>NW_024349797.1:13740508-13834936 GCF_902729225.1 Pteropus medius
TTTTTACCAGTGTGATCCAAGTAAGCACAATGACCCTGGGAACCACAGGTTGAAAATGGCAGAACCACTGAATGGAAAGTGCATGTTTCCCTAAACCACCATCTGAATGGGAGCCACCCCCTAATCAGGACACCCATTTGGGATATGTAAGAAGTAAACATCTATTGTTTCGATTCATTGTACTATGTTGGGTTTATTGAAGCACCTAGTGTTAGCTCAACTAATACAAGATAGGGCTTAAAATACCCTCAAATATGTGTGGAAGAAGGAAACATTTTGAAAATAATGATTTTTCTTTTCCTTTATTGCTTTCTGCACATATGATCTTCACCCTAGTTGCCCAGAGGAATGCATATGTTTCAGGGAATGTTAGGATAAATAAAGATAGAATACAAAGAGAAAGAGGATGGAAGTTGGTTTTTTGTTTATTTGTTTGTTTGTTTGTTTTGGGCAGTATGGCAGAAAAAATACCTGCCCAATCCTCTGAAAACAACTAAAAATATGGACAAATAGTTCCCCAGAAACAATCTGAAATGTATTTATGAGCTGACGAACAAATGAGGAATACTGGAGCATAACACTTATACTGGTTTTCATCTCGAAGGCATTTAACTGACAGAGCTTGAGCTTCTCTTTTTACAACTTAGCAGGGCACAAGGGACAGAAGATACACTTGATGGCACTGACAAGCCAGGGCCCATCACAGTACAAAGTAACAGGAAGTGCTCTGCCAAAGATAGGACTCCAAAAGTCTACCAAAAGGCAATTTCAATAATTGCCTATCCCCCAAATTAGTGCTGAGTAGAAGGGAGAAAGTCTACTGAAAACTTGTAACCATAAGACAACCCGCGCATGGATTTTGACTATGAATTGATTATGGAGTTGGTCCCCAAATTCTCAAGGTGAGAATTTTAAGTCCTTGCTTTGCAGATTGGTGATGATCCCAGGAACAAACAAATGCAAAATCTAGAGAAACTCACTTTCAAGTCAAACTCTAAAGAATTCCCACTTACAAACTCTCAGAAAACAAGCAAACAAATATAAGGTCACAGTAAAATAAAACAAAGCAAAACAAAAACCACAAACGCACACATGTATAAAGAAACAAAGCATCATGAACAACAAGTAGCAGAAAAAATAGAACTGAACCTGTAAAGACTTCAAAATTTTAAATTATCAGACACAGAATATAGAATAAATGTTTAAATAAATAAGGAAAAGAAACAAGCATATAAGCTGTGACAAGGTTAAACAGAATAGATACAGAAACTAAAGAAGACTGAAAAAAATTACTAGACTTTAACACATAAAGATATTATATAAAGAGACAGAAAATATGCAAACAAGGTTAAAACATAGACAAGACAGAGAACAAAAGTCTAACATATACCTAATCTGAAATCTATAAGTAGAAGAGTAAAAGCAGGGACAATATCCTCAGAATCTTCCAGAACTAATGAAAAAAAAAAATCTACAAATTCTCAGAACCAAAAAAACAAACAAACAAACAAATCTGAAGCAAAATAAATATATAAAAAAGAAATTCACATTTAGACACTTTATAATAAAACTGCAGAATGCCAGACACAAAAATATATCAAAAGCAACCATAAAGTACTCTTGAAAAAAAAAGATATCTTCAGCAACAAGCAGCAATTAGATTTAGTATTGATTTCTCAGCAGCAGAAGCAAAAACACAAGGGAGCATCTTTAATGTGTTGAGAAAAAAATAACTAGAATTTTATACCTAGCAAAAATGTATTTTATACCTAGCCAAACTATATTTTAGGAAAACAGGAAAAATAAAATTTTTCAACAAACAGTAACTGAAATAGCTTTCCTTGAATTGATTTTCACAAATGAAATATAGGAAGAGAAGTGATCTTGGAGGGTGAGGGTGGGGGAAGGAATTACAAGCAAAAATGGAGTAAATATGTAGGGATATCTGAACAAAAATTCCTATTTTAAAATGAGAATGTTTAACCCGTGGGGACCTAAGTGGGTGGTATGACTGGAGTTAAGGTCTTCTCATTGTTGGGGAGGAAAGATATTAATTAGCATTAGACTTTAGACTTTACCAAGACCATTCATAGCAATACTGTAATAACAAAACAACCCAAATGTCCACTGATTATAGAATAAATTTTAGTATATCTACTCTGTGGAATAGTATACAGCAATAAAGAAATGAATGAATTACTGAACACTCAACAACATAGGCATTCTTCAGGAATATAACATTGAACAAAAACACAAACAAAACACACACAGGCCTATCTATGTTTCCATTTGTAAGAAAGCATGCACAACTAAACTACATAGTTTCATGATAACAAATGTATGTGGTAAATTGTAAAAAAAAACAAAGACACAAACCAGAAGCCACATACTTCACGTCTACTAAGATCCCAGTGGCTAGAATTTTGCCATTCTTATTTGCAAGGGAGTCTTAGAAATGTGGTTGTTAGCTGATCCTAGCTAAAACTTACAGGGAATGGATATAGGTGGGGAACTAGTACACTCTGCCATAGGCGGAAATTCCACGGCCTTGAAAGTCAGGTTTTCTCCTCAGACAGGATTTACTACCATTGAATAGGCATCTGGAGAACTCGGCTCAAAGAATTTACTCACCAAAGGCAATAGAAATGCTGCTTTCACCCATTAGGGATAGTGAAGGCCCTAATCTTTCTGCCTCCTTGGTAGAAGGATGAGATTGTAGAGGGGAAGAAAATAAGAGCTGGCAAGATAAACATTTTTTGTGAACTGGGAGTCACTTACTGTAACCATGCAAATCTTCTTTAAAATGACTTTTTCTTTTCTCTTTCTCCTTGATTCAAACTGGTCTTGGGACTACTAGCTTCTTTTCTTCCCTTATCCTTCTGCATCCTGCACAACCACTCCCTTAATCATTAAGCCCTTAGGTCAGCATCAAACAGTCTTAGGAACAAAGCCTCAGGTATGTTGACCACAGAAACAGTTCTGGGTCAAACTAAAGATAACATCTTGCAGATCCACATCCACAAAGGCAGACAACCCTACCAGCATGCCCTTGAAAACAGAAAGAATGATGCCATGACTGACATCGGACCTGATGCAATCAACTGCCTCCTCCCCTAGTCCCAGCCAATCGGTAGAGCCCACGACCCCAACACCCTTTGCTACTAATGAGTTTTCAGAGTGTTCGCCTATTCGACCTATCCCCTAGAGATCATCGGGGAACCAGATCTTTGAGCGCTAGCTCACCTGTGTCTCTGGGCTTGGAGCCATTTCCTTAAATAAACCTCTACTTTCTTTGCTGCAAATTCTTGCCTGTGTCTCTTTTGGCTTTGGCGCATGCAGGTAAAACGAACCCCTTGAGTTCGCTAACATTATTGGGCCCAAACCCGTGTGTTTTTTTCATTAAACAAGATAGAAGAGATTAGAGTACATCCAGGATAGCGAGAATGTTATCTTGTAAAAATTATGTTTCAGCTAGAGCAAAACAACCCAAATGTCCATTAATGACGGAATGTTACTTAGACGTGTTATTTAGTAAAACTTTGCGTGGTATACATGTATCCTATGTGTTTACTAGAATCTCATGACAATGCATCTGTATTTTACTGTGGGTCTTAAAATCACGTGGTATAGTAGCAAATTACAACCGCTAGTACAGGAGGTCCTCAATGTCACCGATAGGTTCTGCAACTTTAAGCAAAATGACATATAACAAAATCAATTTTACCACAGGCTAATTGAAATAAACAAGAGTTAAGTTCCTATGTCATCTCCTCAATGTTCTGACAAAACGATGTTGAACAAAATGACATTATTGGAGGGCCTGCTGTATAGAACGAGAAGCACAGATGGACAAGAGACCTAGCCCCTGAGAGCAGAGGCCACCCCCCCGCCCCAAGGAGCCTCAGTTTGCTTGTCCTCTACAAGAAACAAAGGGAGAAGTGCACTCGACACCCCTTCCCACACACACCATCACAGGCAAAGAAGGGGGACACAAGGGAATGGGTACTGTTTGCCTAGGAAGAATGAGAATGATCTTAAGGGGCTGTTTGGACTCTCAGATCAAACTAAGTCTTAAAACGGATAGGATCAAAAGTTATTCTTTCTCTTGAAAACCACTGGGTGTTTGCTGGGGAGGAAGGTTTGCTGTAGACAAAATGTACAAATTGAATTTTCTCTACTCGGAGTTGCAGCGTGGCTCAAACGGGTGAAGGGAGGAAGAAGAAGGTTGTGGTCAAGAAGGGGGCAAGATGAACCAAAGGCAGGCAAACTGGAAGGAGCAAAGCAAATTCAGGGATGAATGAACCCTAATCAGACTGAAGGGCCTTCCCCGAGCACCGATGGGCAGGGCCAGGTTATAGAAAGTCTTACAGGGCATAGAAGTCAGGCAGAGGAGGACAGGCATGGTGACGTGAGTCCTACGGAGCCATGGTAGGTTCCTAGCAGATGAGAGACATAACAGCAACAACATACATACAAAAGTAGCTACAATAGTTTACATCGTGACTATGTGCCAGGCTCTGTGCCAAGGGCTTTTCAGAGACTCTGTGATTAGCCTTCACAATAATCCCTTCAGGATTTCCACAGTACTCAGTCTATTTCCATATTACTGAGTCCTAGGTTAAGGTGGAATGTAAAACGAGTGGGTGTCCACATTTTCCGATCCGGGAAACAAGGAAAATGGCTGGAACAACAACGACAACAACCAAAAAAGAAAACAAACAAAGAGAACAAGGGCCTTCCATTTACCGAACCGGAAAAGGGCCTTCCATTTACCGAACTTGTTCCCATTTTTCAGGCTGAAAATCCACTCTCCCAGGATCTTCATGCATTTTGAAGTTCAGAGAACCATCGAAAAAATGATTCTTCTAAAGCGACCACAGTCCCGAGACTGTGAGAGGGAGACGTAAGAGAAGCTGCTCAGGCCCTGGCCACGCGCCTTTCCGGCCTTTCTGCCTTGGCGCACACCAGCCCAGCCTCTACCCGCTACCAAAGGCATCGGCCAGTCCCCGAGAACCTACTGGGGTCGAAACCTGCTCTGCTAGCTTGCACGTCACCCTCGGCTGCTGAGCATCAATGCCCCCTAAGAGCAGTCACCAACCAGTGACTGCACGCAGCCTGTGGCATTTCAGACACAAGCTCGCAGCGTGCAGCCGTGCCCCCGAGCTCCCGGCACAGCAGTAACTGGAGGGACAAGTCACTCGCTATTGGCTGCCTTCTCTTCCCCATCTCCCACTGGTGTCTCCCCTGCTGATGGCTTCCTGGGATTGGCTCCCGAGTAAATGACCTACCCTGGTATCCTCCTTGCGAGGTCAGCCTCTTAACACAAACAGAAGGCAAAACACCTAAAGGAAGGAGCTCTGGGGGGGGCATCGCTTCCATCATCTATATCAGCTTAGAATATGAACTTCAAAAGAGCCACATGGGTAATATTTACCGTTTAAGAAGCCAGAGTTACAGAACAGATAGTGGGCTGTCCCAGGACTGATTTTTTCGCCCTTATGGTCCCTATCACAAAAGCACAGAACCTGGTATGCTGTAGGTGCTCAATAACTGTTCATTGAATGAATGGGTGATTTGCTTTGCCAAATTTGTGTGTGTGTGTGTGTGTGTGTGTGTGTGTGTGTGTGTGTGTGTGTGTGTGTGTGTATCTTTAGTACTTCCCTAGATTGGTTTTTTAAAATGATTTCATACATGTGAAATCTGTAAAAGCATCTGTACATGCGAAATATGAATTAGTTCCATCAAGTTCTGATCATTCACCTGAAGTCTTAAAGAAAATTACAGAGTGCCAGCACATGCTTTACCAAAAATGTCTACGCTGGGGATTTAATTTGTAATTTCTCCTACTTGAGCACAAGAGCAGAGCTCCCCCAGCTTGGATGAGGAAGTCAAACTGACCCTTCTCTGCTGGGTCTGCATAAACCCAAGTGAGGTTTGTATGATTTAGGGGTAGGAGAGCCCCAAGAAAGAGATACTGGACATCCTGCAAATCTGACAACTTAAGCCCATTATTTTTTAATTCAGAAAGGAATAAAAGAGATGTCATTTATTTACACCCCTGAATTTGTTGGGCAGTTCATCCGAATTATAAAAGTGAATGTTGTCTAGGAAATCTGTCTCTGGGGCTGCCGCCAACAGAAAGACTACGGGGAGTATTTAGGAAACTCAGGAAAGTCATTCCCTGTGGTGAGGGCCTTCCATTTACCGAACTGGTGAATGTGCTCAGGGGTAGGTGACGGGGAATTCAAAAGATGAAGATGACTTACGGATGACGGTCACCAAGAAGGGAAGTAAAAGGTCCCCCCCACCCCAATCGCTGACAGTCAGACACAGGAACACAGAATGACAATAAGCATAATTCTATTTCTTGCCAGTGTCATAACAAATATTCCCCACCCCATCCTGCAATTTTTCCCAGGAGGAGACTCCATTCTAAGTACGGAAGGGGACATCATCGACCCCAGAATAGAAACCGAGGAACGGTTGTGAGGTAGCTAATGGGGTGGAAAAAGCCTGGACTTTTTGAGTCGAGGGGCCCTAAGCATGAGAACTACTTGGCTACCAAAGAGTGTGGTTCTGAGAACAGAGTTCTCAGCTTTTTCATCTGGAAAGTGGGATATTAATATATACTAACATTGCTTATGATCAGTAGTATGTTAATACTAGGTTATCATAAGACAATTAAAATACTGTAGGGGCATCATTTGAAAGCCCCCTACCAGTGTGATATGATTTTTCTATAGTAGCCAGCATTGCCAAACTTACCCAGAGCGACTTCTTTCTTTCTCAAGAGATCGTTCTAAATGCTAAATCTAGTCCCATGAAGCAATACGACTGTCTTAATTTAGAGGCACGTATTAACTGGTCATTAAGTGGTAATTGTTTCATTTTAAAGTCTGCAAAAATATTAAGTTTGCCAAATCAGAAAATTTCAGAGTGTGAAGAGATATCCGAGGTTACCGAAAATTTAACTTGGTGTAAAATGCTAAAATCCCCTCTGCGAGTAGGACTTGCTACTATCTGAATCTTAAGAAAGTGACATTTGCAAAAGTACTGGGCACACACTCCATAGAACATTCGAAGTCTTGCATCGGAAGCTCCAGCGATGTCCAGGTAACCGAAATGCATTCTTGAGTTCCCAAAGTCCCCGAAAACATCAGGATTTAAACGCTCACTCAGGAAGAATCACTGGTCTAGCATCATAAATACACCTTGGGACAGTTCCATTGGTTTTCTTTGACTGTACACACTCGATCTTCTTTGAAATGAAGGTGGTAGGAGGAATAAGACAGCTCTAAATGGCCTAAACATGAAAAGCTTTATTCAACACAATTCAACAAATAAAAGTTAACCACAGTCATTTTCATCCAAAATCACAGGCTACTATTTTGTGCTTATACTAGTTTCATCTTTGAAGAGGAAGTATTTTCTTCCATCCAAGTACTAACCAAGCCCGACCGTGCTTAGCTTCCGAGATCAGACGAGATCAGGCGTGTTCAGGGTGGTATGGCCGTAGACTGAAGTATTTTCTTAAAAAAGAAAAAGTTCCAGCACAAATTGTTGGAAGAGTGGTGGCTTCTTAGAACGGTGATTATTTTAATTGCCATCTCTAACCCCATGCACATAATAGAAGCATGGCAAGCATGGTGGGATAGGAGAATATACAGAAGGGTCTGTTCTTTTCTCATTTACAAACTCCCCAGCTGTGCAGCCTTTAAGAAAAAATGCAGGGAGAGTGGCCATGGCCACGAGAAACACAATGCTACTAGTTTGCCAGCCGTCTCTGCTGATTTCTCTCCTCCTCCATAACCATGCATATGCGACTCGAGGGGTTGTGAAAATCAAGAATGGAACCGAAGGGAATTCCTCTGTCTGCCACCCCTAGAAATATTAATACTTGTAGCTTCTGGGATGGAAAAGAGAACTGAGCCCAATCCCAGTATCGCCATTTCAGTCGATCTCATTATAGGGGAGATAATGTGAATGTATTTGATGATATCCAAATATCATCTGTGTGTTATCATTTTACTCAACACTCCAAACACCAATGAGTCTGCCAAACAGATTATATAGCTTGGCAAACTTTCATTTCATGAATGACACTTAATATGAAATAATTTTCGCTGAAAGATAAAATAACAGTGATATAACAGCTCCTGAGGTGGTAATAGAATAAGTCCACGCATTCAAGTACGACAGCCACCTGACCTCGAACACCTCCATCACGTTCCTGTAACTTCCCAGGAAAGGGGCCCTGGTTTGTTTGTAAGTAACCCTTAAAAACATCATTTCTCCTTCCCCCCTTACTGACTGGGCCAGGGCTTTTTCATCCTTATGGCCAGTCCAATCTTTTGCTCTCCGTACATTGGCTTACTAGCATACGTTGTATTGCATACCTTTTTCCTACTTGCTCTGAGCAGGAGTGTCCTCTGAAACTGTCAAGACAAAAGTTCTCTCTTCAGCTAAGATGTTCTGGGACTCTGCAAGTCATTCGCTCGGGCCTTCTTTAGAGAATATTCTGAGCACTTTAAAAGCAGTGGTTTTCAAACTGTGTTCAGAACAGTACTGGGGTTCTCAAGTGTGTCCCAGGCACGGCCCAGTAGAAAAGAGCAGACTCGGGGCTCCGGGCTTTTGGTTCCCCCGAAGTAGCTCTGTTTTCACTCCACTCATATATGAGGGCCTTGCATAGATTTCATTGGTGCTAAATATAAAACAAAAATGATGTCTTCAAAAAGGTGTGTAAACCATTACAACAAATGGTTCTCTCTCTCTCAGATACTCCTTCCAATTTTCCTCTAAAGAAGCTCACCCTGGTTTCCTCTTCCAAAATTTGAAACAATTAAATATACTTATTTACAAATATCAAAAAAAATAATAATAATAATCCAGAGTTTTGTACAGTAAATCTTTTCAAGATTAAGAGTTGTTTTCTCATATGGACTCTAAACTGGTTTTAGCAACTCCCACTCCCAATTTCCTACTCTTCCCCACATCAAATTTTGCCATCAGCAAAGTAGGCCTATGCCTGACATGTAGTGTTTACGGATTCTCTTCTTACACGCAAAGAGAAGAAGGAAGCTGCCTCTCTTCCTTTACCCTTCCAGGCTAATCCAAAATTGAGATTGGCATATGGTTGGTATTCTAGACTAATTATTAGAAATTTACATAGCTATAAAAAAAAAAGTGCCTGGTACAATGAGTATGTATATATCTGACAACTGAAAATGCACTGGAACTTTATTGAATACTTTGTTAATCTGTATTGGGAAAGTTAAATTATATGTAGTACTATAATGATTAATTTTTCTAATCCAAAAGTCAAAAATAAATAAACAGAAATGCCTAAGATTTGGAGTGCTTAATTGTACTCCTCCAAAGTCCCTTTAGAAATGAAGTATTCTGAGAAAACTATTTGACAATGAAGAATGAAGACAGATTCTAGAAACCAACAAATCCCATTCATTTCCTTCAGTTTTTAAAAACAAGCAACTGACATGTTTCCTGCCAATGAACACAGTTACAGATAAGAAAGCTCCCTGCAGGAAATCCTTTGCTAAAAGAGAACAGTTGTGCCATTAAACTTAACCTTTTTCACCAAATCCCAGTCCATTAAATATCTAACAACATGGGATCATGAAATATATGCTAAATCACCCCAACGATGCTATATCACTTCTAAAGTCTGTAGTATTTCCTCTGACATAGATGTAGGATAGTAAATAAACGTTAAAATATAGTTAGGATTCTATCTATCTCCTCTTTCCCCTCATGCAATTAGTTGATAAAAACGACGGAAATTTGCTGCTTTTAAAAAAGATCGCAGTGTTAATTAAATGAGATTTAAAACTATTTCCAATTAAGATAAAGCAATATAATGCTCTAAATCATCATGATTGGAAGAAAGATATTTCTAAACAAAAATCAAGAACATTAAATGTGAAGACTACTATTGACAAGATTAGAGAAATATAAGGAAGGCATTGTCCTTATATTTAAAAAGTTCATTGTTGATCTCCAAAGCCAAAATTTAGAAGCGGGCCTTCTTGGTTATTGTTCACTTAGCAAAGTGAAAGGTAGAGGGTCTCCGAACTTTCCTTTTTTCTTTACTCCCTTCACTGAAACCATTACCACGACACTGAAAATACAACCTTGCTTTGGGGAACTCAAAACTAAAGCACTCTTCGCTATTCACAAAAGAAGAAGAAACTTTTCTGAGTTAACCAAGTAATAACAGCTGCTGTTTTGAAAGCATTCTTATTTTCAATTTAGTTTTCCTCTCCACGCTCAGCTTCTGAGAACACCCTCACACTTCCCAAAGCACCAGACTCGGCCTTCATTCACTCCTGCATGCGCGGCCTTCGAGTGGGGTTCTGAAGGACCACAGTTCTCAAAACGCAATTCAGAGAGTTCAACTTTGAACCCTCCTGCAAACAAAACGTCTTCATTATACCTTTCCCCAAATGACTCTTCTTCGACAGGTAATATTCTAGTCTCTACAGCTCTAAAAAGAGTTTCGTTCTAACACAGACGTACGAATCGATTTGACTCCACAATCAAGCGCTCACATACCTTCTTCCTAGCCTTTCCTTGCACAACGCACAAGCAGCAAAATGCCAAATGACCACATGTGCTCCTTCTTGCTTTAAGACTTTTCCTCCCATATTTTCAATAAAAATACAGTTATGAAATCTAGGAGACCGCATTTTTGGTTGTTGTTGTAAAAATGACCTTGATTTGACAGGCACAGTCTCAGGTTGCAACAGATGCTGTGGGAAAGCTTACAGAAGCCAACATGTTCTCCAGGCATCTGTGATGACATGCAGGTTTTTTTCTCTTTTTTTAAAGTGGTGGTTATGGTAGTGTATTGTGTGTGTGTGGGGGGGTACTCTTGTCGGTTTCCATGACAACCATGTCTCTAACTCCTCAGTTGTTAGATACCATCCATGTCCTGTGTCTAAATTTTTAAGCCAATCAGAAAAGTGTTTATACATTTACCAACTCCTTGGACAGTGCTTCTTTCATTGAGGTGTTTTAAGATTCAAACAGAGATGTCCACCAGCCTTATATTTTTTCTCTTATAGATAAAACATTCCACATTATTTACTAATTCATATTCTTATAAGGTGAAGAAGGCCCTTCTCCCCAATGTGAAGTGCATTCTCCTCAAACCAGATGCCACAATTTCTTATAACAGTGTGCAAGCCAATTTTGACTGCTTGCTTTTTGGTTGCCTTTTTCTATCACTGTTGCAGACTTAAATTTAGTGCGTGATACATGCTAATGCACAAGACACTTGCATTAGCAAAGTAAAGATACAGTTATGCATCCATCTGCTAATGGTGCCATTCAAATATTCAGATCAAAAAGCAGGAAAAATTATTCTAAGTTGAACAACTTTGCATTCTACAACTCCCGAGGAGAAATCGTTAAGAATGGATTGTAAAGTGATATGTCTCTAAATGCAAGCTAGTCGCTGACGTCTGCAAAGAAATTTGTCACCAAAATGGCCTACTTTAATCTGGATAGAAACAACAACAAAAAATTAAACATAAAGGTACCTCAAGCAAACAGCACCCAAATTAAAAGTCAATCTCGCAGAAATCCGTGCACAAGCAGGCTAATCTGAAATGATAGCGTGATTGTAAAAGAAGGTTTTGAGGGACTGTTTTCATAAGTCTCAGCCTAACTGACCAATCAGGGTGAGAGTTAAAGTGGGCTGTAGTCATCTGTGCAGCCTTCCGAGCTCTGCACTCTCTGAGCCGCTCTCCCCTCTCTAAGGCAGATCAATGAAAAACAGGGAACAAAAGGAATCTCACAGGATGTCTTCCTTAGCTAGGGAAACCGATTCCCTTCTTCCTCAATGAGCCGGTGGTACCCAGCCCACCACAGTTCCACATGGGAGCCCCCAGCAGGCCAGTCCTTTCGGAGGACGCACATTTTACATTTGCAATCATGTGTCCCAACTGCTAGCAAACGTGTCACCTTAAGCACATCCTGTGACAGAGGGCTCCCTGAGCCCAACCGACGGAAACTAATAAATTAAATAAATTAATAACCCCACAATTAAAAGCTGCGGAGAAAGAACGTGTTTCTCTTCCTCATATGTCATCTCGGGAGTATAAACAAAGCATGAAAAATAGTCTCTTCAGCCTCCCAAGCCAGTAATCGTGGTTTTCTCCTCAAAACAATGTTGCTCCAAAATGAGAAATATTCTGACTGCCCTCCAAGGAAACTCTCATCTGTAGATGTCACAGCAGGATAATCAGTTACAGTATTTGAAGAGGTTTAAACGGCCCACAGAATTTTATAATTGATAAACCCAGTTTTATAATTGATAGCAAAACAGTTGCGACAGCAATGCTGTAAACTCTGCTTGAGCCAAACTCCACATTTAACGTTAGTTCCTTGAAAATAAAAGTAACGCCTGGGGAGCCCACAAAAGTAAAGCCCTAGGAAGTAATTAACAATTACATCAATTATTTGATAATTTTTAAAAATTACCTATTTGTCTGCTTTTTTAAAAAATATTTTAAAGGTCTATCCACAAATTCCTGAGAAACTTTTTTTTTTTTTTAATGAACTTACTTTTGAGACAAAACTAATGAAAATATGCAACTTGCCATCCCTGGATCTCTCCCATATGGGCTGCATACTATAAATCAATCAAACTAGGTGGAAATATGGGGGTGGACACCTTGAAAAATCAAAGGGTGCCCCCAAATGCAGCAGCCTGAACAGTGAGGGCTTCTCGTGATAATGCTGAACCAGAGCAGAAGATCAGGAGGCAGGAAATGAGCCCATTTTCGTTACCTTCGATCGCATGCCCCCCCGCTGCTTCTCGCGGCTGCATTGGGGGGCTGTGGCGGCACTGGACTCACGGTGGCCCCACCGCCGGGTCGCGCCGTCTCCCGGCGGAGCTGCAGCCGATCGCGGCCGGAACCCCGGCTCCAGCCCCGGCGCCCGCCCGGGGTCGGCGGCGCGGCTCCCACCCGGGCCCGGAGCCCTGCTGGGTCCTAGTGCGCGCCGCGCGCCCGCCGGCGGCCGGGTCTGCGCCCGCACGTACGGCAGGCAGCTCGTGAGCACCGTGAATCCCCGCGAAAACTGAATCACCCGTCGGTCCCTTTCAAGACCGGACACCGTATATGCGGATCAACTGGAGCTTACTGTCAAATCCTGGCGTAAGATGTTAAAAAACACTGGCTACAGCTGGACTCATTGAAGGCGGATGTTAATATCTGCAGCCCCAGTGTAAAGCACGGAGCAGTAACTGGTTTCAGTAGGTTTGCCCGATGCACGTATGATAGCGCATATTCACAGACGGTAAGAGACAGTGCAGGATCAATAGATGGGTTTCAAAAATATAACACACACACACACACAAAATGGTTGGAAGTTACTCGTTGAAAACGATGTTTTAAACAATGTTTCCAATTATTTTTTTCTTAACAGATCCTTTTACATTTTGCTTTCTCTTATATATCATATCCTATTTTAAATAACAAAGGCCCATATGGCTAAACATGTAGTCATTTGATTTTCAAAAGACCTCAAAAATTGCATCAAAATATGCCCTGGTGTATCTCCTAAGAAATTAACGAGAAAGAATTAATGGTGGCATATGGCGTGCCTCATAGAGAAAACTTAATTACAATTTAAAACAAATGCAAAAATTCACAAATTCAGTAAGCTGAAAGTAAATTATGATCCTAGATGTATACATAAATCAGCTTATGTAATATTAAGAAAAATGTAAGTTCCAAATTCCTCTTTTAACTGTGGGAAGGGTGTTACATGACCCCCTATAACAGACGACCCTTGTTGTCCCCAAAAGGGCTTTCAGTGACCTCTTGGCACATTCATTCACTGCAAGCCACCTGTATGGCAAATTTGAAAATTGCAAGTGCTCACTTAAGAGGACAATTCTATTAACCCTTACTTCAAAATAAAACTGTCTTAGTTTGAAATGACTGTTTAAAAGGCTTTAAGACTGGGAGCTTTTCTTTCAGTCTTTGATACCACTAAGTTCGAAGTTCACAATTATGTAGAACTGCTAATAACAATGGCACTGTGGTTTGACACCAAAAGGAAAATCGAATATGTGTTTTCTGAGTTCTATTTTTGGAATAGAAAAAAGTCCCTTTGAAAATTACTCTTGTCCTCTTCCTTCCCAATTATAGCTAAATAAATGTAATGGAAGATTTTTAATATTAATTAAACATCAAAAGCACCTTTTCTGCTGCCTTATGTCCACGCAAAGAACAAGTTGTAATATTTTACACTTGTCGATCTTCAAAGTCCTCTCACATGCAGCTCATGTGATCTTCACTACACCTCTGAGATAAATCAGACATTACAATTCCTAATTTCCAAATGAGAAAGTGGAGGTATCAAAAAGTGATTTGTCCCAAACCACATTTCCAACATACACTCCTGCTTTTTCAAGTGTACCACTTGGATTTCCAACTATTTCTCTATAACTACTGTGAAAAATGAGGTCTCCAAAATAAAAATGAAGAGAAGTTTCTGTAGTCATCACTTTTTACCTGTATTAGAGCAGTGATTTACCAGAATGGAAAGAAGAGGCTAGATGAAAATATTTTAGTCTCTGCTAAATAAGATGGCTAGTGAGACCCAGGCTGGTCAGATTTCTGTCTTGCGGCTGTCCGGGACACCCAGGCAGACAGAAAACTTAAACCTCTAGGGCTGAGCAATACTCCTGTTACCTGTGCATCATTTTACTTTTTATCAAAGACTAAGAATTGACTCCACGCTACACACAGAGAAGTGAGGTTTTCTCAAGTGGAACTTGGTTTTCTGCGTGTCATCCCAACACTGAAAGTCCTTGAAAACCCTAGGACTTCAGAGGTTTCAGATACCAGGTAGCTTATTAGTGAGATCCAGGATGTCCCTACTCAGACTTGGAGACAACCAAGGTATTACATCTCAGCCTTCCGGCACCCATGGGAAAGTCACCAGTCAGTTCTGTTTGTGGCAGTCCACTTCCTCCTCCCCTCTGCCGAAAGGAAACGTAACTTCTCTGATGAGCTGTCCCAACCCACCTAAATACCAGCCAGGTGAAGCCTGTGTGACATTTAGCTGAAAACACAGAAAAGGTTTATTCTAAAAAACGATCCATTCCTTTTTGTGTGCAGCTCGCAAAGAAGAAGCTAGGCATGACGGCATCCTTGGAAGATGTGGATGACCTTCCTTAGGAACGACTTGGAAGGTTAATGCACAACTTGATTCTTTTGTTGAAAACCGGTCTAATTACTTCATAGTCACACCATCCATGTGGCCTTGAAATGTTGCAATGCTGGGCTCAAAGTAATCTTAGCACCAATAAGAGGTGATGAGAAGCCGAAAAGAAATGCTGGCGGTGAGCACTTCCTCAAAGCTAGGGCACACCAGAAGAGGTACTGATCAAAAGAAACCATCATTAATTCATTCATACCTTCATTCATTCACTGTATATATTTCAAATGTTAAAAACCTAATATGAATAAAGTACCATTCTACGGTTCCGGGTATAAAAAAAATTAAATAAATACTGCCCACAGAGTCTATGGACAGATAAACAATTGCAGAGCGGTGGGGTAGGTGCTGCAATAAAGCCGTGTCACCGATGCTGTGTGTTCAAATGCCAACTGTCCCAGTCGTGGGCCAGTTGGTCTTTTAGAGTCATTCTCAGCCATGCCCTCTGCTCTGTATTGCTAAGAGCATCCTCTTGCAGGCTGAGTTTCACAGACTCCTGGCTCAGTGGGCTGATGGCTGGGTATGGTCACTGACAGGCACTGGCAGGAGAGTGGAGGTGGGAGGAAATGAAAAGCCAGGTAATTTCTTCTCCTCCTTCTTGCCTCTGACAGACAGCATCTCCATCAGTGGCCGCATCTGGTGGAGGCTTCTGCCAGGCGACTCCAGCTCCTGGCTTAGGTACCAATACTACTTCCTGTTAACACTCTGGATTAGGGACGTTAAAGGCTTTCTGCTGAAATTAGTCTTTGGATCACTGTACCTTCCCCTGTTTTTAGCTCAGATCCTCCATCACCTGTGGAAGCAATCCCCTGCATTAAATTCCTCCTGTGCACATCAGCAAATTCCAGAGGAAGAACATCTTAGACAATATCTGAGTGGGACTCCTCAAAAATCTCGGGATCATCACAAACAAGGAAATGCTGAGAAACTGTCAGAGCAAAGAGGAGCTTTAAGGAGACATGTTTAAATGTGTTGTGGCATGCTGGATGGGATCCCGGGACAGAAAGAGGATAAAAGGTTAAAAACTAAGGAAATCTGAATAAAATATGGACTTTAGCTGGTAATTATGTATCGATATTGGTTTATGGATTGTACCACACACTAACAGGTAAGGTGTCAGTAATCGGGGAAACAGGATGTGAGGTGTGTGGGAACTCCCTGGACTATCTTCTTGATTTTTCTGTAAATTTAAAACTGTTATGGAAAATAAAGTCTGTTTTTAGAAATTTCTTCTATGGTAAACCTCATCGTCTCCCTTCCCAAGCAGGGGCTTTCTTCCAGGGACCGGGGCTGGGAGTTTAAGAGTCAAGACATCAAGAAACATCCCAGCAAGGGATCAAGTGGCTCTGGGAAGCCAGGAAAAAATCCTGAATCTGGAGCCAGAATGTGATCTGGGGCAAGAAGGATGAGAGGAGGCTGAGGGCTGTGAGTGAGGAAACCAAGACGGCCTGTCAGGGTGAGAAGCCAGGGCCCAGGGCCTCAGCTGAGAAAGGAGACTGCTTCCACTCGCCAGTCGGAGTGACTATGGGGTGGGGGCGGGGCTGGCCCTGGGCTCTCTGGGAGCATAGAGAGAAGAGGAAGAGGGGAGGAGGGGTGTGGGTGGAGGAGGGGAAGAGGAAGAACAATAATAATAGCCGCTAAAAGTCATCGAGTCATTTTACCTGCATTTTCTCACATCTACTCTTTTATAAGCAGGGCGCTATTTTTATTCCCCTTTTACAGGCGAACAAACTTGCCTAAAGTTGCAAAGGTATTTAGGGGAAGAATTATAGCTCAAATCTAAGTCTGTTACGAGGAAGTGCCTGCAGATCCCACTGGAGATGTAGGCAGGGGCCAAGGGCCACCAGGTTTGAGCTTTATTTTGTTATCCACGTGGCAAACCCCTTTATCTCCCCCAAGCCTTTGCTTAGCTGTCTCCTCAATGTCTCTCGATCCTCCCAATCCCACGATTCTTTTTCCCTTCCCCTTTGTACCACCTTCTAACACGTTACTAATTTTCTTGTTATTCATTGCCCCGCTCCCTCCACCGCTGCTCCCCACAAAGGCCAGGTACCTTTGTTTGGTACAGTGATCATTTCCGAGAACATAAAACCGTTTCTGGCCCTAGTAGGTGCTCACTAAAGTTTTTTAATGAATGAATGAATCAAGTTAGTAAATAAGAAGATGTTTGTATTAGTCAGGGTTCTCCAGAGAAACAGAACCAATAGGTTCTAAGTCTATATAGAGGTTTAGTTCCAGAAACTGGCTCACACGATTGTGGAGTCTGACAAGTTCTAATATCTGCAGTTGGCAAGCTGGAGACCCAGGAGAACTGATGCTGTGGTTCCAGTCCAAAGGCTGGCAGGCTCGAGACCCAGGAAGAGCCGATGTTTCAGTTTGAGTCCAAAGGCAAGAAAAAACCGATGTCCCAGCTCAAGGCAATTAGCAGTTCTCTCTTACTCAGCCCCTCTGTCCTGGTCGGGCCCTCAACTGATTGGATGAGGCTCACCCATGTTACAGAAGGCAGTCTGCTCTATTCACTCCACCAATTTGAGGTGTGTGGAAACTCTCTGTTCTATCGTCTTGATTTTTCGGTAAATTTAAAACTGTTATGGAAAATAAAGTCTGTTTTTAGAAATTTCTTCTATGGTAAACACTTGAAGTGATTTTGTTTTCCTGCTGCAGAAGTCCTGTTGCCTCCCTTCCCAAGCAGGGGCTTTCTTACAGGGACCCAGGCTGGGACCATCCACGATGCCATCACAGACACACCCAGGGTAACATCTGACCAAATATCGGGGTGCCCTGTGGCCCAGTCAAGATGACACATAAAATTCGTCGTCCCAGTATTGAAAAGGACTCTGTGTTTTACAAGGATCGTTCTAGGAGCTGTACAGAGGATGATTTAGAAGGGAGCAAGACAGAGGTGGGAGACTTATTAGGAGGTTATTAGTATGTTAATTCTGGCGAGAATCGATACAGACCAGTAGGAAGCCACCACTGGTAGCTTCAAATGATCCTTCAGTGACCCACGAACAACATGTGTGGTTACATACACCAAAGGCGTCCCGCAGACACGACTCCAGGAGGAATCAGTCACAGCGAAATGTCCAGAGAAGAACAAACTGGGTGACTAAGCTGTGTCGTAGCCATTGCCAAGTCCCCTTGCGGAAAGCTGGAAACAGCATTTTCCGGCCTCTCTAACAGCTCACTTGGAATAGACAGAAATGAGGACAGCTACCTCGCTATTCTTTTGGGGATTTTCCATTTCACATGGTGCTGAAAGGAAGCAGGCATCTTACAGTGTGACCCTTCCATAGGATTGGCCCCAGAGTGGGCCCCTGACCCCACGCCAGGCCGATTAGAGTCCTCTGGAATTCTCTAGCTGAAGCCAGGGTGAGTGGGCCTCCATTCGTTTTGGTCGCCAAGCCATAGGGTGCTGCCAGCAGCCACATCCTCAGTTTGTGGGCTCAGGAGATGGATAACAACCCGACGATTAGCCCAACCAGGACATAAAAACATGATGAAAGCCTAATATAAACTTTAGATTACCCAAATAAACCTTTATCCCTCCATCGTTGTAAACAGTTTAGAATAGGCTGTATACATAGCCACCACTTATATACAGATGCACAGAAATCCTCACTTTGTGGGCGAGAACCCCATAAAGCTAACTTTCTAGATATAGGTGGTATCAGGTTACACCGAAAGATTTCCTACTTGCTTCTTTTTATGCTTTAAATTGCAATAAAATGCCACCTGCCTTCACCCTATGAAGTCACAAGCTTTAACATTCTCCAGGAAACCACCAGCCTTGCCCTTTTAGGAACACACACCCAGGAGACAGTGAACTAGCATGTGACTCAGACTTCATTATTTTTACCCAGCACTTTATACGGGATTTATTGCCTCCCGCAGGTGACAGTACTAAATCACTACTATGTATCCGTGCTTGTCAAAAGGAAACGAAGGAAGCTCACTTTGCTTCATTCCTATCTTCGATATTTGTCACATTTAGTTACTCCTTCACTGACCACATCCAGTAATTTAGGGACAGTCCTACGTGGGTAATACTGGAAGATGGGTGGCATCTCGTTCCCTTCTCTACAGGGCCTGTTACAGAACCGGCTGCGATTTGTGTCCTCAAACCCATTTCCCTCAGCTCTGGCTCAGCCCTTAAAGAATGATTCATCCTGGGGTCGGACTCCTGAGCAGAGCGGCCCTGCAGGCCTTGAGAGGAATGCTTGGGGCAGAAGCTGCCAGAAACAGTCCCATCTGGCGCTGGGCCAACCAGCTGGCGGCAGAGCTGAAGGCCTCGCTTGTCTCCCCAGACCTGCTTTGTCTTCCTGGGCTCCCCTTTCTCAGCTGCCTCGCCTCAGGTAATCGTCGACACCGCAGTTCCCCAGCTCTTTTTATTCCTGGATTTCAGATCACTTTACACACATTAATTAAGCCTTGAAACGCCCAGGAAAGAAAAGCAAAAGGCGCATGGGGATGTTCGTGCTCCGCTCCTCTCCGCTGCTCTGCCAGGAGAGCGGCCGGCAGCAGGCAGCCCCACACTCACGCAGCACGGGAAGCAGCCAGGGACAACTTCCCACGGGGATGTGCAAGTTCGGGGTGCCCAGGGGTGAAACGATTCCACACACCACACATGTCGCTTAGAGTCACATGTCCCTCTTACAGGACAACCACCCATCTCGGGGGCGCCCTCCACAGTTGATCCAGACGACCTTTGGAAGGTGGGTCCTGAGTAAGTCTGCTGATTGAGATCACGGTATCGATATCACGCCTGTGATGATGCCCTTCATTCTGTGCCGTAGTGGTGACGGTCACAGTTATGGGCTTTGGAATCAGAGAGGCCTTAGACCACGTCCCAGCTTTGCCCCTTCCCAGCTGAGCTAGCTTGCAAACATTGTGTGGAATCCTAAGTCCATCTGTTTTAGCCGTAAAGTGGATATGACAGTATCTACGCTCCCTCCCCCTTGGTTTCTGGAGAGGATGAAATCACATCATGCGTGCAAAATATTTGGGGCCAAAATTTAAAACATATTTATGTATGGCACATAAAATGGCAGATTTTATAGTCTTTCTGAGCCATCTTTATATCTAACCCCAGTCCTTCTGAATTAATGTAGCATGCTAGGCCCTCTAGCTCAAATTAGTACTGAAAAAATTGATAAGTAATTGTGGGGGAGGGGCAATCCAAACGAAGTCTGGAGTTTAGTTGACAGTATCAATGTCGGTTTCTTAGTTTCGATAAATGTGTCGTGGTTATTTACCATATTAACATCACAGGAAGTTGGGTGAGGGATATGCAGGAATTCTTCGGTTTCATCTTTGCAATGAATGCTCATCTGACAATCACAATAATCTTATAAAAATGCATTAAAATCAGTAATGCCTACACAATGCATCTACTACTTCACCTATACTTTTAGTATACTAGATTAAAATGCCTCCTCGGGATCCAAAAATGTGCCAAGTTTTTTGTTACCAAAATAAAAGGCAATTTATGTTATCTCTAGCTTTTATCATCACCAAGAAAAAGTCACTGAGTTTCCAGTGACTTCAAGGCACCATCTTGTACGTTAAAATAGCCAACATTACTGTCAGGAAAAAAAAACGTCGCCTGTGTGGAAGTCATTTTAAGGTAGCTGTTTGGATGTAGAGATTTTATAACCTTACCGTTTAAGCCCCCAGTGCTTTTCTTATTTCACAGAAAATGGATGGCTTGCCAGTCAATCAGCTCCACACTCTCCCTTTTGGTGGGCAGTGACGAGGAAGAATGATCTTGTCAAATAACACAGTAAATTACGCCGCTTGCCACCTCGAGTCCAGTTTTTGAGATGTTCATCTTAAAATGCTGAGGATACCCTTCCTCTAACTGAATAGAGACCAGAGGATTTAAACACTTTTATTTCCTTATTTCTTATATCATGCAAATTGTGATGTGCGCATAGGGGTCAGAAGGAAATTTTCACTGAGTGGATGGTGGGTTTTGTTAATAGGTTTTGTTGACATAGATCCCATCAAACAGTGTGACTATGATATGGCATCACAACAGGTTCAGCCAACGAGCCACAGTTTTAAAAAGCCAAGATTATATGTATCACCAAGGCGCTCAGCTCTCCAGGCCGCTAGTAATCTGTGAGGTGTAACTCACACCTGAACGTATGTTGGCAGAGCATTCCTCATCGAAAGCTTCGCTGGCGCCCACCACGTGCAGGCCATTGTGCTGGGTCTGAGCCCATAAAGAAAGTGAAGTTATAGTCCCCGTTCTCAAACACAAGAGTGACATTTGTCACTCTTTTTAGTTGCCCAGGATGTGACCTCCTTCCTGTGCCTGGGGAATCCCCGACCTCAGGAGGCAAAGCCACCTCCCCACTAAAGACTGGAAGTGCCAGAGACCATCCTCCCAGCCTTTCTTGCAGTTGGGGTGAGGGGCATAATGAAGGCTCCCCTGCAGCTGGTGATAAAAAGGAGTGGGATGGTGCCGAATTCAGCAGCCATAGGGTGGCCGCAGCCCCTAGGGCAGAGTGCAGCATGGTTGGGGGCCTTCGCATGGGTCCTCATCACCAGACTGGTCTGCAGCATGGCCTTGGGCCTGGGTGCAGGCGGCATCGCCTCACTGCTGGTCTTCCAGCCCTCCTGAGGATTCTTGTGGGCTACCAACCATGCTGCACCCAGATGCCTTTTCTACTTAGAGCAACCGGTGTCCGCTTCTGCTGACTGATGTAAGGGCCTTGTCCCACAGTCTCCCTCTCGAATACCAACCGGCCTCGGTTTCGTGAGCAGTAGTACTGATGCTCCACACTCTCACAGGACTCCTCTTGTCATAAGGACACACACTTAGGAATGAGACTGTCTGTGGTCACAGAATAAGCCAGTTGCTCCCACAGGGGATTTAACTAGTCACCCTTGGCTGCTGATGCTAGGTGAATCAACCAGGAATGTAAGCAAATTCACCCTCAGATACCTTTCTGCATGGATAAAATGGGGATTGTGTTCTTTAGAGTAGCCTCCCCCACCCCCACCCCCCTGCATCTGCAGGTTTGCTTTCCACATTCTCAGTTATCCGTGATCAACAGCGGTGTGAAAATATTAAAGGAAAAATTCCAGAGATAAACAATTCATAAGTTTTAGATTGTCCACCATTCTGAGTAGCGCGATAAAATCTGCCACCGTCCGCCTTCTCCCTTCCAGGACGTGAGTTTCCCCTTGGTCCAGCACCTCCATACTGCAGACACCCATTGGTGACTTAGTAGCTGCCTCGGTTACCAAATCGAAGGCCGTGGTATCGGAGTGCTTGTGTTCGTGTAACCCTTATTTTACTTAATAACGGTCCCAGCGTGCAAGAGTAGCAATGCTGGCGACTCGGATACGCCGATGAGAAGCCATCGTGCTTCCTTTAAGTGAAAAGGTAAAAAATGGGGGAAAAAAAGTATATAGGGTTTGGTGCCATCCACAGTTTCACGTGTACACTGAGGGTCTAGGAGCGTATCCCCCACAAATAAGGGAGGACCGCTGACATGTTTCTGATACCACAGGCAGGGTACAGTTTTTTTATGACACTAAAGAATATAATATGCTAGCATTTTGATCAAAAACAAAAAGTAAGACAAAACGAACCTCCAAAGTGATAGAGAAAATATTTTTGCTGTTTAACTAGAGAAGAAACAGTTTTGATACTCAGTTCTTTTTGTTTAGCTTTTCCTCTTTGTCTTATCGAAATCACATTGTGGTGAATGTTTATAATGTATGTGTTGACTCTTCTTGATGACATTGAACTTGACAATGAGAAACTTTCAATGTGAGATGGATCATTTTGACTCAAAGAGCCAAGAAGTGATTTCTTAAATGTTTGAGAAAATATGCACTTCCATTGATAAAAACAAGGAATGCAAATTTTTCGTATTATTCTCCCAGCACGTTAAAAAGTAGAAGTGGAATAATCTCTTCCAAAACAAGAAGGCAACGATACCATTAAGCCTTTCGCTTACGCTACTGTTAGCAGCCACGAGCAATCCCAGAAACAAATGCTCCAGGTCTAATTTGAAAGCAAGGTAGACTGAAGAGAATCGAATTGGGGAGGTCTTAATGAAAGGCATCGCCCTCTGCCTTTCATGCTGAATTCCTTTGTATTCGGTTGTTCAGAGACTCTATGACTCATTGTGGAAGGTGAGCATCCCTCGACACTGCTGCCAAGCGTGGGGACGATGGTTTCCACCTCCTTTCCTCCCACGCCTCCCTCAACCTGGCTTCCACTGGAATCGCTCCCACTAACACACTAATGAATCCCCTACGGCTTACTCTACCTGTCTGCCCTATATAGTGCTGCTCTTTTCCCTTTCTGAAAACTCTAGCCTTCCTCGAGCTCTGCTTTCCTCCGGTTCCTTCTGCCTGTGGCCGGTCCTTCCTGGCTGCTCTCACGGGCTCCTCCTCCCCGCCCATCTGCCAACGGCTCGTGTTCTGTGTTGCCTCTTTTTCCTTCCACACTCTCTCTCTGGGCGATCACACCTGTTTCCATGCCTTCGCATGATCACCGAGAACCGAGAACCGGCCCCCACCACCCTCCTGAATTTCAAGTCTCTGTCTCCAATAAGCTCCTGAAACCTTCCACCTGGAAATTTAGCTTCTAATTCAAATTTAATACATCCCAAATTGAATTATTTATCCTCTCGGTCTAAACTTTCTCCTTCCATATCTCTATATTCAGTGTCCAAAAGCCTCAAAATAATCCTGAACATGTCCTTTCCCTCCTGCTCCACATTCATTCACCAAATTCTATCGTTTCTGCCTCAGAAATTGTCTTTTAAAAGCCAGCCCCTCTTCTCCATCCTCATAGCCTCTGACTCATCTCTTGACCACTGCTACTGCCCCCAGCACACCCCATACTGCTTCTCAGTTATTCTCACACCAGATGACATGTGCTGCTTGGGCAGCCAAGGGAGAAAAGCCCATCAGACCTGGGAGTTCAAGCAGATGGGAGCTAGAAAAAGAACAAAGATTCTTCAGGGGGTCAGGACACTAGATGAATGGAAGATACAGTTTGCCATCTCAGCGAGTCCTGCCTCTACTAGTGACCAAGCCAATCCCTAGCTACCCTCAGGGTTTGTGCACGGCTCGCCTGCCTCCGCTTGCTCCCTACTCCCGAGGAAGCCCATAGCCATATACTTAGTTGTCCTAAAATACCACTTTGGTTCCATCACTTTCCAGTCTTCCAATTTTTGGTGACTGCCAATCATCCATAGAGTACACTGCATACAGTTTTATACCTCCTTTTGAGCTCTCCAGGACCCCCATAATCTCTTACGGATTTGCTTCCCAGTGTATCATCACTTATTTGTCTAAATTAATATTTCTCCTCTGACACACTTAACCATTGACCTTGGTTTTCCAATTGCTGACATTTAGCCTATGCCTTTTCTCCTCCTAGAATCCTGTCCTATAATTCTTCCAACCTGTTTGTTTTGACACATACGTAATTATTCATTTGATGAACCAATACTGACTGAGAGCCAACCCTGGGCCAGCTTGACTCCAGCGAATAAGACAAATCTCCTCCTTTGAGGAGTTCCTAATCCTCAAAGGATTAGGGGAAGATGGATGGAGAAGGAAAAGGAAGTTACTTTCCAATGAAATCCATTCTGCAGAGGTGCTGCCAGATGATGTCCTGGGAGCATCCTTCAGAGAATCTAAGAAAAGGTCCTCATACTCAGCCCAGAGTCTAGGTAGCCTTTACTCACCCATGCATTATCTTCGCTCTGCCTATGTGACCATATTGCTGGGACCCTATTGCTTGGGTGAGCCACAGAAGAGGCCTGAAGGAAGCTGGGCCAAATGTCATCTGAATTTGGGGGAAGGGATGGGTGAGGGGAAGAGGGCGCTCTCTCTGATCTCTGAGGAGCAAGCTGAGTGCTCTTGGTGCCTTGGACAATGAGAAAGAAAAGAAAGAGAAAAAAAAAATCAGTCCTGTCTATGATCCTCATTATAGGACTCAGAGGGGTGGATAGCACCCCATCACAGGGCTGAAGTAGAAGGTAGGAAGGGTAAGCCAGGCAGCCTCCATACTCTCTTGGGTCCCAAGGCCAACCACTGCCTTCAACATGTAACATTTCTTTACTATAAAAATGGCATCCTTCCTTATCCTCATATGCTCTGGTTCCTACTATCTGAGAATTGGAATCGATCACCACAGGTGCCTCTTTAGAATATCTGCTAAGAAAAATAGGGAAATGAGATTAGAAACAAAATTAGTAATACAAATGAGAGCCTCAAATTCCTTCTCTTGGGCCATGTTTCCTTTCACAGGAATTCCATGGAAGTGAGAGCCTTTAGAAGCATCTGTTTAGTCCATCCCACTGACATAAACTAGGGCTCTGTACAACCTATTAAATTTCCAGAACAATTCCAAGGGCAGGTCTACTGGTGGTGTCAATAAAAATTAAAAAATGAAAAGCTCGTTGCTTCTGGTAGCTGTGGGTGTGAAACCCCATGATGTGTTTATATATTTTTTATTGGTAGGACACCACATAGGCTAGATCATGTGGTGGGATTTGCTTTTGTTCATGTCAAAATCAACCATGAACTTATTTGGGTGGATATGTTCTAACGTTGCTCTAAAAATTATTGCTGGGCCATCGTACTAGGGTGTAAATTCCTCGTCTCGACTCTTCTTGGTGACTTACTCTGTTGTCAGGCAGCTCATGGATTTAGGAAAATGTGCCTCCTTCCCTTCCCACTTCCCAACTCAGTTCACCCTACTCTATATAAGCTACTTACTCCCCCCACCCTTCCCCTTCTCCGTGGCAATGTCCTGTCATACTGCAGCTTTGAAATTACGTCAATGTGGTTTTTACTTCACATTTCCTTTAAGATATTTCTTTGTGCTAAAGAACTCATACAGAGACTTTTTTTTCTTTTTTCTCCCAGGGGATTAGCATTTTAGTAAGAGCTGAATAATAAAACTGGACTGTAAACGCCCGTCAGAAGTGTAGTGGTGCATGTCTGTCTTCTCAGAATTGCCTCAGAATGACTAGGATTGAACTTTGTTGTTGTTGTTGTTGTTGTTGTTTGTTGTTGCTGTTTCTTGTTATTGTTCCAAGGGGAAAACGGGCACTTTTTCTCTGCCAGGATGCAAGAATGGGTGCCAAAGGGGGCATGACCTGTGATGCCTTATAAAACGTAAATTCTCATTTTCTAAATAAAACGGAAGGTGTGGAACAAAGTGAGATGGGGTATTCGCGAGTGGACCCCCAGCACCGCTTCGAATGTTTCTTCGTCATTTGTGGATCTCACACTTCTTTGAGAATTTGAGGCAACCACATATATATACACAAAGACATATAAAATATGGCAACTACTTCAGAGGAATTGTAGAGTTCATAGACCTCAGGTTAAAAAGAACTTGTGGGATCATCAAAATGTCCTCCCTCCTTCTGTGTCAACCAAAATCCAGAAGCTAGAATAAATGCATGAAACTTAGGTGACCACTTCACTTTGGATGGCTAGGGAAGGATCCTTTTGGGGAAGATGACTCTCAAGAACAACAAGAAGGAACTAGCCATGCAATTATGAGCTAGCACAAGGGCCCTAAGTGAAAAATGAGGTTGACATGTGTGATGGTTAAAAATTCTGTGTCAAGCTGACTGGGTTATGGTCTATTTGGTTAAACGTGATTTCTGAGTGTGTCTGTGAGGGTGTTTTCAGATGAGGCGAGCGTTTGAATCAGTAGACTAAGTTAAAAAAGTTGCCCTGCCCAATGTGGGTGAGCATCACCCAAGTCACTGAGGTCCTGAATAGAACCAAAAAGTAGAGGAAGGGAGAATTCTCTCTCTCTGCTTGCCTCCTTGAATGGGGCCATTGGTCTTCTCTTGCCCTGCGACTGGGGTTTACACCATCAGTGTTCCTGGTTCTTGGGCCTTCAGACTTGAGCTAAAACTCATACCAGTTCTCCTGGTGCTCAGGCCTTCACTCAGACAATAATCCACCACCAACTCTCCTGGGCCTCCATCTTGCACATGGCAGATTGTGGGACTTCTCAGCCTCCATAATCATGTGAGTCAACTCCTTATAATTAATCTCTTTGTGTATATAAGTATAAATATACTATTGTCTCTTTCCGGAGAGCCCTGACTGATACAGGCCCGTAAAAGGAAAGGCAAGAAGTTCAGAGTTACTGGAGTGAAATGGGGGAAGTTGAAAGTGAAAGAGAAGAGGCAATGGACAGACAGGAATCAGATCATTTAGAGCTTTGTAAGGCAGAGTGTGTTCAGATTTAGCCTAAGTGTGGTAAAAAGCCACAGAAGAGTTTTCATCGGGAGAGAAACAGGGCCTGATTTATATATTTTTTAAAGTTCACTTTAGTTTTTGTATGGAAAGCAGTTCGCACAGAGGCAAGATTGAAAGCCAAGAAGCAAGTTGGGGTGTGACCATAGCGGTCCAGGAGAGGGATGGCAAGGGCTTGGATGAGGGTAATGAAAGTGGAAAGGCTCGGGATAACTTCTGAAGTAGAGTGAACAGGACTTGCCAATAGCTGGATGTTAGTGGGGAAGGAGAGTGAGAAATTGAGGATAACTCTAGATTTCTGGCTTAAGTAACTAGGTAGACGGTAAAGCCATCCCCCTGATCTGGGAAAACTGAAGCAAAGCTACCCCAGAAGTCAGCAGGTGGCTTGGGAATTCTACTTGGGAATTAAATTAGTGATGCTTACTCACCATCTAAATGGAGAGAGCAAATGAATGCTTTGGTTCCAGAGAGAGGCGAGGCTACAGATAAAGACTTGGAAATCATTTACATGTAGATGCCATTTGAAGCCTTGGGGTTTCAAAATACAAGATTTTTATATTTCTTGGCCAATTATATAGAAACATGACATCTTGGACTAGAAGAGACATTGAAGATCTTCTAGTCCAATCCTATTGTTTTATAAACCAGGAAAATGAGACCCAGTAAGGTTAAGTGCTTTCTTTACAGCCACATAGTCCATCAAAGTCTTGGATTTCCTTTCTTGGTTCAGTGCATTCTTGTTTACCTTCTGCTTCTAAAATAGTGCAACTCCAAAGTGATGGCAAATATTTATTGAAAGAGATAATTACATTCTGTGCAATACTGGATTTTAAATGATCAAAAAAAAAAAGAAGAAAAAGAAAAAAAAGAAAAGAAGTCACAAATGTATTGCTTTAAAATATTTCACTATCAATTTGAATTCAAATAAAGAAGCAGCTTGTTGGCAGACTGGTTGGCTCAGTGAAAAATGAATTAGCAGAAACATTTTTATCCAGAATTTATTATAGCTGATGCAACCTTCTCTTTAAGAGAAGACTGTAAATTAAAAGACCAATTGTTTCTTCATCATACAGAAGAAAAAAAAAACTTGTAATGTAAAATCCCATTTACTGAGTTGTTAAACTGGGCAGTAAAATTCCTTAGCTCACTGGGTTTTACATGCACACACATGCATGCACACACACATTGACAATTTTGTTAGATAAACAGCAAGTGCATGTCCTGCTGCCGAAGGAAGGTGGTACAGAGGGAGCTGTGAGAGTCAAAGAAACAACCTTCTACGTTTCGCAGTGGCAACTTCGGCAAAGTGAGAGGGGCAAAGGTTGAAATTAATGTTAACTGCTATCAAATTTAGCAGAGAAAAGCTACTCTAGGTACTGCAGATAAAAGGAGGTGGCAATAACTGATCAGTAATTCCTTTTATGAAAGTACCTCTGTCTCGTTTACAAAATTCTCGATAGCTATGTTAGATGTTCCGAATATCATGTTCCAGATGTTGTTCAGCCTGAAAATCTTTTCTGAGAAAGAAGTAACAGCTGTGCCCTTCCCCTGAGCCTGTGTCCAGTAAACTCTCTGCTACCAATATAATAGACAGCCATAAGCATCGTTTAACCTCTTTGAGCTTAAATTCTTGATCAGTAAAATGAAGCAGGTGATCGCTTAAGAATCCCCATGGTCTTTGAAATCATAATTCCAAGATTTGCAAGGCAAAATTAATAAAAAGAAGAAAATAAATTCTAAGACAATATGAGACTACTTTTTTTTTTTTTCTATGCTTAGACAGAGCTAGGATCGGTCACTTGGAAGACCAGACCATATGACTTTGACCCCCTTTCTTTATGCTCCAGATTAAAGTAACTTTTCTTTGGTATTTTACTGAGTTTTTAAAGTAGTAAGCATCATATTTAAATGAAGTCATCTTGTCTAGTAACTACAACATATAAATCCATCTTTCAGATATAATCTCATGTAAATGATACAAATATAAATGACAGTTTTGTTTTGTTTTGTTTTTTTGCATTATTGAGATTATTAAGATGTGGTAGAAGACTAACCTTAAAGTGAAGACTTGATCTAATGTTAGGTTGTTAAACAAGAGACCACTTGCCAAAATCAGGGGCTGTACCCTTTCAGTAAGGAGGACTTTCTCTCCTGTTGACCTAACACCGATCTATAAAGTCTTCGCAGGGGCTGATGCCACACCAGTGACCAACAGTAGATGGTTGGAAGAGAAGTCTTCTGCTTATTGATTGCCCACTCAAGACCAACTCCTCTTTTCTTATACCTTCCTTAGTTCAGCTAATTCTCTATTTGAAAAAACATTCAACTCAACATCAACCCTGATTCCCTCTGTCACCACTAAATGTTGACTCAGATTTTAATGTCAACTCAAATTTGACACATGTCAAGTGTTCTAGTGAGGAGCTTCCATATTTTTCAGGATTTTGGTGATAGTAGACTAAGAAACAATCCTGGTATTATTATTTTTTAACAACCACAGTTACTTTGCTATTATATACCAAGTAGCACAGTACCCGTATGTAGTAGGCACATCAAATTTGTTAAAAGCCAAGTGAGTGAATGAATGAAAAGACATTCTTATAGTGTGGCGAAGAACTTTATGTGACTGGAAGGTGGAGAGGAGTGCATTTCACTTAAAAATTTCCTAAATTGGCTGCACATCATATCACAAAAGGAAAATGCAAAGTAAAACAACAATGAGATACCACCACACATCTATTAGAATGGCCTAAATCTAGAACTCTGACAACACCAAAGGCTGGTGAGGATCTGGAACAACAGGAACTCTCATTCACACTGTTGGTGGGAATGCAAAATGGTACAGCCGCTTGGAAGATAGTTTGGCAGTTTTTGTACAAAACTAAACATGCTCTTACCATACGATCCAGCAATTGTGCTCCTTGGTATTTACCCAGTGGAGTTAAAAACATGTCCACACAAAAAACTGCACATGGATGTTTATAGCAACTTCATTCATAATTGCCAAAAATTGGAATCATGCATGAAAGATATCCTTCAGTAGGTGAGTGGGAAAATAAACTGTGGTACATTCAAACAAAGGATGATATTCAGTGCTACAAGGAAATGAGCCACAAAAAGACATGGAGGAAACTTAAATGAATAATACTAAGTGGAAGAAGCCAATCTGAGAAGGCGGCATACTGTAGGATTCCAACTATATGACATTCTGGAACAGGCCAAGATATGGAGACAGTAAAAACATCAGTTGTTGCCAGGGGATGGGAAGGGAAGGATGAATAGGTTGAGGATTTTTAGGAGAGTGAAGCTATTCTGTATGATACAGAATGATAGACACGTCATTATACATTTGTCCAAACCTATAGAATGCACAGCATCAAAGTGAGCCCTAATGTAAACAGTGGACTTTGGCTGCTGCTGATGTGTCAGTGTAGGTTCATTGATTGTAATAAATGCACCAGTCTGATGGGGGATGTTGATAATGGGGGAGGCTATGCGTATGTGGGGGTAGGGGGCATGCAAATTCTCTGTACCTTCTTCTCAGTTTTGCTGGAACCTAAAACCGCTCTTAAAAAAGTCTATTTAAAAAAAAAATTAAATAATATTCAGAAAAGAGAAATGAGGTAAAATACTTCCTGAATTTCCTTCTCTTGTGTACTGTGGCATTTAAAAATCCTCCCTAGCTTACCCCACTCCAACCTACCACTTGATCTTATCTGTCCTTCGTCATACCCTTCCCATTTGATTTTGTTCTTTTCTTTCTTCTAATGCTTTTAGGCTTGAGACTTCAGACTGTTTGCGGGATTCTGGCACCCACTTTTATTAAGGTGGTACTATGTGAATATTCATCCATTAATTATTTTCTCTATTTTATAGATAAAGAAAATGAGACTAAGAGATGTCAGGTTCCACAGGAAGCAGGAAAGAGTAGGAAGCCCAAGTATTGCGCTCCTAAGCCTGTTCTCTTTCCTTTTAATCACGTCACCTCCATTATGCGGGAGTCTCCTAGTAAACGACAGATCCACCTCTTCTTAAATAAGAAAGTATCGAACATGAAATAAACTCGATGACTCAAAGACATAGTTAGAAACATGATTTCGAGGGTAGTAGAGATTACTACAGTATGTAGTACTATCTGACCAAACATAAAATAACCCCTAATTGCTATAATTTTCGAATTCTTGAGTCTGGTAATTTTTCTATTTTCTCCTGTGTTACCAGCCATCACGTTGATTTCTAGACGCCTCTTGATCTCCTTAGAATTAGTTGTTTTTAATCTTCTACAGGCTAAGAAGCTAGGTAACCAGGTTTAGTAGGATTGTGACTAAAAAGGGAAAAGACAGTTGCTGAATGACAGAGTAAGAAGATGGAAATAAAATGTATGAGCTTCGTGAATGAGATCTATGGCATTTATTTTAACTTCTCAGAGGCCTTTTTCTTTGAGCTGTGTTTTCTATGACTGACATTATTGGAAAAATGACCTCTGGGTAGGTGAGTTATTGCCACAAAAAGGCATTGTTTCTTTTAAAATGAATAAGAAAGGCAGCTAATACTGTATTCTATCTTCTTTGTAGAATGGATTCTTTGTTTAAAAATAAGCGAACAAAAAAACTCAGCAATGAAAAGAAGGTGGAGCGATATACTCTAGGAAAGAAGAATAAAGTGAGTCACATTATATGAATAGCTAAGTTGATAGGAAAATAAATGTTGTTTTGCTCACAACACTGAAAAGTCAATAGGCAGCAAATAAACTTCAGAGTAGCAGGGCCAGTATTAATTTAGGTGTCCTTTGTAATTAAAAAACAAGATCCAAGCAAAACAAAGCAATAGCAATACATACAATGCCTAGAAGGGTTGGTTACATAGACAGGGAACAAATTGGTGAATAAACGGATTTGTAAAACTTATTCATGAGACATCAATAGCTAATGAATGGAGAGGATGAAGAAGAGGTGACTTTATTCAGAGTAGGTTCCATTATTTTAAAATTCTGCAGTTCATAGAAAGGAATTTGAAAATAGAAACTTCTGGTAAAATATTTAGAACAAGAAAATGAGGAGAAAACCTCTAAAAGCTCAGATGTTTATACTCTTGGTAATTGTTCAATAAATATTTAATGAATAAACATTTTTATAAAAAGATTTGATAGCTTTTATCTAGTTTTAATGCTGCTCGTTCTTCACCTGACTCATAACGAATACATCTCCTTTACCCTTGCCCTTCAGAACTTCTTAGGACTATCTTCAGGTGGCCATAAAGGATATTTTATTATAGAATATAAGCAGCTTCTTATCTTTTAACTACGGTCTTCGATGCTAAACCTACTCTGTATACCAGAGATGTGAAGTAGGATTTATCTTGTATGCCAACTCCTCTCATTCGATAGTGCCTTCCTAGAGTGTTACATTTAGAAAGTTTCTGAGCTCACATTTGTGCTCAGCAGGAAGGAACGTAGTGGTTGATTAATGATATCTGCCATGGGTGAAATAGAGGTGATGAAAATATGCATGCCAAAAAAAAAAAATCACCATCCTTCTGCTCCATCCCGCCCACAGTAAACCGGGAGAGGCCTGGTTTGTGCTACACTTCTCTCTGTGGCCCTGGGCTCTCTGATTATTAGAAAGATCAGCCACCTCTAGCCAGTACCTGCCTGTGGAATACGCAAGTATTTTGTTTCTGTGTTTGAAAAGGATGAAGAGTGTTTTGATCACTTGGTAGGTAGATTATATAAAATATGGAAATAATTTAAGATGACTGAAGAGTATTTAACACAAATATACTTTTAATATGCATCAACACACACACACACACACACACACACAACACACACACAATACCACACCCCCAGAAAACAAATCACCCATATTTCACCAAAGGCTTTCTTCGTTTCTTAACCTAGCTCCCAATATAATCAGAATCTCTCTTTTCCCAATTAAAAAAAAAAATTAAAACAAAGAGAGTAAGTTTTTAACCAGATTCTTAAAAAGGTGAGACTGACAAAACCGATCAATAAGAAGTATGATGATTCGTGGCATAGTAACTAATTATCCATAGAATTCCATGTACTTGAAGGCACATTGACTGAAACGAGATGGAAGACAGGGCCCTTCAGAAGCCATCGGAGGAGGGAAGGAAGAGAAGGAAGAAGAAATGGTGCACGGTCTTAACGCTGCTTAACGACAGGGGTGTGTGCTGAGAAAGGCGTCATTGGGTGATTTCGTCATTGCGCAAACATCATAGCGTGCACTTACGCAAACCTAGACTGTCTAGCCTCTACACACGTGGGCTGCATGGTGTACCACTGCTGTATACGTGGGCTGTTGTTGACGGAAACGCCCTTATATGACCCATGACTATATTTAGATGCTCAGCCATTTAAGCAGTGTTGGGCTCCTGAGCTTACACTCTAGTTTAGATTGGTGCATATGCGTAACCAGGCCATGCTCAGAGAACTATCAGCTGGCAGCTGCTGACTTTTTCTGGTTAAAAAAAAAAAGAGGGTAAGCATATATACAGTGTTTAAAGATTGAAATCTCCTCGCATCCTCTTCTTTGGTGGTCCTGTTTCTGATCTTGTTATGCTCTGGTAAGCAACAGTCCCTCCAGAAACCTAGGCGGTTTTTCCTAATGTCCACTGTTATTGCACCTTTGATACTCACAAAAATGCAAAATAACTACATAAGTAATTTAGTATCCAAGTAAGAAAGTCTTTCAGAACAGGGTCTCTGCCTTTACTTCTGTAAGACTTAAGTCATTCCTAAAGTGGCACGTAAATGTCATATGCTTCGTCTTGCTTCCAGGCCTGTGCCGCACAACACAGCAGCCACTAGCATATGTGGCTAATGAGCACTTGAAATGTGGCCACTCTGAATCTAGGTGTGCTGTCGGCGTAAAATACGCACTGGGGTATAAAGGCTTTGAACAAAAAGAAAATGTAAAACATGCTATTACTAATTTTGTCTATTGAGTACATGTCGAAATGACAATATTTTGGACATATTGGCTTAAATAAAATATATTAGCAAAATTAATTTTCACCTGTTTCTTTTTACCTTTTTAATGTGGTTATTAGAAAATTTTACATTGCCTAAGTGGCAAGCACTGTAATTATATAGGACAGCTCTGCTCTAGGCCATTCTTTCCTTAACACATTCAAGATGGATGCTGGCGTAGTTTATTTTTGAAGATTCACAGAAATAGAGGTAAATAGTCTATGGTAATTCATCCTCTGAGTCCATAAAATCCCCTCTATCTGCTTAAAAAGGACAAAAACATTATGAGTATCTACAGCAAGAGATAACAAACATTTTCTTTACAGGCACAGGTAGTACCTATTTTAGATATCGAGAGCTTAATGTTCTCTCTCACAACTGTTCAACTCTGTTTTTACATCACAAAAGCAGCCACAGCCAAGACCTAAAATGAGTCTGCTGTGTTACAATAAAACTTTATTTACAAAAGCAGGTGGCCATGCCATCAGTCCATAGGAATTTCTAAGTATACAGTAACAGGCATGACAAAAATACCCCATCAGATGAGAAAATTTGGCACAGGTGGTCAACTTGTTTCTGTTCAAAATTAGGCATTGTCTTGTTTTGTAATTATTGAACTAATTTGTCAAAGGGAATACAGTAGGTCTAAAATCACGAAAAGTCTACATTAAAGATGGTATATTTTAATAAAAAATAATTTTTAAGTACATGCATGCTACATGTAGTACTGCCTCATGCAGTACTAATTTTGCTATAAAGCTGCTTGTCTCTGAGATGGTTTCATATTCATAATTTCTAAGAAAAAAATATATATCTACACACAACCCACGAGAGTCTACTGCAATGTCTGTTTTTCTTATGCTCTGAGGAGATCTTGCCCTGTCAACCAATGAGAAAGGATGTGATAGACTGTGCTCTATGCTCCTGTCCAATGGGCATTACCACACTATAAAGCACATATAGTTGACTCTAGAAAAACATGGATTTGAGCTGCACGGTCTATTTATGTGTGGATTTTTTCAGTAAATGCTTAAATGTATTTCCTCTTATGATTTTCTCAATAACATTTTCTTTAGCTTACTTCATTGTAAAAATACAGTATATAATACATGTATAAAATATGTGTTAATCAAGTGTTCATGTTATTGGTAAGGTTTCTGCTCAACAGTAGACTATTAATTAAGTTTGGAGGGAGTCAAAAGTTATATGCGGACTTTCGACTGCACAGGAGCGGGTGCCCCTAACCCGTGTGTTGTTCAAGGGTCACCTGTGGTCTCGATCAGTTTTCTGCTGGGCTACTTAAATGAGTTCTGTAATGTGTGGTTTAGTGTCTGATGGCCTCTCTTTCTCACACTCATTTTGTGTTCTGATTCACAGTTTTGACCCATTAATGAGTGGCGAAAGTATACATGGACCTGATATCAAGGGAACTACGGTATTATGAAGGATTTTACATGTCAGTTCTACCACAGCTGAGGCACCTTCATGGAAATAGTCGAGAAGACAAGTGGAGGTCAGCAGATGGTTGGGATTGGTGGGAAACCTTTGATGCTATGAAGCGGGCAATGAGCATCACTGCAGCCCGAGGTGAGGAGAAACTATAGAGAGAAGCTCGTGCTCTTTCTGGGGAGCTGTAAAGAACAGAGATAAGATCGGCAACATGGCATCGTGCAATGCTGGGCACACAACTCCTTAGGGAGCTTTGAGAGTCTCCTCCATGACAGGTTTGGGTAGCGGGCCCATGTCAAAAAAGCAACCCCCATGATTAACAAGTTTACAAGCACAATACTAATTCAAAGTAGAATTACAATGTGTTTTCCAGTTTGTTTTGACAAATAAGACATCTTTAGACCTGCTTTAATAAATCTAGTTTTAAGTGTAGTGTAACTCATGTGTTTCATTAATTACATATTCAGCCACCTAAATGACGTGAAAACAGTTTATTGTCTAAAGTGGGTTTAATGTTTTCCTTTGAAATATTTTTAAACCGTTCATTTCCATGACAAACTCCATAATACAAGAGTAATCTCTGAGCCAATCTCTGACCAAATCATGACACATTTTAAATCAGAAGCATCTAAATTAGTGCACCTAACAGCTAAACAGTAGAGTAAGTCATTAATCTCTTTGTACAACTGTTATTTCGTTTGTTTGTTTAAAAGAGAATGTAAAATTGTGTTCTTGTAAGTTAGGGTTTAAAATTGAAAAGGGATGTATGATCTCTTTAAAGAAGATAGTCTGTTTCAGAAAGCACTTTGTATTCCATTCTGGGTTAGAGATGGTTACCAAGGAGACAGCTCAACTTCATCAGTAGGCTTCTAGGATCGGGAATCTGGTGGGCTCTCAGGAAATATTTGTAGAAAGAAAAAAAAAAAGGAGATAAAGAAAGAAGGAAGAAAAGAAGGAAAAAGGGTGTGGGAGGGAGGACAGGTTTTTCTATGAGGAAAAAAATTATTATGGTTAATATTTTTTGTCAACTTGGCCAGGCCATGGTACCCAGATATTTGGTCAAACATTATTCTAGACATTTCTGAGAAGATATTTTTTTAGAAAAGATTAACATGTAAATCAGTAGACTTTGAGTAAAGCAGATTATTCTCCATAATGTGGGTGGGCCTCATCAAATCAGTTGAAGGCATTAATTGAAAATGACTGACTGTCTCATAAGAAGAGAGAATCCTGCCAGAAGACTGCCTTTGTTGTCAAAAGGTAGCATCAACTCTTCCCCGGGTTCCCACTTCCTCGATACTACCTTCTCTTCCCCAGCCTGTGCCTATGGCCTCCTGGGGAGTTCCCTATGATCACTTGGAGAAAGAGAAAACTCAGGCCTTGTTTAGGATGGTTCTGCATGATATGTAGGCACCACTCAGAAGTGGGCAGCTGCAGCACTGCAGTCCCTTTCTGAGCCATCCCTGAAGGACTGTGGTGAAGTGAATCTCTCCCAGGGCAAGAACTCTAAGCAATGCACCTGGTTGTTCTCTTTATTTGGAAGAAGAAATGGCTAGATACGCAGTGACATACCAGTTCACGGTCTGTGGCCACATGAGGTCTGTCGTTTAACTTGGAAGAAACATGACTGGAAAATTGGTGACAAGGAAGTCTGGAGAAGAGGTGTGTGGACAGATGTTTCTGAATGGGCAAAGACATGAAGATATCTGTGTCTCGTATGAATACTTACCAAAGGGTAACCTCAGCAGAGGAAGAATTTAATAATCAAGTGGATAGAATGATCTACTCTGTGGGTATCAGTCAGCTTCCTTCCCCAGACAGCCCTGTCATGGACTCATAAACAAAGTAGACATGATGACAGGGATGGAGGTTATGCATGGGCTCAGCAACATGGACTTGTGCTCACCAAGGTCAGCCTGGCTATGGCCACTGCTGAGTGTCCAATCTGCCAGCAGCAGAGACCAGCACTGTGTCCCTGATGTGGCATTATTTCCCAGGGTGATCAGCCAGCTACCTGGTGGCAGGTTGACTACGCTGGCCCTCTTCTTTCATGGAATAGACATTTACTCTGGATACGGGTTGGCCTTCCCTGCACACACTGCTTCTGCCAAAATTATAATCTGTGGATTTACAGAACGCCTTATCCACTGTCATGGTATTCCATATAGCATTGCTTCTGGTCAAGAACTTGCTTCACAGCAAATGAAGTGCTCCAACAAGCCTGGTCTTACCATGTTCTCCGCCATCCTGAAGCAGCTGACTTCAAAGAAGGGTGGGGCGGCCTTTTAAGGACTCAATTACAGCACCAGCTAGATGGCAATACCTAGCAGGGCTGGGCATGGTTCTCTAGGAGGTTGTATATACTCCAAATCGGAGTCCAATAAATGATGTTGTTTCTCCCATATGCAGGATTCGTGGCTCAAGGGGGTAGAAATAGGAGTGGCACCACTGACTATTACCCCTGGTGACCCACTAGCAAAATATTTGTTTCCTTTTCCTGAGATCTTATGCTCTGCTGGCCTAGAGGTCTTAGCTCCAAAGGGAGAAATGTTTCCACCAACAGATGTGAAGATGATTCCATTAAATTGGAAGTTAAGACTGACAACTGGTCACTTTGGACTCCTCATACCTCCGGATCAATAGGCAAAGAAGAGAATAACTGTGCTGACTGAAGTGACTGTTGCTGATTACCACGGGGAAGTTGGACTGCTACTCCACAATGGATACAAGGAAGAGCATATATAGAATACAAGAGATCACTTAGGGCAGCTCTTAGTACTGCCAGCCACTGTGATTATAATCAACGGAAAACTACAACATCCAACCCTGGCAAAGAGTACTGATGGCCGAGACCCTTTAGGAATGAAGATATGGGTCGCCTCACCAGGTCAAGAACCACGACCAGTTGAGGTACTCACTAAAGACAAAGAGAACGTGAAATGGGCAGTGGAAGAGGTCGTTATAAACAACAGCTACGACCACATGACTAGTTACAGAAATGGGGACTGTAATTGACATGAATATTTCTTCCTTATTTCATTATGAATGTTAGTGTGGTTTGTTAGTGTGGGTACATGTGTGTATTCACAGAAAGAGAGATATATAGATATACAGATATCAAATGTCTTTATTTTCTTCCTTCTGTTATCCCCTTATCAGACAGGCTTCTTTCACTTCATGATATGCATTTAAGTTTCCTCCACGTAAGATGTATGGACTTTACGTCATAGTACTTAGTGTCGTTAACTTGACATTATAATATTTAAGTTATGGGATAGCAAGGATAAGAGTAAACATCCTCTTTGCATCCTCTTCCTAGCAAAGGGTTAGCACATTTCTTGTTGTATGCAGAACAGCTGTGCCATGTTAGGTGGAATTATGACCTTGTCATAATCTTCCTTTTGAGACGAAGGGTGGTTTACAGAGATGTGTGTGGGTGCCAAGTTGATAAAGGGTAGACTTCGATGGCTTATTTTATGTGTCAACTTGGCTACGCCACAACACCTAGATATTTGATCAAACACCAGTCTAGGTGTTGCTGTGAAGATATTTTTAGATAAGATTAATGTTTAAATCAGTAGACTTTAAGCAGATATGGCTGGGCCTCATTCAATCAGTTGGATGCCTTAAAAGAAAAAAAACTGAGATCCTGGTACATCCAGATAATGGAATATTATTCAGTGCTAAAAATAAATGTGTTATCAGGCCATGAAAAGATATGGAGGAAACTTAAATGCATATCATGAAGTGAAAGAAGCCTGTCTGAAAAGGCTACATACTGTATGAATCCAACTATATCGCATTCTGGAAAAGGCAAAACTATGTAGCCAGTCAGAACATCAGTGGTTGCCAAGGGTTGCGGGTTGAGGGAGGGATGAATAGGTGAAACACAGAGAATTTTTAGGGCAGTGGAACTACTTTAGATGATATTATAATGATGGACACATGTCATTATATCTTTGTCCAAACCCATAGAACATATGACATCAAGAGTGAACCCTAACATATGGACTTTTGGGTGATGATGATGTGTCAGGATAGATTCATCAAGTGTCACAAACGTACTGCTTTGGTGGGGGATGTTGATAACAGAGGAGGCTACGCATGTGCGTGTGTGGAGGCAGGGGGTGGGAAATTTCTGTACCTTTCCCTCAATTTTGCTATAAACTTTATTTTTTTATTTGTTTGTTTTTAAATTTATTTATTTAATTGAAGAAATGATTTGATTTCTTTTCCTGCTATAAACTTTAAACTGTTCTAAAAATAAAGTTTATTTACAAAAAAAAAAAAATCTTAAGGAAGAGTGAGAGTCTCTGCCTCCAGATCTGCTGGATCTAAGCCAGCAGTAACCACTCCTTCTTGGGCATTCCAGCCCATTAGCTTCATTCTGCACACCTACAATCATTGAGTCAATTCTTTTAACTTCTGTAAGTGCACATTTTATGTGTGTGTGTGTGTGTGTGTGTGTGTGTGTGTGTGTGTATGTTTTATTTATCCTACTGGTTCTGTTTCTCTGGCGAACTCTAATATAAACATCATATAAAATCACATTGTGCTGATGCAAACACATTCTATATGCCTATAAGTGCTTTTTTTAATGATTGTTATTTCATGGAGAGAAAGACGGTGCAACTCAAAGCTTGAGGAGAAGCAGACTTCAGTGGGTGTAGCAGTAAGCGCTCAGAGGTGAGGCTCTCCTGGTAAGAGGTATCCCAGCTCCCACGGAAGAAGTTCAGGATGGTTCTTAGATTTTTAACAAAACGAGAGATGAACTTGATGACCTCAACTTTGCAGTGGGTAGGTGAGAGCAAAGGAGCCATCTGTACTGGAAAGTCCATTTCTCTAATTAATCCTACCAGACATACAAAGCAGATCCCATTCTAGTGACTCTGAAAGCCAGGGGCTTTGAGGAAAGCTTATGGTGCTAGTCGGACAGAGCAACCGGAGGCTTTGCCTAGAAGTACGAAGACTCCAGTGACTGAAAAAGCAATTTTGTACAAAGCTTTAAGAATAAAACAAAGATTTAAAGAAAGAATAAAACAAAGATTAATAATGATTGATAAGAATTAAGGATGAGCGAGAAACGTAGCAAATGTACTTAGGTATATATTTTCTTTAGTATTTGCTCTGTGGGGCTATCTTCTTTGCTTTTCAATGTTTGCTACCTATTTTAATAAAGAGATCTTTCTTTGTAAAAAGAAATCACAATTAGATTGTAAAATAAATTAATCTTTTGGCTAATCATACCTTTGGGGAATCTGGGGTTTTTAGACCATAAAGCTCTAATGTAAGAATCATCACTTACTTGGCAGCCAGTACCCTAATCATATACAAAGTACTAAACGAGACTAACCACTCTTTTGAGTGCTGAGCTTAGAAACTCAACCCCACAAAGAGAAAGAAATATCAGAGAACCAAAACATTAAGATTTCCATATCTGTGTGAACCTCAGATGTTATACTGGGCCTCCATTACCAATAATAATAACAAAGTGGCACTCAAGGCACCATATCTAGGATTGAGAATTTAAAAAATATGAGGACTCCTTGTAATATTTCCAAAGTTCCTGAGGCCCCCTATGGAATGCTAGCCATATTTTAGTACCTGGTCTAAACATATACAATGACAAAGACTTACTGACAATGTGGAAGTTGTTTTAAATGAATGTGCATATTATTACTCACAAACATCTGTGTACCATTGACAACAGCAGTACACATACGTGTGAGCTCCATGATTGATTTAGTCTAGGTGGATATGTGGATTCATAAGCTCCTTGTAGTAATTCTTCAGTGGCCTCAGGGCTCCTCTGCTCCTGATTTCCTTAATGGAGTGTAAAGCCTCTCAATAACCTCTATGCCTTTAAGGCCTCTGCATCTTAATCAGAGCAAATGTGAGAGCCTCCCTCTGGATCCCTGGTTACTTAGCAGGGCTCCCCCACGATGCTCTCAATCAGTCTCATTGCCTCCACTTACCTTCACTTCCTCTCCCAGTTCTAATGTACCCTCCACGTCATGGCTAGAGACACCTTTCTAAAAGTCTATGTCTGACCCAGCTACTTCCCCAAACATATTCATGGCTCCTGATCAGCAAGAGCAGTGGTTTTCCCTCTTGAAAATACATCAGACTCTTTTGGAAGACTTGTCAAAACACGGATTATGGGGCTCCATTCTCAGAGTTTCTGACTCAGGAAGTCTAGGGTGGAGACCAATGGTTTGCATTTTTCACAAGTTTCCAGGTGAGGACGATGGTGGTGTTCTGGGGACCATATTTGAAGAATCATTACCCTCAAGTGTAAAAGCCAGACTTCTTAATATAACCAGGTAGGTCTTTCATGGTCTGAACCCTGACAGCTCTCAGATTTTGTCTTCTGCCTGGTTTGCCCTTTACCCACTTGTCAAATTCTTACTCATCCTAAGCTTAAGCATCACCTCCTTTCCAGAGTGCTCTCCAGGCAAAATGAATATACTCATTTTCAAGTGTCCACTGACTTTGCACACCTCTCTCTCTGACAGCATGCATCACATCTCGTTGGAATTACTTGTTTACACATGTGTGCCTCACACATTAGATTGCGTGCCCCGTGAAGATGGGACATCAGGACACACATCTTAGTATTTCCAGCATCAGAAGGTGGTAGGTACTCAATAGGTATTTCTGCACACTTCTATACCACTATAAATAGCAAGTCCAAATCAGAAAGGAAGAAGTAAAACTGTCATTTGCAGACAACATGATAGTGTATAGAGAACCCTAAAGATTCCACCAAAAAACTATTAGTACTAATAAATACAGTGAAGTAGCAGGATATAAAATTAATATTCAAGAATCAGTTGCATTATATACACCAATAATGAACTATCAGAAAAATTAAGAAAACAATCCCATTTATAATTACATCAAAAAGAATAAAACACCTAGGAATAAATTCAACCAGGGAGATGAAAGACCTCTGCTCAGAAAATTATGAGACATCAAAGAAAGAAACTGAAGAAGATGTAAATAAATGGAAGCATATACTGTGCTGACAGATAGGAAAAATTAGCATCATTAAAATGTTCATATGACCCGAAGCAAACTACACATTCAATGTAATCCCTATCAAAATACCAGTGGCATTTTTCACAGATCTAGAACAAATAGCCTAACATTTATATGAAGCCACAAAAGACCCAGAAGAGCCAAAGCAGTCTCGAGAAATAACAAAGTTGCAGATATCACGCTACCTGATATCAAACTATACTACAAGGCTATCGTAATCAAAAAAGCATGGTACTGGCATAAAAACAGACACACAGATCAATGGAAAAGAATAGAGCCCAGAAATAAACCCACACCTATATGCTCATTTAATCTATAACAAAGGAGGCAAGAATATACAATGGGATAAAGACAGTGTATTCAATAAATAGTGTTAAAAAAAAACAGGACAGATATGTGCAAAAGAATGAAACTGGATCACTTTCTTATACTATATGCAAATGTACAACTTTTAAAAGACACTGTCATTAAGGTAGTTAGAACCCCTGAACCCTGTTGGCTCATATCGCTACAATTAGATTCTTGGCAGAGATTCAGAGTTCAAGGTGCTGCTTGTAGCAAAGAAAGTAATATACTGTTAACACCTTGCAGCTATTAGTGATCTTGATGAAAAGAGACATATACATATACATATATGTGTGTGTATGTGTACGTATGTATGTGTGCGTATATATATATATTATGCATAAAAGTAAAATGAAGAAACATATGAAATCTTTACTGGAATCCAGGACTAAATATATTGACATCAAATCAAAAACTTGTATTGTGCTGGAAATTTTGTATGGCTCAGTGAAAACTAGTGATGGTTCCACATTCATCCCAGCAACACAGTATCTAAGCAAGGGAAACTATCAGTAGTCCTTTATATACGCTTTTAATGAATTTCCTCTCCACCCCAAAACAGAATAATTGTCAAATAACATTGCTGAGAAACATTGCTGAGAATTCCCAAATAATGAAATAATTGGAGTATAGAAATAAGAGATGGAGGGATTTTTTACATTTTAGAGATTTTGCATAGCCCATGGGGTGAAGAGAAAAAAAGAGGCTTTAAGAACATCTGATAGGACTACAAATAAAAAGTGGGTTCTTAGGACTATTTGGCATACAGTTGCCTCTTGAGAGACACCTGCACAACTGAAAAGCAGCATCTTCAAATGTAAACGATATGATATATACAGAGTCTATTATTCTATTATTGGCTCCTACATGAGGTATGTTCTGGCTGATTACTCACAGACTATTAGAGGATTTTCATATTATAGCTGCAAGAACAGATATACCTGTTCTATGATTTCTACCTGTCAATTCCTTCTCCCTTCTTCCTTCTCTCCCTTCTTCCCTCCCTCCTTCCTTCTCTCTTGCCTTCATATATTCATACATACACATACAAATTTTATATACATATATATACACAGACATACACATATTCTCCTATTTTTCAGTTACTTCTCTTGACTTTCATAGGCTGATTTGTTAAATTATATCTCCTCATACTCTGATAATAACTAACAAATTTTGCTCAACCTTTATCTGTTCTCAGATTCTGCTTATCAGGACATATTCAGCTTTAAAATGTTCTTCAGATATTTTTGTTTATTCATTTATTCATAAATAATTGAGTGTCATAGGTTCTGGTAACACAGCAGTGAATGAAATAAATGTGATTCCTGACCTCACTGAGCTCACACAGCATTGTGGGGGAAATTGACAGTAAACAAATAATCTCATAAATAAATATACAATCATCAAGTACAAGTGCCTTGAAAGAAAGTCTTTCCTGTGAGATATTAAGAATGAAGGATCCAATTTAAATGAAGAAAATATGAAAGATTCTATCACTGACCCCAATTCTTCACCCTTCCCTGTGTCTAAGCCCTTTGCCAATGAGAGTGTTGCCTCCCATCCCACAAAAGGGGCCGAGGAGGCAAAGTGATGTTGTACCAGTCTTGAGCCTAAGCCTCAACAGTCCATGTGTGTTCATGCTTTTCTATTGCACTTTGCCATTGCCATGAAAAGAACATGCCCAGGCTAGCCTGCTGGTCCCAGGAGGAAGACGGACACCCAGAGAGACATGACCCTACTCATGTGCTCCAGTCAAGCCCAGTTTAAAGCAAAGCTTCCAGCCATCCCAAAGGCACCTGTGTGAGCCCAGTTTAGATCAGAAGACTCAGTTGACCCACAGCTGCATGGACTACCATAAAAAATAATTTTTTGAGCCATTGAATTTTGGAATAGTTTGTCACACAGCAATAGCTGACTGAGGCAGAGCATCAGGGAATTCTTCTCCAAGAAAGTAACGTTCGGACTGAGACCTAAATATTAAGTCGGGATTAAACAGATGAAGGGTGAAGGGAAGAGTGTCCTGGTGGAGGGAAGGTTTCAGGTGGGAAAGAATTTGATAGAAGCAGCGCTGTGCTTTGGAGAAAGGAATGAGCTGAAGACAGCAGGGAAGAGAGATCATGCATGGCTTCTCGTATGGTCTTCCTAGAGAATTTAAGATTAAACTTCAAAAAGTGAACTCAGAGGAGAGCTATTTGTAATCAAGAACACTAAAATCGAAGGAGTGTTGTCTTCATTATTATCATTCTTGAAATGCACCATCCAATGGCGTAGCGACGTGCCACATATGGCTTCTCAAGTTTTAAATTAAATAAAATAAAAATTTCAATTCCTCAGTTGCACTAGCCTCATCTTGAAAGCTCAATAGCCCCGTGTGGCTAGCACCGCCATCTTAGCAGCATGAATATGGGAGGTTTCCATTGTGGTGGAAAGTTCTATTGGATAGTGTTTTAGTTTCTTATTATTGTATAAAAAATTACCACAAACTTAGTGTTTTAAAACATGACAAACATTATCATATTTTCCATAGACCAGGAGTCCATATACACTTCATTGTCTGCTCAAGGTCTCATTAGGCTGAAATCAAGGTATGGGCTGGGGTCTTCTCTGAGGCTCGGGGTACTTGTCCAAGCTCACTCATGGTTGGCAGAATTCATTTCATTGTACCTGTTGGCCAAGGGAGTGCTTGCAGCAACTAGAGGCCACCTTGCGGTCCTTACCACGTGTTCCCCTCCTCTCACAACATGGCAGTTTGTTTTTCCCTTGAGGCCAGCAGAATAGGATCTCTCTGGTGCTTCACCTTTTTTTAAAGGGTTGCCCGATTAAGTCAGGCCCACCTGGGATAATTTCCTTTTTGATTGACTTAGCCAGATGATGAGTGACCTAATCAAAGGAGTGATGTTCCATTATACTCACTGGTCCACCCACACTCAAGGGGAGGGGACTATACAGGGTATATCCACCAGGGGGTGGGAATCTTGGGGGCCTTCTTAAAATTCTGTCTACAACAGATAGAACTGATCTAGAAAGTAGAAAAAGGTTAAATAAATAATAGAGCAAGCAAGTGGTAGGAGAATTTGGAATGATTAGCACAGGCTTAGAGCGCAGGTGTCATTGCTGTTTAAATAATCTCTACAGCACCGAGATCTGCAACAGCTTTCTTGTAATTAAAGGCTGTCTGCAGCCAGGATCAAAGTTTATGCACAGTGGTTTCGCTCTGGCAGTAGCAGTCCCCACTACTCTGAACACAACTGTGGAGGAGTAGAAACAAGCCCCGTAAGAGCAAAGACAAATAGACATTACCTTAAAGGCTGACATTCCTATATTCTATTTTCTTGCTGTTACTAACCTCCCAGAGTTTCTGACCTTCTGCTAGCCTTGATCTCTAAAACCCAATTGCTTCTTCTCAGATTAACTGATTTACTGGCCTGACACACTCTGGCTTTGGCTTGAATTCCCTGGCTTCCAAACCCTTGGCTCTCCCAACTGCAAACAACTGTGAATCCTCAACCCTTGGCTCGTGTCCTGAAAATGGCCAGATATTCTTGGGCACAGACCCCACCTCTCACAGTTCCTGTCTGGCTGCTGCTCGACCCCCAGTGCAACGTGGGTTCAGGGGTGGAGAAGACTTTGAATATTGATTTCTCAGGGAGAGGTGAGCTGGCAGAAAAAAGCATTTTACTCCATTTGATTTGGGTGCCCCAAATGTAAACTTTGACCACTGATTATAAGGACAATGTGAGGCTAACTACTCATTTTTTAAAAAGTTCTAATTAAAAATCATGTAAGGAATATATCTATCATTTTGATAAAATTAATCTATACAATTTTAAATTTCTAAAAAAAAAGTTTTTTTTTTTTTAAAATTGCATTTAGTTATTTTAAGAAATTCTATTTCTTAATTCAAAGCTATACCTGATTCTAAAATGGCCTCTTGAGTAGCACTTGCTTTAAAATATTTTTTTTTTCCTCACAAGTGAAGAATGAATGTTTGCATTCTCACTTCGACCAACGTTTCAGCAGAGTGGAGATATTTTAGTGCCTTTGGTGGGCATTTATCTTCTTGCCATCAGCACAATAGAACAAAAATGTACCCATATTAGCATTAATAATAAAACCAAGTCCATTATGCAGACTTTCTTGTCAGTTAAATTTGTTGCAGGCTCAGTTTTGGATTCAATTTCATACATTTGGAAGCACTTTTGCTGTCAAGCAAATTTTTGTTTTATCATTTTAATTTTGGAAGTTTTTTTTTTAACTCCTGTGTCTGAATAACCTTTTTAGAGGTTGGAAAATGGTTCTTCCCCACTAATATAGGAAAGATTTGATTTGGCAAACTTAGATATTTTCCCTATGATGTGAATAGAGTTAATTTTAACAGAGCTGTTTCATTTTAACAGCCTCAACTTGCACAGAGTATGTCCTGCCAAACAGCTTTGTGTATGATCGTCGACTGATGTCAGCACAGTTCTAGAAATAGTATTTGATAGTTAACAGCTGCCACAGAGCCAGACAGGGAACTCGAGATACTGTGTTTCAGGAAGGTTAAAAAAAAAAAACAACTAGTAGCTATTGTTTTAATTAATTAATTAAATTTCTTGACAACAGAAGAGTTTAAAATACCAAGTATAGGCTTTTTCAAAATACAGATTCCTAAAGAAGTGGATCCTAGAACCTTGACACTATATATAAATATCGTGCTCTGAAGTGATATTTTATGAATTTAATGTAGGTTTTACTCATTTTGCAATGATGTATATGGTCAACAGGTATGAAACAAAGGTTTTTCTTTAGGTTGAGAGTTTGGCCAATCTTTTCTTTGAAGAGACAGATAGTAAACATTTTAGGCTTTCTGGACCATACAATTTTTGTTGCAACCACTCAGTTCTGCTGTTATAAGGTTAAAGCAGCCATTGACAATATGTAAATAAATAGCTGTGACTGTATTTCGATAAAACTTTATTTACAAAACCAGCAGGGGTTCAGATTTGACTATTTCATTCCTACCTTTGCTTTGCATAGTAGGTGGGGATATGCCACACATTTCCATGCAGCATTCCGTAAAGGTTAAAGGTACCTACTTTCCTTTACAAGCTTATGAACCAAGTTCCGCATGCACTCCCTGTGGAAACACATGCAGTCCTTTTATGACCACTGAGGGGCACTTAATTATAAACATATATGTGCTCTACAACCACTTTAATAATGGTCTGAGAGTAACCGAGCAATAGATATGTTTTTATGAACTGAGAGGATAGAGATCATGATCCCCGGTATACAGTGAACCTGAATTTTCTTCCCTTTCTTATTTTATTTAATATCACCCTTAAAGTTTGAATTATCCTGCAAGAATGTAGGCTCATTAACTCCAGTGCAGCTTCTGCATCATCTTAATGGGACATATTTTGTAATGATGTGAATCACAAAACAGTTCTGTGCCACAAATGACCTAAATGTTTCATTGCAGTCATTACAAGCAGTGCATACGAGTAAGAAAAAGGATTTTATTATTTAAAGACAACTTACACAGGGAAAAAAAAAATCGTAGGAAGAAAAGTTAAAGCAGGGTCTAAAAAAAAAATCGAAGTATATACTGGTGGTAAAATGTTATTGAGAAAGACTTTCAATGACATACATTCCTGTGTCCACTCTCAACCACAAACTTAGTACCATGAAAATAACCAATTTATGGTATACAAAGATGGAGAGATGTAACAATGACTTACACTTTATATTTTTCTGCATTCAAGAGCCACATTTGTTCTAGAAATGCCATTTTAGCCTTTAGCATCTCAAAGGCAAAGTGATGGCATCAGGCCTGAGAATGTCTGCTTGAATAGGATCCCATGCACTAGCAACTTCCTCAAAAGTGATTGCTTTGTTCCAAACATGCCTCTTGCTCTAGGCTATATTTTCTTTTAACAATAGTTTTCCGAAAACTTTCCCTCTTAATGTCATCATAGTCTCTTTGTTGTCTTGTCCTTGTTTTCCTATTTGTTACTTTCTAGAGAAGGAAATGTCATCTATGTGTCCAATGGAATTCAGAATGATTTTAATACTGTTGCCCTTCTTTTTAGCTTTGTCTGTTTCTTGCCTTCAATATATATGTCATAGAACACCATAGTGGCACACCATACTGAATGCTATTGTTCATCTTTTTTAAGGGGTTATTCTTACAGCAATTCAAGTCAAGTAAGTAAATCATTATATTCTAAGTTATTCTTATCTATGTACATAATTTAAAAACCTATACCTGTTATTGTGTTACTCATTTCCTAATTGGGTTAGATTCATCTGTGGATATCTTTGGCTCTAAGTTATATAAAGGATGCTGTCTGTGTTGTTAGCAACCATTTTTCAATTTACTCTCACACTGTCATGAATAAACATCACTGGTTTCAATACTGATTGCTAGAATATTTCAGCCCTAACTTCATCATCACACTCTTCAGATGGCATGGGAGAGATTTTATGGGCACTTTTCTTTCTCCCAACTCCTCCGTTTCATCCTCTGGAATTCCTGATAAATGCTAAGCAAATTTTCTAGCATTTTCCATCACTTCATAAAACATTCCCTCCACTTTCTAATTATAACTAAAATCTCTCTCTTGAAGACATGGATGGTCTTTGTAGGACTCTCAAGTAGAAGTTGTTTGTTTTCACAAGACTGACCTGTGATAGGGCAGGGAGCTAGAGGTGGGATCAGGGCAAGAAGGGCTGGTATTTTCTAAGCTTCTCATTGTGGCAGTCAGGTCATCACTTTTCTACCTTTACATGGACTTCTTTTCCTCTTTGAACCTCATGCCATCTGATTATGTAGCATCTTACCACTTCTCATGTCTGTCACTTACTGGTACAGAAACTAGCATGGTAGAGGCAACTCATAAATAGAGAAGGAGTTCACGACATAATATAATTTCTCTTCAATTCCCATGTTCATCAAATAAAACTCTGTCTCCCTCTCCTTCTGAGAAAAATTAGAAAAACTAGAGAGAATATAAAAACACACATAAGCCCCAAACTCTGAAGATGCTATATAAAGATAAAAGCAAAGATAATTGTGTGATCAATATCAGAATTAGAGAAAAACCAAGAGTAGTAAGCCTGGTATTTGGAGTGAAATGTGGCTGAGAGAATGAGAAGGTAAGCAGAAATGTTAGTGATCTCATAGATACAAACAGTACCACGAACACACAAGCTTTATGTATGTATATATGTATGTAATATATAACATTATGTAAAGATATATATATGTACATATATATACTAGTAAAGCTGCTAAAAATCAAAGACAAAGATGTAACTTTAAAGCATTCATAAGAAATATAACATATTAGCTTCAAAAAAGCAATACTATAAGATTTACATCTGACTTATCAACAAAAACAATGGAATCTAGAAGACGGTAGACTTTTTTATCTTGCAAGTGCTCAAAGAAAATAGATGCCAACCTAGAATTCTAGGCCCAGCAAAATATTCCTCAAAAATGAACATAAAATAAAAACACCTCTCAGGCAAAAAAAAAAGTTAGATTTTTTTTTTTTTTAGCAGCAAATCTGCTCTAAAACAAATACAAAAGAAAGATTTTTAGGAATAAGGAATATAATCCTAGATGGTATTTGCAAGAAAAATGAAGGATAAATATATGCATAAATTTAAATAAATATTTACTGAATAAAGGAATGATAGTAATGTCTTGAGAGGTTTGAGATATATATACAATTAATATATACGACAACAGTAGCCCAAAATGTGAGGGACAAATGCAGTTAATATGTTTTAATTTATATCATTCTTTCAGTAAGTCAAGAATGCATGTTGTGATCTGTTGGGCTGAAAAATAGTTTAAAATGTACTAATAACAAGCTTAGAGAGCTGGAAAATGTAATAATAAATGTGGAATTAAATAAAAAGAAGACAAGGAGAGAAAATGGAAGATAGAACATCAATAAAAAGAAAACGAATGGCAAGATGGTAGATTTAAATCCAAATATTTCAGCAATCCTATTAAATGTAAATCTTACAATTAAGAGACAAAAATTTTCAGACTAGGTTACAACTACAACACACTGCTTCCACTAGTCACATCTTAAGTATAAGGACACAAAAATGTCAAAAGTAAAATATAGAAAAACACACACCATGCAAACACAATGAGAAGAAAGCCAATATAGCTAACACCGAAATAGACTTTAAAGCAAGAGCATTACTGGAGATAATGAGGGAGGATACTTAGTTATATATCTCTCTATGACAAAACTTAAAGGCGAAATAAGTTCATAAACATAATGAAAAAATTTTAATTCTGTACTCAGTATCAGAGCAATAGACAAAAATTTAGTAAGACTATAAATTAACTGAACAGCGTGAATTAATAAACTTAATGAAGATATGCAGAACACTACCTGACAACTGTAGAATATACATTTGTATCAAATACATACAGAGAATTTACCAAAAAAGTCCACATGTTGGGTCACAAATTAAAATAATAAAATCATATAGAGCATTCTCAGACTACCATTGAATTAATAGAAGTTAGTAATAATAAATAAGGACCTCCTAAAATGTTTGGAAATTAAACAGCATAGTTTTTAATTAATATAGATTAAAAAGAAAGCACAGTGCAAGAGAGAAAACATGTGAATAGTAATGAAAACACAACATATCAAAACTTATAGTATATAGCTAAAGCAGTGTTTAGAATGAAATTTTATCCTTATGCATAGATTTGAAAAAGGAAAAAGGCTGACAATCAATTCACTAAGCAATAATCTCAAGAAATTAAGAAAAGAATGGCATAATAAACCCAAAGAAAGGCATAAATTAGAACAGAAATTAATGAGATGGAAACAAACTAAGCAATAATCTCAAGAAATTAAGAAAAGAATGGCATAATAAACCCAAAGAAAGGCATAAATTAGAACAGAAATTAATGAGATGGAAACAAACATACAATAGAATCAACAGAGTTTAAAGAGCTGGTTTTTGAAAAGTCCAAAAATGTTGATAAAACCCTGGAAATATTGATCAAGAAAATATAGAAAAGAAGCACAAATAAGAAATATTATTTATGAAGAGGTAAAAAATCTTTACAGGCCTTTCAAACATTAAAGAGATAATAAGAAGATAGTATGTCAATAAGTCAAAAAATTTAGGATGAAATACATAAATTTGTTGAAAAAACAAAATTTACCAAAACTGACATAAGAAGAAAGAGAAAGTCTGAAGAGTCCTACATCTGTTATAGAAATTGAATTTGTTTCCCACAAAGAAAATTCCAGATGCAGTTGGTTTCCATGAGGAAGTCTACCAAATATTTAAGGAAATGCTGACACCATTCTTACTCAATAGCTTCCAGAAAACAGAAAAAAATATTTCCCAACAATACTTTAAAAATCCAACATAACTTTAATACCAAAACATGAAGGTACATTATAAGAAAACAAAATTTGAAGAAAATCTTACTGGTAAGCATAGATCGCAAAAATATTAAACAAAATAGTAGTAAACTAACTCCAGAAGTATATAAAAATGTGATACATATCATGCACAAGTTGAATTTATTCAGGAATACAAGATTAGTTTAGTATTTGAAAATCAATTACTATAACTCTCCACATTAACAAAATAAAAGATTAAAGTCACAGAATAGTTTTAACTGATGTAACAAAAGCATTTCACAAAATTCTATTAATTCTATTTATATGAAAGATCCAGAGGAGTTTAATCCATAGAGACAGAAAGCACATTAGTGGTTTCCAGGGTTTGAGAGGAGGGGGAAATGGAAAGTAGCTGCTTAATGGATATGGGGTTTCATTTTGGAGTGATAGAGTGGTCTGGAACTAGATGGAGTGGTTGTACAACATCGTAAGTATACTAAAGGCCACTGAACTGTTCAGTTTAAAATGGTTCATTTTATGTAATGTAAATTTCACCTCAATTAAAAAAGAAAAAAAAAGCAAAGAAAAACAGAGCTCAAATACAGAGGCAGCAGCTGATCGAGAAGTCAAGTCAGTCCACAGCATAAAACCAAGGGCGGGAAATGGGTTTTTAAAGTTAATCCCATGTACCCTCCAGTCTGCATCTTCTTGGAATGACTCTAAAAGTAACAGGCAATTTTTCCTTAAAGTTTAGTGGAGCTGTGATAGTGGGTTGTATATGTCTATTTAGCTAGGCTAAGGTTCTCAGCTGCTCAAACACTAACTTTGGTGTTGCTGTGAAGGCAGTGTGTAGATGTGATTGAAGTCCATCATCAGCTGACTTTAAGTAAAGGAGATCATCCTCAACAATCTGGGTGGGTCTGATTCAATCAGTTGAAAGTCCTTAATGCAGAACGGAACTTTCCTTGGAGAAGGAACTGCAGCATCAGTTTTAGCCAGAAAGTCCCAGCCTGCCCTTCTAGACTACCTGACCTATGGATTTCAGGCTTGCCCAGCCAGTCCCATGATTGCATAAGCCAACTCCTTGCAACAAATCTATTAATATGCATTTCCTACTAGTTCTGCTTCTCTGGTTGAACCTGGGCTGAAATGTGTTGGATTTTGAAATTATCTATATAAATTATTTGGACAAACCTATCCATTACAGTAAAAACAAATAAATAAATAAAATTTCAACCACTCGGAAGAAGAAAAAAAGAAAACAGAAAGAATAAATTAGAAAAGGACTAGAAGGAAATACATCAAAATGTTTTGAACAGGGTTTATGTTTGCCTCAGAGTGAAACCACCACTGTTACAGTGGCAGGCCCCATAATCACCCTTTTTCGCCCCACTCTTTCCATCAAATACTACCTGTCATGAGACTTTCGCTTTGGTTCTTAGAATGTCCCTTTAATGAGTTGAACTTTATAGAGCATAAATTTAAAACAGAGTGATACAAAAAGATCCAACTTAGTTGTATTAATTTAGGTGCAAACAACGTTTGACGTATAGGAGCGTGATGGGCTTTAAGCAATATAATTAGTGTTTACTGTAAACAATATATAAATGGGGCCACTTTAAAATGAAGCCGGAGTTGCCATCCCAGAGGATTTGCTTTGCATGTCTTATACCTCAAACCTTGGAATGTTAAAAATAGGGCAAAATAACTTCTGGACAGGGCCTAGGTCAACATGTTGTCTCAAAGAACTGTTTGAGAAGATAAGGAAGCAGTTGACCACCAGACTGATGACTATTGGACTGAAACTTAACAACATTGTTTAAAATTAATATCACTACGTATGTTATGTTATCTGCTCCAATCCTTCCTTCTGTTCATGTAACCGTTCCCTTCCCTTTCTCAAACATACCCATTCCCTTTGCCTCCTAATCACAACACTCCTGCCTGAGATCAGTGTGTCCGCAATAGCTATTCTTATTGAACTCAATAAATGTTTGCTGCCTCTATAAATGAATGAATGAATGAATGAATGAACGAACGAATAAATAAATAAAAAGTGACAGGCAAACAAAAACCTTTTTCGAAATGTCTTCATTTTCACATTACTCACTCTCTCACAGACTCATCTCCTCAAGTCTCTGACTTCTTTCCCTGGCTGTCTATTGGATCCTCCAAGATGTTCCCGCTCATCCCCAGGACATTTGCACATGCTGTTTCTTCTCTACCCACACATACGTTGTTAGGGCATATGGATCCTTTGGATCCAAGGGTATGTTTTCCTTGATGACACCCCATAATAGATTCTCTATACGCCCGAGTAGTCCTGGGTTTGCTTTTCTTCAGAGCACTTAACCAGTTAGAAGTTAATGTGAGGGATGGTTTGATTAATGTCTGACACCCCAACTACAATAAAAACTGCACAAGGGCAACAATCAAGTCTACTTTAGTTCTCCATATTCCCAGGACCCACTACCACATCTGACTTAAAAGTATGCCCTGTCAGCTGGACCTTCAAAACAGATCCATTATCTCGCCATTTCTCATGACCTTGCCGGCTATCACCCAATCTCTCATGGAAGCTATGACAATAACCTCCCACATGGTCCCTGCCCTTAGCCCTAAGAGTCTGTTCTCCACCTAGAAGCCTTTGAAAAACACGAATTAGATCTTGTCCCTCCCCTGCTGAAGACCTTCAAAGCCCTTCCAGCTCACAAAGAATAAAATCCCAAATCCTACTTTGCCTGCAAGGTTCTCCTTGATCCTGGCCCTAGCTACCCTTGGGCCACAAACTCTGTTAACCTAAATTACTAACCTTCTGGTGAATCTGTTCCCACTTACCTTGCCAGTCTCGTTGACACTACACCCCTCTCCTGAATCTTTCCTTTCAGGAATTTCTGCACATGAAATTGAGATCACTCAAGGAGGGTTTAAAAGAGAGAGCATACAAAGTGTGGGTGGGCTGTAGGGAAGTGGTAAGGACAGCACAGTACCTGAGGGCTGTAAGCTCTAAAGGTAGGAACAGTTAGAGGACTCTGGATGAGAGCTGGGTGGAGAGGTGTCCCCGGACACCCCCAGCCAACTAGAAACTACCCCACAAGCACCTGGACTTACTCACTTTCCTCCATCCAATTCTCCTCCTGGGGCTCCCCGAAGTCTAAATCCAACTAGAAGCTACAGGGCGCATTGGTGCACCCCTGCAAGTCAATCTTCCATGAGAGAGCAGGGGAAAAGGGTGGAAATTAGACCTCGAGGAGCGAATGATAGGAATCTGGCACAAGTACCTACAACAGGTCCAGCTATCCCTAGAGAGGGGTTGGCACACAGACACCCTTCCATCCGGGTCACCTTTCTCCTTTCTGCCCTCTCCCCAGCTCTCCCTCCAACCCAGATGTCCCTTCACTGCGCTCGGTGTCCCTGCTATGTGCCAAAAACACTCTGAACCTCCCCTTATCACACTGTACAGTAATATCATTAATTATCTGTCTCTCCCACTGCCTGGTAATAGCCACAAGGATAGGACCTTGTATATCTTGTTTATCATTATTTATCCAGCACCACCTACTTCTGTGCTCAGCATAGACACTCGATTTATATTTGTTGAACTGAATAAACCAGAATTATTATTTCATTTTCTGAATCTCTGTTTTAGCAATAGTTGCAATACTCATTGATATCTATATTCTTGCCATGTGTTTGAGCAAAGAATGGGCTAAAGTACCAGTTTATACACACTTAAGCCACAGGGATCTACAGCATTTAGTAAGTGACATTAGCAGCATTTTAAATAGCCAACTCATAAGGTTTATCCTCACATGTTTATCTACATACTTATCTACCACACACGCTGAGGGTAAGACACTTACTTAGCCTCTCACTGTTTCTAGACAATTTCCATGGTGTCTTCCAACTCTAAATTTCTAAGGTTCTAAGTGAAGGGCTGCATCATCCACATCTTACTCATCCTTGAGTTCCCAGTGCTTAATCCAGAGTTCGGCAAGTGGCAGCAACCCAGAGCAAGGTCCTCTGCGAGTGTTAGTGTTCAAACCCAGCTGTGCCACATACCAGTTGGGCAAACCCAGGCAATCACTTTAGCCTCTTGGAGCCTCGGTCACCTTTGGAAAGTGGGGATAGTAATGGGATAATGCTTGCGAAGCGCCGAGCACAGAACCTAACTCATGGTAAGCTGTCATGGAATGTGGATGAATGTATGAGCCTATGAATCTGGGGTTCTAGACAAATTGTCCAGGTTAAATAGCAAAATATGCATTATATCTTCAGTAACATGTTCTCTAAAATACTGAGTGATTAACATAACTGTTTCTACTGTCTAGTTCATAAGTTTATATAAATTAATTCCTTACATTTGTGCTAAAACATCAAATATTACTAAAATGTATGGTTAGTAATTACACAGGTATTGCTAATACATTTACAATAGAGCGCATACTCTAAATTTGTTTATCTTATTTTTAAACATACTTAAACTGATTATTATATATTTAAGTGAACAATGGGATGAACATTTCCTGAATTTTTCTGTGAGCAAGAATTTTCTATTTCTAATAAAAAGAACTACTTGATTATCATGTCGTTGCCCAATTATTCCCAAACAAGAATCTGAACTTTTAATGAGTTAAATCAGAATTTAGGAGTTACCTTCTCCTACAAACCAACTTTCTCACTCTCATTAAATAAAAAAGAGTGTAAAAACAAATGTAATTATCAAATGCGACTTTTTCCGCCAATTTTTTTTCCCTCAACTGTTTACACTGTCTGTTTGGCCCATCTGGTATTCATTCGAGAATAGAAATCACTAATCCCACAAACCATCCATTGATTCTTAATCCTAGAAAAGACTGGTATTACTTTAGCAGCATAATATGTTTTTCTTTCCTCCTGTGGAAATAAATGTGCAGCTTCATGGTGGATTAAAAAAGACAATTGAGAAATTTTCTATTATAAACATGTATGATATCTTAATTTCCTAGTATAATAGCAGGCAGACTAACATAATTAATCATGTTTTAAATGTAAATTGTTGCCAACGGTTTATCTGGTTGAAATTATTTAAGCCACATCAACTCTAAAGAAAGTCTTGCTTTCTAATTCCTAATTTTTTATTAAAACTAATTTCATAGTCTCTCTCACACCCAGAATCACTTACAATTTCACATGATATTTAAAGCACCATCATTGCAACCTGCATAAAGACGACTAGGCAAATATAAGTGATTTATATGCAAATTTCAACCCATTTACAGAGCTTAATAGTAAGAGACAAAATATTATATGCAAAATATGTTCATTTAAATTTTTGATCAGATTTTTCTGCTGCTTGATGAAACAAGAAAGTTATATTGGTACAGGAGCAAATACATTTCGGCATCAATGTCTCAAACCATGTTTATCTGTAATGAGAGACCTGGACAACAGTATAGAGAGAGGACTCATCTTCTTGACTGACAAGTGTCACTGCAATGTGAATCAATCCTGAAATTTCTACAGTAAGCGCTCAAGTGGCTAAAGTTATGACAGCTCTCAAACCAATAATGCTTTGGGACCCACAGAGGTCACCTCATCTTTGCTAGCTACATATGGTATACAAGATAATCTTAGGAAGTACACACGCATTGGTTAAATTTACAGTTATGTTTGAATATCAACATGTATTAAAAAAACAGAAATATTGAAGCTATCGAAGCTAGCATATGGAAGCTATGATTTTGTAGATGTTACCACTTAAGAAAAGACTCAGTAAAGTTAAAAGAGATGAGTTGATTAAAGAAAAATATTAAGAAAAAAGTAGTACAGGTAGCATATGTAAATGACAAAAATAGTAATGGCCATATATAAGAATGACTAAAATTTGGAGAACACTGATCAAGTCCAATCCCTACTTTCAAAGGTGAGAAAAATGAGGCCCTGAGTAGTTTTAAAGGTTTACCTAAGATCCTATGGTTTGTTGGAGGTAGTTGAGACTCTGTGACCTACAGTCCCACATACAAGATCCACTATCTTGCTTTACACCATTCATTTCAGCCTCACGCAACACACACATTTTTTACTGAAAGAATGGGTCAGTGAGAACTTCAGATGAATTCTCAAGCTACATATGTATTTGGTGTTTGTTTCTCCTAATGGAACAATGGGTAGTACAGTTGTCATCTGACCAGAATAAAAAGGTGCTAATGAAAGCTGATCCCACTTTCGCATACATTTTTTTCAATTGAACAAATAAATTATTTGACATGTAACATCGCGTAAGTGTAAGGTGTACAGGGTGTTACTTTAGTACATTTATATTGTAATATAATTGCCGATATAGCAATATTGATGTATTATATAATTATAGTACAATGTTATTGTCTATATTCATTATTTTGTGCTTTAGAGTTCTATGACTATTCTTACAAGTTTCTTCCCCAATCTCCAGATTACCATCATGCTACTCTGTTTTTTACAGGTTTCACATATAAATGCTATCATACGGTGCTTGTCTTTCTTTGACTTGTCTTGCTTATCACTTACAGCTATTTTTAAACAGAGTAATATTTATTAGATCTGTATTGTTATTATGACTATAGATGTGGAATGTAAGAATGATAAATCTATAACATTTTATGTATTTTGTTAAGCTAACTGGTGAGCCTTCTTACAGAATTCAGCCATGCTTAAAATCTCGCTAGTATCCAGCACACTGAGGTCTTTGGACATTTTTGCCTTGTGTGTGAAGGGTATTCTATGATTTATATTCCACAGGTTCCTGGACAAGGGCGGTGGGGGAGGCTACAGATATTTTGCTGAGGCTACAGATATTTTGCTGTGCTCCAGTGATGTGTTGGCACTGTCTCCTGCCACATAGGTTGTGAGCATCTCCGCCCACCTCGGTGTTCAGAGATGTCACTTTGGAAGCTAGAAATTATGGACCATAGTGGGAGTATTTACACCACAGAAGTTGGCAAATGCTACACATCAGGGCTTCTTCCCAGGGAGAACGGATTGTTAAACATTTACAAGCACACCACTTCTTTGTGTGGTTTCTAAGGCAGGTGGAAGGCAAGCCCTTTAAATGGGAACTTCAAGGAATAATATGTAAATTAACTTTTACACCAGTGAGAATTTTTATGAGAGAGTAACAGAGAGGCAGCCCAACGCTCTAGGGAGCAGATACGCCAAGGCCGGCAGAGAGCATTTATTTGACTGTGTTTTCTTCGCTTTCAGGGTACTGTAGTATACTTTGAGCCCCGAGGAAAAACAGGTCCAAATAGTCAGAAATGGGCTTTCTTGTTATTCTGCTGACTAGAAAGACACTGCCTAAGGCTCTTTAGAAAGTAAAGATGACAGGTGATGCCTTCTACACAAAGATAAATTTCTAGCTAAAAATCCTGATGAATGGGCTAGACATGCCTTGTCCAACAGGACTTTCTTCAGTGATAGAAATGTCCTGTATCTACCTTGTCCACAAAGGTAGCCACACACAGCTGTTCCACACCTGGATATGGACAGGCTGAAATGAGATGTGGTATGAGGATAAAATGCACACTGGACTTAGTGTAAAAAAAGAATATAAAATACATTCTAATATTTATATTGATTACATGTTGAAATGATAACATTTTGGATATATTATTAAATATTATATGTTATATATTATTGAAATTAATCTCATCTGTTTCTTTTTACTGTTTTTAATATGGCCACTAGAAAATTTCAATTACATATGTGGCACACGTTTGAAGAGAGCAAAATTCTGCGGTGACTTAAAGTTAAGTTACAAGGGGCCAGAGAGTGAGAGAGAGAGAGACAATTGAGGTCAATAAGTTAACGGAGCCAACGGCCAAAATCGACAAGACCGCTCACATTTCTGAGTGCATGCCGAAACACTGAATCAACACCCCAGTGGCTATTTCAGCTCCCATCTAGAGAGAATAGCCACCACCTCTTGCTTATGCATGAACGTTGCCCCCGACCAATCCAAAAGCGGTAAATACTCTTCCTTATGGACGATGCCCCCATCCCAGAGCAATCCCCACTTCCCCTTCTCCCATCCCTTTATCTATGGCCAATGTATATTCTGTCAACACAACGTACATCTTTCTTCTCTGAACACATTGTATAAAAAAAGGGTCCCCTCAGCCCCAGGATGGTGGACATGTTTGTCCTCTTCGTCCAGCCCTGCTGCCAGTGGCTTAGCCTGCGTGCACCTGACCTTGTCTTTGTCCAGCTAACAAATGGCTCAATAAAGCCTTTTTTTCAGAAAAACTTTTGGCCTTGAAGGTTTTTGTTTAACACATTTTATTTTTATTAGACACCACTGGGCTAGATCATAAAGTTCTGATTCAAGAGCTGGAGAAGGAAGAAGAACATAGAGAATCAAAGGGAGGGCCAAGTATGCGCAGAGCGCAGTTCTGCAGACCTCATAAAGCAAACTTGGTAATGCAACCTCCTCTTTCAGAATGAGTGTTGGAATGTCAGGAAAACGTATAACGAATTGGCAGAACGTTGCATGGGTGGAAAGGGGGACATACCCAAATATTTGAAACCACGAGCTATAAACCTGAATCTCGATGAACACCTATATTTCCCTCAAACTGTCTTCCTTTGGTGCATAAGACCATGGCACTGTTTGAGAAGGTACTGTGGAAATCTGAAATATTAGGGTCAAATTTTCAGTGCTGCTTCCAATATATATGTCCTATTTCTAACCCAACAAGAGAAAGAACATTACTGTGCTTGAGAATTTATGTCGGATCATTACCAACCTTGAAATCCAGTACCTCTCTTTCAAATGGGGAACCATAAGGCATAGACCAAGGTGCAAACACTCTCAGTAAATCAGAAGGATGGCTGAGGCCATATAGGACTCAGATTTCATTATTTTAATTTCAGATCTTCCATTTCTCAAGAAGGTTTAAGAAACACAACACAGTAATTCAAATATACGTGATGTCAAAGACATGTTTTTTGCCCTTTTTTTCAGAATCTGTCATCAAAAGCATTTCATTGAAGGAAAATGCTGCAGCCAGTGGGGAAAAGGAGTTTAATTTCAACATTTAAAAGAAAAGGAGGGCTGGGGAGGAGAAATTTATTTTTTTTTTCTATTGTATTTCCACAAATCCGAGCTCTCAGCTATAAAGAATACCCACTTCAGTGAGACAAAGATTCTGTTCTAATTAGAAAACTTAGATCAAGCATAAGCTAAATAAGTTCCCATCATCTACATCACCTGCAAAACCACAAAGAAAGAAGTGCATTGTGAACCCCCGAGCAGGCGTGTGGCTGGTACATAAATCTGTACTTTGTGTGCTCTTTCTGGGACTTTAACATTCACCACAGAGAGTGGGAACTGTAAAAATAGTCTGTATGTTTCTGAAGAAGTGAAAGACTTATTGCATAATGGTGGTAAACTGTGTCTTCTCGAACAGAACAACGGTGCATGCAAATGGAAAACTCAAAAAAATATATATATATAGCTACCATTCTAGACAAACATATTTTTTAAAAAATATTCGACCTAAAGAAAAATTGATGGGTACATTAGTAGAAAAAAAGCCTTGTTACCTGGTGTTGGGGAAATGGAGGGACGTTAGCTAGTCCAAAACTCTGGCCAGCAAATCTGGTTAATTCACGTTGACCTTTCCCCAGCCGTATGTAAGTCTTAGGTTATTTGTCTTCTCTTTCCTTCCTTTTCGTTTTGCAAGACCTATACATAAATGGAAAGAAAATAATTTGTAAACAGAAAGTATTGATTTTTGCAGAAGCCCTGTCTGGCAGAGGTCTACAGCTTCCTTTCTCACCATTGTGGGGAACAAGAGGGATGAAGAAAACATTCTGACATAGACACAACTGTCAGGCAGGAGAGGCGTCTTCTCTGGCTGCTGCTTTGCTCTCTCCCTCCCTTTTCCTGTGTGCTGAGATTTCATGTGGGCTCTGAGGATCTCTGCCAAGCTTGTTCTTCCTTGATAACCACTCATATGTTGATTCACTGGTCCATGCAACAAATATTTATTAAGCAACTTATATGTGCAAGGCCTGGACTAGGGGGAAATGTAGGGAGGGAGAGAGAGAGAGATGCAAAGACAAAGAAGGTACAATAACTTTCTTAAAGGAATTTAAAATCTAAGGGAGGTAAATATGAAGGTTGTAATAAAATAATGAGTGTATCGAGGGCTCTGATTGTGCGGCAGGGACCCGGAAAGTGTCTTAGGAGAGGGTTTGTCTCAGAGTGCCTGGAAGTCCCATGGGGCACACCTGTAATAGTCAATATGCCCAATGACTTGAGAGGCCTTTTGGGGAGAAGTACTCATAAGGGGAGAGAGAATACAGGTGCATAAGATGGCTGTAAATTTAGCACTTCCAGGTCAGAGTCATGAGACAGGTTGAGTACAACACGACCTTCAGCCACATCGCTGAGTCTTAAGGGGTGAGGCCCGAGGATAAAATCTTTCCACCAGTAACAGGTCCATGGGGCATCCAGCACCTCAGGTCACGTTGTTTCCTCTCCCACCTGGTTACTGTTGAAGCCCATGCGGACATGGCACAGACCCATGGTTTTAAGCAGCTAGACAGCCCAGCCCAAAGTTGGATCAAAGAAGACGTGAGGGAGGACAATGTGCATCTGCCATTGTGATCATCGATGGCATTCTGATGGTCTCGGAAGATAGAATTTCTTTCGAAAAGCTTCTCTTTGGCTGGTGTCAGCGATATTGCCCCCATCACAGCATGCAGCATCACAGGTAGCAGAAAGAGGGTGGGAGGGTGGGGAATGAGAGACCGTGGAGGGCAGGGCTAATTGCAGATGAACAAGCTGAGGCACCCTGAACACAGGACCCGACCATTTATTGGGCATCGCCCATATGCAGGGCACTGGACCGGACCCTGGGGATACAATGGCCAACCAGCCCAATGACCAAGTGGCTTATGGTCTGCTTGAGGCAAAGTGATATATTAACTCATTCTTGCATAAGTGATTATTTCACTGAGTCAACACTATGAAGGAAAAGTACAGAATTGGGAAAGCATAAAGAGGTCAGGATCAAGGTCATCTGATGGCTTGTAAAATGCTTCCCCGAGGCAAGAGGTAGCTGGGCAAAGGGATTTGGGTGGAGAAGTTCCTACAATTGCATGTAGGAACAGGACTGGAGACAAGATTGTGACTGTTCTTAGGGCTCTTATTATACCAAGTCTATGCACCCTGGAAAACCCAGGTTACAAAATACATAAATAGGGAGCTGTGGGAACCCGTGGGAAACTGATTTGCAAGATCGGGGGAGTCTTCTTAGAAAAAGTGGAATTTTTACTGGGCTTTGAAATATGAGTAGGGTTTTGATAGGTGGAGGATGGAAGCAAATAGCATTCCAGAAGGAGGAAGGAACAGTAAAAGTAAAGAAACTAAACATAAAGGAATGAGATGAACAATTACATATATACATAAACATATAACATACACATATATACATACATATTTCAACACCATGAGGTAGTTCTTATTTCCGTTTTTCTTATAAGAAAATGGAAGTTCTAAAAACTAAAACTGAAAGTTCTGAAAGACTTGCCCAAGGTCACCAGGGTGTTAGGTAATAGAGCCCAAATTTAAACCTTGGTCTGAATCTACCCCATGTGGCCTTCCTGAAAGCACATGACACGGAAAAACCAGTCAATAAGTGTCTGTCATTCTAGATATAAATGTGGAACAGCAAAAACGCTCATGCTGGTTTGCCCAAGGGCAGGTGGATGAAGAGGGAGGTAACAGGAGATGGATGGAATAGCAGGAAAAGTCAAGTATGAAAGGGCTTTGAAAGCGTGTTAATTCCACCCACACACACTGGGCACAAAACCGTCAGTCAGACAGTGAAGACTGAGCCAAATCTGTTACCCCACCCTGTAAGGCAGAACCCACTGTTTCAGTGTCTCGTGAGATTTGTCCAGAATCAAGAACAATAAAAAAAATAGGAGCGGATTAGAGAGCTATATTAATGATAGTTGATGAACCATCTGTAGTTGAGGCAGAAAGACTGAATTTTAGAGACGGAGGTCTGAGGAAGTGCAGACCACATAGTTTGAATGCTGTCATTGAATTGGTGCGTTGTGGCACCAACACAAAAGGAAGTGACGAATCCCCTGTGGACATGCGTAGGTTTTCAGAAGTGAACTGCAGACAAGATGAGAGCAAAACAACAATGACCTTGTAAATAAAGGATGTTGCCTGAGAGGCTGAGGTTACACCACAGTTTCACTATGGAACGCCAGAGATCATGTCAGCAATAGGCTTTCTTCAATGGATGCTTGTTAACTTACTGTTCAGTAATTATGTACTGAGAACTGCCATCGTTTATTTTTTAGAAATTTGCAATAATCCCTTTTGTTTGTTCCTCTGATTTTATGGACTCTTTCAGATTTTTAAAGAAGAGATATCTAATCAACCAGTATGGTCTCTATGCTCTTGTTTTGGTAAAAATGTTTGAGAGAATTTGCTTCCTAAGTGGGTGGGGGGAGGGGAGGTTGAGGAGAGTTGGAGTAGTGTCAGGGGCCTTCCTGTTTGAATGAGACAGATGAACAGCCTTTACATAAAGGAAGCTGATAATCCATAGGAGACAGAGTCATCAAAAGCCTTGGAGTTACGGGGTCAGGGGTGTGTATGGCACAATAAGCTCTGTATTCTAGGAGGACAATTCCTATAGTAATGTGAAGAATGCGTTAGGCCTTTCATACACCTTGTTTTATCAAAACTTACCTGCTCCCCTTTAAACAGCACAAGAGTGATGTGTATTCTAATGGGTATCTTTGTGCCGTATTCCTAGGAGCTAATAAAAGTTAATTTAATTGAACTTCAGTTCAACTGAAGGATTCTTAGAAATGTATTGACAACCCTCTGAAAAAACTGGAGGGCATTTCTTACAGAGGGTGTTTCAAGTTCTAGAAAATAAAGGAAACACTTTGTGAGGGAAAACATTTGGTGCTAAAACCACCACCAAGCAAGTCAGCCTTTGCTCTCGCCAGCCAAGTTTTCCACTGCGACAAGTCACTTGGAGAGCTGTATTAGCTTCAGCTTGGGATAATGCGCCCATTTGAATATTTGCATTTAAAAAGAACAGAAATCGATTTTCCCTAGAAATTTTTTTCTGGGATAAGTTTTTGAAAAACGCAGCCTTTACTGTATTTAAATTGAGCATAAATAATTTTATGCTCGAATGTGGCTCTCAGCTACCCTGCATTTCACACTTTTAACTGGGACTGTGTTTAATTCAGAACTGACATATACTCTGGGCAAGAAAATATATAACAGATCTCAGTGGAGGCTGAAAAATCACTGTTGTACACCTGAAACTAATATCACATTGTATGTTAACTATAGTTTAACAAAAATAAGTTAATGAATTAAAAATAAATAGCAAGAGAGAATTCTAGGCAGAGGCAAAGAGAGGCGTTTCCTCTTGTCTCTTTTCAAACTCATAACCCCACACCAATTTTCTTTATCATTTAAAAAGATAATCATCCAAACTGGGGAAAAAATGGAGGGAAAAACACTAGGAAGTTGCAAAAGAAAAATATTTTTGAAAATGCTTTTATCAAATGTCAGGAGAATATGCAATGATGTGCATTCATAAAGATGTAAGTTCGTGGAAGGCTGGACTGTCTCTTTCTATATCACGATTAATTCCTGGAATCACCACAAGTGTTAATTTCTCAAGCCAGAAATTTAGTACTACGAGCCGAGTGGGTTACCACCATCCTCACTCTTATATGTTCACCTTGTGTGAACGCTTGATAACGTACCGTCTCAAAGGGTCATTGACAAGTGCAGACCTAATGAAAACCACAGAGAGATGGGAAGGCAAGAGATAAGCAAAGGACATTACATTTTTAGGGCAAAATTCAACAAAATATATTCAATTCTTTAAAGGCATTAGAAAGACTGCTTGGTTTTGGGGGAAGTATAGGAGGATGTAGAAAGAAGGTAGATGTTGTTTTGGTGAAACTGACTCGGCACTTACTGTTAGTGAGTGCCAGAACTGATCTTAATGAGGACTCTGTCTCAGGCTCTTAGGACTGATGATAAACCCGTGTAGCACTTTCAAGAGGGGCCGGGTATCGATTTGCACATGGGAGGTAATTTTACTATTTTAAAATCTTTTTGAAATACAGTACTTGTGAGCTTCTTTTTTCTTTAGAGAAATACCAGCTAATGTGCATGGATAATTATTTTTAAATCCTTAAAAAAAAGTTTGTGATGCCTTTCACCATCAGTCTATAAAAGATTCATAGCCCGCATTGATTTTTCTTCCCCCAAAGACATCTCAATTTTCAATAAGCCTCTAGGCCTTCCTCTTCCCATCTACACTTATCCTTGCTTTCTCTGTTATCTCTAGCCTCTGACCACTCAGGCAGCCGATTTCCCAAACATGTATGCTATTTTTTTTTTCATTATTTTAATGACAATATCTGGTTTGAGATATTTTATTGCTCATTTGCTTGGTGAGGTTGGGATGAAGGATAAACAGGTAACATTCGGTATCTCTGAGTATATGGAGACTTAAATCTGCCCGTGATGATGACCTAACATGGCCAAAGTTTGTGCTAGAATTAGGAAGAAAAGCAAGGAAATTAGGGCATTTTCTCAGGGTACCCACAGTGAAAGCGCAGAGATATAAACTTTGTCTTCAGTGCATCCTTGCTTCCCGTTTTGGTACCATTCTGTCTCTCTGGGTTGAGCATCCTTGTTCCCTAATCATCTAACCATTTCATGGAATTAATTTGTTTCCTTATTTGTCAGCTTAGAAAGCATTCCTGATAGGGTGTTAGTAACACAAACAAACCAACCAGAGTAACAACAACAACAACAACAAAACAACCACCACAAAAAAAGTCTCCTAAAGGTATTTTCAATGTGATTCATTTATTCTCAACAAATGGCTGCTGAGTGCCTATGATGTGCCAGACACAGTGCTCATGAATGAATGGAGATGAAATGGTGAATTTCAGAATGCAATGTGTTAAATGCTTTGATAGATGTACACAAGAGGTGCTGTGAAAGCTCAAAAAAAAACCAAAAAAAAAAACCCAGCATCACGGGCCACGCTTTGCATAGGACTATCTCATGTCCTTCTCACAACAATCTTAAGAGATAGATACTATCATTACTCCCACTGCACAGATGAGGGAATGGAGGTTAGAAAGGACACACAACTTACCCAATGCCACACAGTTAGTTCATGGGATTCAGAACCTCGACTTGACTGACTGCAAACCCATGTATCAAGTTTTAGCCAAGTTGCTTTCCAGAAGACACGCTCAGATTCAATTTAGTAAAGGGAGAAAAACACTTCGGTTGTTTCTACATCCTGGGAGGCGGGAGGGAGGAGATAGGTAGGGGTAAAAGGGGTTAAATATTTGGTGATGGAAGGAACTCTAACTATGGGTGATGAGCACACAATACAATATATATATTCGACATACCGTTGAATTGCACACTTGAAATTTACTGGATTTTATTGATCGATGTCACTCCAATAATTTTCAATAAAAATAAATAAATGACTATTAGCAGGAAAAAAAAAAGAAAAAAAAAGGAAGAAAGAGCATTCTAGGCAGAGGGAGCAACATGCTGAAGGGTTCAGAGGCAAGAGACTCATAGCCTGTTAAAGGAACCCCATATGAATCATTATGGCTGAAAGTTATCTAATTAAAAGAGCAGTGGACCAACGGCAAATCTGGGAAATCCAAACATTTTAGGGGAAAGAGAGAGAAACCTGAGAAGGAATCTGAGTAGAAACTGTTAAGCAGGAAGGAAAGACTTGGCAGAAGGATGGATAAAAGTCCCAGAGAGTGATTGGTGGGATTCAGGCACAGAATCCCAGGGGCTGGGAGAGAGGTTTGGAGGAGAGAGAGGCCCTTCCTTAAACACGTAAATGAAGATATACCACGTAGGTGACCTCTTATTCCCCTCCACGTTGCCCAGTGACAGGACTAATGGTGGGTGGAATGATGGAATCACACAGTTTTAAAGATGGGCAATGAGATTATTTAATTTGACCATCTAATTTTCCACGAGAGGAAATGGAGTCTCAGAACTCCGCAGTGATTTTTCCTGACATCGCATACCTAATTAGGGACAGAGCTGTGATTAGAATTCAGATCATCTGACTCTGCATCTCAAAAGGAAAGATTTCAGACATGTAGTCTATGCAAAGGAATGACAATCCACAAATGGCCAACAAACATGAAAAAATTTGTTCGGCTTCATTATTAATCAAAGTATCCTCAACAGTACAGGGAAAAAGGCACACTCAAGTATTGCTGGTAGGAATCTAAATTGTAATCATCTTTTTTGAAAGATATATTGGCACTAGGGAAGAAGCAATATGACTTGGGCTCAAATACAGGATCTGCCAACCACTGTCATATATTAACCATTTTCTGGGCAGAAGCTCGTTTCCTCTGAAAAAATGTGGATATTAATAGTACTTATATCACAAATTTATTATGAGGATTAAATGAGGTTGTGTTTATAACATAATGCCTAGTATATAGAGTCCAATAAATGGTATTATCATGATCATTATAGGTAGAGTTTTACAAATATTCACATTCTTTGGACCAGCAATTTTATGTCTAGAAATTTATCTTGCAAAAGTGATCATAACCAGGCATGAAGATTTATGTACATATTCATCACAATATTATTTATAATATTGAAAAATTGGAAACGCAAATGTCCAACAATAGAGTAGGTAAATTAATGACGGTTCATCTGGTTGATGGAATACCATGTGGCCATTAAATACCATGCTGCAAAAGAACACTTAATCACCAGAGAAAACATCCATATAAAGTGACAAAAGCAGGTTACTCAACAATACATAAACATGATTCCAGTTTTATAATGAACTATATCTACATATATGTGTTCTCATCATAAACCCATGCTGGTTATTCAAATGCTTGTCTGTATGAGACCTCTGTCCCCTGAACTGAGAGGGAAACCCAGCTGAAAAGATTGTGTCGCAAACTCTGTAACAAAACTAAGATAAAAGAAAGAATGAAAATAAATTCCTTTTTCTGATACTATCAAAACTATATAAATATTTTGAGTTTAACGAGCCATTCTCAACATTCCAGACTTGAAAAGACTTTGAAGGAAATTATATTTTACAGATGTAAACTTATCTCAGCATGCTGGGATTTCCACATTTAACTTCTATTAATGCTTTTCAATGCCAGCATGAAAACATATACCTTAGAAATCTTCCTCAGTGGTATTTCTTGCAGGGACCTGATTAGACTAAATAAAATAAAGTGTTAAACTAAATAGGCAAACCCTCTGTGGACAAATACTGAAAAAGAATGTGAGAGTTAATTTGTTTACTATTTTCTTCTATCAATATGTCCTAGGAAACCTACAGAGGATTTGTAGCACAAATGAGAAAAATAAAGGACCCAAAAGAATGAGTGATCATTTTTTCCTACACATGATTCCAAATAGTTCACTTTAATAGACTTTGAAAGGATTGCAGGATGCATTCTTAGCTGTAAATCACTAATCTACTCTTTCTAGTCATATATTGTTTGTGTAAGTTTCAGATCATGCACTCAAACTTGTCCTATAAATACAAAGCATCCCTCATTATCAATTTTATGCTTTAATGCATAACATCGTTAAGTTACCAATGTGCACCTTTTAATGTGCTCTTGGGCAAGCCACTTAGCTCATCACATCCTCAGTATCCTCGTCTGTAAACAGTTTAAGATTGAATTAAATGATGTCTAAGATTCTTTCTAGCTCTAAAATTATATAGCAAACTATGGCACACAAACATGAATTAAATTTAAAAACGGCTTTTCCTGGGAAAGAAGTTGGTCTTAGAAAAGAAATCCATGTTGAATCTGTTGAAATTACAAAGTGCCCATGTTAATATTTTTGATGTTAAAGAGCCAGATTTCTGAGTATTAAATTAATTCAAATTCTGATCAGCAGAACATCATAGAATAGTTAAAACCAAGAAGAAAATTTTCAAGTGATAAATGTAAGAAACTATTCAAAATTCCTGTTATATTTTGAGGACCAAAATTGTACAACTGCATTTATACTTTATGATAATAATATTCTATTGTTGAAAGATGTCTTTCAGTTTTGATGTACACTTGCGTGTAAGGTTTCATTTGAATGTCACAGCAAATCTATGAGTATAGGTTCAGTGGAGACTACATTCTTCTCTTTACAAAGATCAGAGGCTGAAAGATTTTCTTCAAACAGTGTTGTTACTTGCGTAGCAGAGCTAGAACTAAAAACCAGGTCTCAGAGGCCAAAATTCATCCTTTTTGTACTACATCACATTGTTTCCCAATGCCATCTAGCTCATTTCGACCTGAGTTCTTAGATCCCTTTGAAGATGGCTTTTGTGAACAGGGAAGATTATTCAGTGGTTGTTCTTGTTTCCATAATTAACATTTGCTTTATTGACTTTAAAAATTTAAAAACTCGTATTTGAAAATCTTTAATCTTTTAGATAAGAGGTTGGCAAACTACAGCTTGTGGGCCACATCTAGCTGGATGCTTGTTTTTGAAAATAAAGTTTTATTGGAACACAGCCATACCTATTTACTTACATTTTGTGTGTGTGCTGCAATGGTAGAGTTGAATGGCTGCAGCAGAGACCTTAGGGACAGTAAAGCCTAAGATATTTACTATCTGGCCCTTTACGGAAAGAGTTTGCCAAACCCTGTCTTGGATTCAACATATAGATTTTATTATTCTCTATATAAAGCTGGCAAATCTTGACAGTCACTTTTAAGGAGGCTTTTATAAATTCAGTTAAAACTCCCTTAAACATTTTAACTATATTTATATATACTTGATATATTAGATTTACTTTTAATATAATTCAGGTATCTTAACGAAAAAATTCCCAAGCATTTGTATTATTCTTGTAAATCTAATAAACCATGTTAAATCTTCTATAGATATTTATAAATAACATTCATTTATACATAAGTATATTGACACAATATTATATAATTATATAATTATGTTATATATATTTTATATATAGATTACTTATAACTATTACTGTACTCTTATAACTATGTTGTTTGACGTTCTCTTAAATGTTCCAATACTTTATATAAATGTGGAAGGATTTCAATTTAGAAATCACGAGCCCAAATCAATTACAATTTTTATTTAGAATAACAAGACTGATGTGTTTTACATTCTCTTAAACAGATATTAACAAATATGAACTGATTCCTTCTTGACATAAAGGTATATATTGTAAATTGGTTCCTCTTAAATATTTCTGCTTAATTCCAAACTATCTCAGAGTTAAAATACTGCAACTCATTAAAGAAACAATTTTGTCATCTCAAATAGTTTTGGGAGCTCACTTCTCAGCGGTGGATATTGCAGAATTATCAGTAATAGTGGAGACACTGACTTGACTTTTTTTTGGCAACTCTGACGGGACCCTCTGAGCCCGATTTATAAGTCAGGACAAAGACATCATAAATTACAGGGAGGGAGGATTGTGCAGTCCGTGTTAGTTTGCAAGGGCTGCTGTCACAAAGTGCTACAACCTGGGTGACGGGACAAGCGAATTTCATCGTCTCATAGTTCTGGAGGCTAGAAGTCCAGCTCTCATGCAGCTGGAAACCAAGGGGTAGAAACGGGAAAGGCATCTGTCACTATTAAGCCTGATGACACACAAAATTCATAATTTACATCTCTGTGACTTCGAGTTTTTGTTGACTTAGAGGTTTGTGGACACTTCTCTCAGGGAACATGTGGTTCCACTGGGTTCTACCTGGTCATTGGGTTTCTCATGATCATTGGCTTCCTGACCATCAAGTAACATTAAGATTGCTGCCATGCAGTGAGGGCCAGTAGTTTCTCTGGAATGCCTCCTAGTACTGCTACATTCAGTGGCAAAAGTTAGAGAACACTCCAACGAACCTATAAGTTGGACGCTTCAGGAATGACTGTTTAGGTCATGCCACCAGGCAGAGAAGTCTGGCCTACTGAGCATCCTGCTGGGAACAAAGACTACACGGCATGGGTAGCAGAGGAAGGAAGTTATAAATACTAACTATGGACTTGTGACCACAGCAAAAACTGGGATTGTAGTAACTACTCGGTTTTTCTTCTTGCTCTCTTTATGTGTCACTTACATATATTAACCACTTTCTTTTTACTCCCTCCTTTTTGGTTTTAAAGTTTTATAAAAGGTTTTTCGGGCATGATTAACTTTACAATTCAGTCCACAGGTTGTGGGATATCAAGACTGGGTTGTGACTTGGCTGAAGGACAAAAATGAACATTACCCAGGGATCAATGCAGAGCAGTGTTGGATAGAGGGCAAGAGCATCTGTGTGTCATGTTAGGAAGGACCTGTGGTTATTGCTATCACTTGGAAGCTTAAATTTGGGGAAAGGGCCTATATGGACATTAACCACCAAAGGGTTAGCCCATGGTGGACAAGGGTTAGCGCTCAGTAGCCATTCCAGCCTCCTTTCTGTATGTGGTCCTCTGCTGCAGAGGTGGGGACACCCGAACTCATGTTTCAGACTCCCTCATAGCACAGTCCTGGTTATAATTTTTATTCTTACTGTGCGCAATTCTAGGTTTGCTTCTGGGCTTCTGTTGCTTCTACTGGCAGGCATGGTCAAAGAACCATCGAGTGCTTCTTGGGCAGGGTTGACACAGGTGCTAGTGTGTGGTCATGAGCCTTGTAAGTGTCAGGGGAGGACGTCTATTTCAGCGGGGCAGGTGCCATGGCTCTGACCTGGCAGCAGTAGTGGCTGATGGTGACTGACTCTTGATCGTGGCCAAGGCAGAGTGGCTCCCAATCCAGCAGCTGAAGGAGCAGTTTCACGACTTGGCAGGCACTTTCTGTTGCACAAAAGGCAGCAGTTCCTACCACGGCCTGGTTCCATGTAGGAGTTTGAAGAATTAGTCCTAAAGCTCAACCGAGAGTGTTTTCCCCCATCCTAAATACAACTCTGGAAGCCATTCCCACCCTGTGATAAATTTCTTTCTGCTTACATGCCCTGAAGTAGAGTCCGATCTCTGTCAGGGAACTCTGACTGATTTAAAAAATAAACAAACAAACAACAAAAAAAGTTTCCATCTAGGTCTTAAGTCTTTAGCATGTATCAGAATCCTCTATTTTAAAAATATTTTCCCCATATAGTAGGTCTCATAATCTTATATTATATTTAAAAGTCATACCTGTCATGGCTTTGTCTGACTGGATCGTGACTCATTTTATGAATGTTATTCTACCGTGGGCTCTATTTTTCATTCCGCTTCCTCACGTTAGGTGCCTGGCGACCCGGAGCTGTGCTTTGGCTTTCCAGAATGTCTCCGTGCACTCCCCTCTACCACTAGCTCATGCTCTAGCCTTCTCCCTTCTCCTCGTCTCCATCCCCAACTTGATCAAAATGCCTGTTACGTCCTGTCAGAATCCTGTCTATCTGTGGGTAGACTAATCTCATAAACTAATTCAAGCTAGGTTAATTGCTGACAGGGGGAACAATGTTTTAATGTTGATAATAATGATGATAGCCACTGCAGACATTTATTGAGAGTTGACTGCATGCCAAGAACTTTACAAGAATTATGACATTTGATCCTTAAAAATCCCTGAACCTAATGAACTAAGTGCTATTATCTCCATTTTACAGATATGGAACCTGAGGCCTAGAGAGGTTTAAAAACAAAAATCTTGATTAAAAAGCACACAGCTAGTAAGTTTGATTCAGGACCTGGATCCTGGTCTGAGTCCAGAGTCTTGTGTTCTAACTACCGCACCGTATTGCCCCTTGAAATCCAAAGGAATGATTTGAGAGTATTAGGTGTCTTGCGGCTTTATGGGAAGATTTTAAGATTTCAGGGTGGAGGAGTTTTCTAGCAACAGAAGCATTTATATTTTACTGAGATCAGGAGAACTAAATATGTCATTAAGAACTGAACAAGAACATTCGCATTTTGTGATAACACAATCATTTCTGTAGTAACAAGATAGCATTTTGGTTTGTTTCAATTGTATGTGAAATGAAACTGGGGAACATGAATATTTAAAGAAAGATAAAGGTATACAGGCAAATGAGCAAAACTAGAGGAATGGGAAAAAAGGAGAATGGTTAGTTTATTCTTACGATAAAATATTTCATTAAAGAGTTCATATTATGATAAGCCTCTAAAAGATTAAGTATAGATAAAGCAGCAAATGGAGTTTAATGCAGGACCAGATAAGAGGCTGGTAGTCCTAAAGAATGATAAGATGCTCAAAGCTTAAGGTCACTGATTATTTGGGAGAGAGGAAAGGGTGAGCACTCCAAATGGATCTGGTGTTTGATAAATATTAGGATCCTGAGGAAACAATAAACACAAATGATTAGAAACCTTGTAAAACTGGAAACTAACTGGACCAGCTGTATGGAGATCAGTCCCATGTTAGCAAATTATGTGGAAAATCTGGTGAAGTTCTCGACATTCAAACATTATTAATAGCGTAGGGCGTGCAATAAATCCTGTGGGTGCCTCTGATGTCACTTCAACTCTCCAAAGTGGTCAGTGAAGTCTAAAGAGTGAAGGTCGGGCTAACTCATGTGTGTAACTGAACCTCTATCTGCAGAGAAAACCGACCAGTTAAAAAGCTGATCTGGTCAGCTCTACTTGCCTTGCCAGGCATATGAGGACCCTTCCCAATTTCTTGCAGTAAATTTTGTCTGGGCTCATACTGATGAATAACTTCTCTGAAAAAAAAAAAAAACTTTAGGATAATGAATGAATAATTGGATATTATGAAAATTACCAAAAAAAATTAATGTATACAAATGCTAACATTTTATTACAAAATACATTGTTATTGTGTCTGCTATTATAACAGTTAAACACCAAATCTGAAGTAGATTATTTTAGTGATTTGCCTTAAGCACAAAAAAGTCATAAGGTACACATAAGTTTTTAGGCTTTTTTTTTTTTTTTTCCAATGGTGCTAATCATGAAACTATTAATTTCAGATCCTTGATTTAACTTTCAGAATTTATCTTCTACTCTCCAACATGCAAATTAAAGGTTCTGTTTAGACACTGGGAAAAAATGAACTAGGAGTAAGAGAAAAAATATGTAATTATATTTATTATAACTTATTATACTATAAATTATGTGATTACTTGTCCAACTACAATTACATTTTCAAATTAAAAAGTGCATGAATGTGGTTTTCTAAGTGATAAAATACTCTGACAAAGGGAAGAATAAAAAAGTTTCAAGTGAATGAACCTTTGGAGTGGAAAAAGGTTAGCTGTGAATATATACTGCGGAGGATTCTTACTCTAAGATTACGTTCTTGCCTCCAGGTTCAAGTGTTGCTCAATCGGCAAGGTGCTCAATTCACAGTGATTGCTGCGCATTTCCTTGTTGATCAGGAAAATGCACAATCTCAACTTAGACACATTTACCATAAAAATGAACATAAGAAATAGGATTTTGATTTAAATTTTCCAGTTGCAGCAGATTGAGGAAAATATATGCAAGAGAAGATTCCATTTGAAAAGCTCTGGTTCAAGTAAGTCCAAAGAGAATGCCTCTCTGTGTACCCAATGCTGTCTTAGCATTAGATAGCAAGCTTTTCTCGCTCAGAGCCCTTGTCAATTTGATTAAACTCACAAACACGTGACTGACTCCGCCTCTGTTAAAAATATTCTCAAGCCAAAGAATGGCTGAGATGCGTGTGGCTTTTGTCTTTGTGAGTGGGTCCTTTAGCAGAGCAATCATATCACTAGCTAGAGGGGTATATATTTAAATGCAATGCCCCACAACTGAATTCTCCATCAAACACAGTTCATTGCAGAGAGGGATTTAGAAGAATGCAAATTTAAGTCCAGAATCCAGAATACCCTTCCAGGCATGTACGTTTTCAATTTAAAATGGCCCTCGAGAAATGCGATACTTATTTTCAGTGTTGTTTTAAAGGCCGATTTTGGAAGCCGCTCCTTTTTTCTGCATATTCTCTTTCCAAGATTAAAAGATCCTTCAGGTATAACATTTAAAAGGATGGAATGTTAGGCCGAGCCCGAGCCGAGGAGGTAAGGGTATTGTGTGTGTGGGGGGGGGGGGTGTGCGTGTGTGTGTGTGTGTGTGTGTGTGTGTGTGTGTGTACACGTCTTGCGTGTAGGTGGGAAAAAAGGCCCGACGAGATTCCAAAACCAAAACAGTTCACTCAGCCTAGACCAGGCCGGACGACCAACTCCATCCTCACGAGTCAAGATTTGGTCTCCAGGCCCAGGCGGGGAGGGCGGGGGACAGCCGGCCTGGTGGCCCAGCCAAGCTTGGAGGCGGCTCGGGCCCGCGGCGGCTACCGGCAAGCGCGTGGTTTGGTCCGGACGAGAGAGGGAGCCAGGCAGGGAAGCCGCCGGCAGCCCACGCGGGCGCAAAGCCCGCGCTTCCCACAGACTACGCTGGCGTCTGCTGCGGCGGAGGCGCTGCCATGGCAACGGGCAGCCCGTTTCTTTCCCCCTTCCGGTGCCGGCGCGGCACGCCAAGCAGGACGGGGTGGGGCGGGGGTTGCTAGGAAACCAGCGGAGGGCGTCCGCCTCCGCGGCGCGGCTCTGCTTCCACCCTTCACCTACTTCAGCCCTGCGGAGAAGGAGGTGGGGGAGGGTCGGTAGAGTGGTTGAGAAGCCACGTGGTGGCCAAGAGTCTCAGGGCCTTTCTCTATTGAGGCCGGCCCTTCCGGCCAAGGTGGCGCCCTCTTTCCCTTTGGTTTATTGTGTCTTGTTCCCTGAGAGGAAAAATGAACGAAAACACTTTGGCATCGACTCTTCCTCACGCTGGCTCTATAAGGACAGCAAGAAGGTCCCCAGACTCCCACGGTTCTCTCCACTCAGAAAGGAACCATTTCTTGAGCTTTACTATATCAAAGAGCAATGCTAAGCACTTTCCGTATATTGCCTCATTGTTAATTCTGTAAAGCCGAAGCTAGTAACTTCATTTGTACATGAATAAAATCTGGCCGAGGCATAACAGCTGGTTGGGGTGGAGCTAGAATTTTAGGTCCAGTCTTAACTTCAAGGTACCTGCTGATTTTTATACTGCTTATGTGTCCTTCCTCAGCTGCCTCTTGGCTAGCACATAGTCCCTTTTCATCCAAACACCCATACACCCATATCAACTAGGACACACTGGGAATAGCCCAAGGAGATTGAAAATTTGAAATCAGAATTGTCAAAAAACCTGGGACACACAGTTTACATTGTTTACATTGATAATTTACGGATGTCCCAGTCTGTAACACTACTGCTATCACCATTTAGGATTCTCAGATCCTCACTACAGGAAGCGACTCTAAACCTAAGAATTTGCCCAAACCCATACTGACTCCTGTAAGTATCCCATGCTAGGCTATATATTGTAAGAGATTAAAATTTTTTTTCCTAAATAGTGTCTGTCCACAAGAGTTTATTTATATTCTGCTAGAGAACTGACTTGTGTTGTCAAGGATTTGTGTGCAAGCTATTAAGGAAGCCCTTCCTGGAGAAACTAGCAAGGGTGTAAGAGAAGTGGAATAGGGCAAGGGAAGGCAAGCAAGGGAGCAATTTAAGGTCAAGTTCCAGCCTCAGCTTCACCCAAAGGCAGCTCTGGAGCACAAATTACATAGTGAGTTGATCCCACCTTGAGGCAAACAAGCTGGGGTTTTATACCCCTATACCAGCCAGTCATTGTCTACAGGCCTTCCTGGAGGGGGTGGGGGACATAAATACCCAGCACTTATGGCTCTGGGGTGATTCTGGGTAAAGTGGTTGCTGTAGATTAAGGGAAGGTAGCTCTCTTGAGGAGGCGGAAGTGTGAGCCATTAGGAGAGAAGCACCAAGAAGCCAGGGAATGGGTACAGTGAATGAATGATGGAGATATGAAGAGATCTGAGTAGAGCACCAAAAGCATCTGCTATAGTCCACCCCTTGCACCACTCAGATCTACATGTTTCTCGCATTAAGACTGCTCTATCATCTTGTCACGAATTACTCAAGATTCTAATTGGTCACAGAACTAGTGGGACAAACCACAGCCCACGCAGCTGCAGCTGGCCCTAAGGTTATAACCAATACCCATCAGGTAGTAGTTGGTACAATTACCTATTTTCAGTTAAAACAGCAAGAGAGACTCCAGTGGGTCAGCTGAGTTCCAAACACATGCCTCCCTGCCCCCATTAGGTAGCAGCAGCCTTACCTCCTTATGAAGATCAGAGTCAGTTACCCCTGCCATTGTAGTAAGTGCTTTCTTTGACTACATGAAGTCTAAAATGATAGGGCTGCAGCTGTAGCTCCGTGAGATTCTTCCTGTGTCCCCCCATGTGAAGCATTCTCCCTGTGGGAACTAGAACCTCTAGACCTAATGCCCAGAGTCGTGAACATAGGAAGGATGCATTCCTCAAGAGGGGCACAGAGTTATAGTGAGCCAGGCTAGCCTTTTTTACACACCCTTGGTTCCCATACCCATGTATTCAACTCACTGGAGACACAACATAATATAATGGCTATTGGCTTAAGGTACATACTACATCCTGAAAGATGGTGCCTCAACCTCACGGTAGCATTTCTAAGCTAGTGCCTATCTATGCCTTCAAAAGATGGTTGTAATATATCATGCTAGAAGCTTCTGAATGGTGTGGGATTGGTGAACCCCATAGTCATGTGCCCGTACCATATCTTCTTTGCCAATAATGGCAGTAAAGTTTTGTGGGATCCAGTAAATCAGACATTATGTGTCCTCAAATAGTGGATCTTGCCAAAGCGCTGTAGTCAGAAAAGGCCAATTTATATAATGAATTTGTATCAGTTCCACTAAAAATAAAATGCTGCCATTTCCAGGGTAAAAGGGATCTTATAATTAACTTGCCACCAAGTCTCTGGTCTCTTCAAAGAATAGCACTATGTTGGGGACTCAAAATCTCTTGTTGATAGGTCAGACATTCAGCAGTGGCAGCAGCCAGATCAGCTGTGGTGAGAAGGAGCCCATGCTTTTGGACTCATAGCCTCCTGTCACTGTAGCTACCACATTTATAGGCTTATGTTTATTGGGAAAGGATTACGGTAACTAAGGACAAAGCCTGCTGACCTCTATTGGATGAACCATCCTGTCCATCTGGTTGCTTAGTGCTTCTTCTGCAATGAATGCTCTCTGGTAGGCATTAGGGTGCAATATAAAGAGTTTCACTCCCATAGATCCTCTGTCCCCAAACTTCCTTATCCCCCATCTTTCAACTGTGCTCCTTCTAGTCTCATGACCGACCACTAGGGCCATTTGCCACAGCCCTTGAGTCTATCTTTATCATTACACTGGGCCACCTCTCTCTCCATACAAAGTAGGTGACCAGGTGCAATGCCAAAGCTCTTCCTGTTACCATGATTTTTGGCCTCTTCAGAGCCAACTCTGGGAGGGGCTATTGGGCCCAGTTGTTTTTAGTTAGCACCAATATGCTGAGTCAACCCATGTGTGAACCAAAGTTGGGATCTTGCCTCTATTAGCCTGTCATAGTGAGGCCATAGGTGTGGGCTGATGTAGGTGCATTGGCCAGTGAATAACATAGAGATCTGGGCCCCTACTTCATTCATTTTACTCATATGTTCTAGATCTGCTCAGGCCCAATTCTACCTAATTACATAGTCCTTATAATTGTTATTTTCTCTGTATTTCTCAAAAGCTAGAGATATTGCACAAGTCAGTGCTTCCTCTTCCATTTGTATCCCATCACAGTTCACCGAGCGTGCAAGTTTTAGTAACTGCATTGATATAAAGATACAGAAGGCCGTGATGAATGCCATGTACATAAAAAGTCTGCTTTCTTGATGCTTTACCATATAATACTAATTAGTTTATTTGTATTTATGTCCCTAAATTTAAGTAAAATGAATATAAAGGTATATAATTTTCCTCGATATAAAATAAAGATATGCTGAATTTCTAACAAATAAAAAATACAGAATCCCATCTACCACCATGGATGGGATACCCATTTTCATCTTGCTGGTGAATGAGCAGCATCCGAAATCCTATCCTTAAAGTCAACTTTCTGGGACTACCTGGGACACTAACTGCCTCAAGCAGGTTCCACAGACACAGACCTGAGGAGAGGATTTGTATGCAAGTAATTTATTAAGCAAGTTACCCCAGGAGATTGGTAAGGGGTAAGAAAAGCAGATTAGGGAACAAGAATTAGCCAGGCAAGGTTGTGATTTCAAGTAAAGTTCCAGACAGAACCTGAACCCCTGAAGAACTTTTGAGAATAAATTACCCAAGAGGGTTCATCCTGCCTGAAAGTAAGGAGCTAGGTTCTCACGCTTCTGCACCACGTAGTCATTAGCTACAGGCCACTATCGGGATTTGTAAGTTCTCAGGCTTTTTTGGTTCTAGAGTCATCTGAGTGAAGTGGTTCCAGGGTACCAGGGGTAGCTCTCCAAAGAAAGATGGAGATATGAACTCTTTGGAGCAAAACCTGTAGAAACTGGAACATGAACCAATACGGGGGACTTGCAGGGGTCTAGACAGAGTACCACCACTGTTAAAGGAGCTAAGATTAACACCTGTACCAGAGCTTCTGGCACTTCCCAGAATCTAACTATGAGCAAACCACTGGGGAGACAGAGAGAGATTGGGTACCTGTGTGTGCTGTTGGGAGAGCACAGTACGTGGAAACTCAGAGCATGAGTGAGATGGGTGCTGTGGAGTGTTTAGCTTCCCCTACTTCCCTGAGCAGATGATTACCTTCTGTGATTAGGTTATATAAGATCATGAGTTTCATCTTCCTAGCAGACCCTCTCTGTTGCTTGTGGATTGCATGTTTTCATAAAGTAAGCTGCTGTGTTGGAGAGGCTCACATGGAAAGAAACTGAGGGGGGCCTCCAGCCAACAGCCAGCAAGGAGCTGAGGCCCTTAGTCCAACAGCCCTCAAGGAACTCAATTTTGCCAACACGAGTTGGGAAGAGGCTCCTTTCCCAGTTGAACTTTCAGATGAGAACTCAGTCCTGGCTAATATCTTGATAGCAGCCTGTGAAAGACTACCAAAAGCGGATCCTACTAATCCAAGTCCAGATCCCTAGCCTGTAGGAACTCTGAGATAATAAATGCATATTGCTTCAAGCCACTAAATTTGTGGTAATTTGTTATGCCGCAGTAGATAAATTAATGCTAGAATTCTGCAACTGGCCTGTCGGCTTGAGGATATCCACTTTACATATGGTTATCCTTGAATAGTTATATCTACCTACTAGAATGCAATGCCCGCATTTGAATCCCAATGCAGCAGCTAAGGTGTGGCCCTGAACATAGTAGTCACACAGTAAATTATTCCTAGGCAGGAACTCCAGGCATTTATGTTAATAACAAAAATTGATTGAGTCCTTACTATGTGCCAGGCCTTATTCTAGGCACTCTACAAATTTATTTATCCTCACAACAATCATATCAGGTAGCCTCTACTAGGATTTCCATTTCAGATGAGAAAGAAGTTCATAGAGGCCTTGTGAGTGGCAGAGCTGGGATTCACTCCCTGGACAGCCTGGCTCCAGAGCTTGTGCTACCTTAGAAGTGAGAAGAGATGGAGGTTAGTGCCACACAAGCATGTGCTTTTCTGATGCACCATTAATAATGCCAGCTCCTCAGTTGGAGCTGTCAACTACTGGAGGTCAGGAATGTTTCTTATTTGACATGAAATCTCACCTTTAATATTCAAAATAGGGCTATGGCAGGAGCCTTAAAAAGCTGGTTGAATGAGCAGTGAATGAATGAATGAAAGAATGAATGAAGAATGAATAGGATACCTTGAATAGGATGTGGGGAGAAAAGAGGAGCATATAGAATACTCTATTTCTAGATATTACACCAGCGGACTCATACATCTCACTCCAATGCATTTCTGTACAGTTGCCATTATTATTAGTTCTTCTGGCACTTATCTGAGCACATGAGTTAGGAAATATGATGTATTTTTCTTGATTTGGAATTGAGAGCAGAAATAATTCATAAGAGGTAGGTGAAGTAGAAGGCAGCTATTGTCCCTAACAAGTGGGTTTATTTCTTATTGGTCTGACTACATGTGCATGCACAGAGAACCCTGGATTATATCTAATTCTGCATTTATAACAGTTTATTACCTGCAGGGATAAGTGAGGTTTTATAATGGGCTGGTTCAAAGAATGTGCTTGCTTGTATATGCAAATATCTGTCCAAATTGTTTAAAATAACAAGTTGCTTAACACTCTCAGCTGAGAGAATTTGGTTTGAAATGTTCAAACATCACCCTTCGTTAGGCCTGTCAACTGCAAATACACAAAATGAGAGATGGTTCTTTTTGATGCCAAATGCCTTAGCCACACAATATTTTCAGAGTAAGGAAAGAAGCTAAAGTCTGGTCTCTTATTTCATTGTTTTCAGGTACTAGATTCAGAATAATAGTTTATTTAGTTCCAGTTTTTATGATTAAGTTGCCTTAGTTTCTCAACACAGACAAAATGCGCAGGAGAGAATTCCACCGACCGCATGGTCATCTATTCCTGAAAGCCGACTGCACCCTTCTAGGTAGTGCATTTTCGCTCCCGAACAAGACAGGTTCAGCTGAGCTTGATCTCCTTAGCCTTTCTTTTGCCTTTCTCTTCTCTTTTACTGCCATCCTGGCGATGCCACACAAATCTAGTCACGCCACTCCCTGCTTAAAACTTTTCACTCACTCTCCCAGTCCCCTCAAGACAAAGAGTGCACTTCTTGGCCTGACCTTTATCTAAGACCTTTGGCATCCAATCCGTACCCTTCCAACTGGCTTCAATTCTCAAAGGTTTCCCCACTCCTCGGCCTCCATATTTCCACCCTCTGGTCTATTTTCGACGTCTCAAATTTTCTATAACCTTCAAGCCCGAGGCCTTTGCATGTGTATTTCCCTCTGTCTTGCTCACCTTCCTTGCTCGCCCCTCCCCCTCCCTCCCTGCTTGATTCAGATTCCCACTAAGACATCGCAGCCTCTGAAGCCATAGCAGCCCTGAGTTGGGGTGCCCACCCGCCAACCCAGGCTGCTGTGTCTCCCAGTGCACACCCCACCGAGGTCCCACCCTATTACCATTGTGTGACTCTCCTGCTGGACTGTGAGCTCCCAGGGAACCGGACTCTCAGCACCTGGCACAGGGTCCTGGTTCATGGAAGAAATTAAGAAAACATACAGTAAAATAATCTGTTGAATGAATGTTCTCACTACTCTTCCCGTAACCTTCATTTCTCTGCTTTGGGTTGATCAAAAATTGCAGTGAGCAGAGTTTGTAAATTTCATTCAAAATGAATGACAGTTTAAGTAAAATCAAAGCTATTAGCACAATAGAAAATTTCCCCAAAACAAAATGAAAAGTTTTTGAAATTTAAACCACATGACATTTATTTCTGTAACTTAAAGCACAAATTTGAACAAAAGTTTCTCAAATTTTAGACCCTAGTACTACTTCCAAATCAATCTATTTTCAATCATCGCATGGGAATAAGCCCACACAGATGATGTGCCTCTCACCCTCCCTTACAATTTTTCTTAGAAAATGTGACATGCATTTTTTTCTGCTGGCATAATAATGAAAGGAAGGATAAATACAGTAAGATTGCTTCATGTAGTGCTAGCACAGGAGAGTAAAATAACCAAGACGATCTAAAGAACTCTCTAAAATATAGTGTTTATGAGAAAAACCAATTTTTATTTAGAACAGTATTCTCTCTGTGAAGTACACACTATTCCTTTTAGCATCTCCTTGGCTATTAGAAGCGGCAGCAACAGTTTGACCAAAGAGTAGAGATGAGATGTGGTCATATAGGCATGGTCCTAATTAGACCTCTATGACTTTAAAACTGATATGAAGAGCTGATAAAGTCGTGGCTTTATTTTTATTTGGGAGATTCTGGTGCGCTTCGGTCTGACTGCCTTCATCAGTTTGAATTTTTAGAGCCAGGGGGTCCGGTTTGTACACTGCGTAGTTCTTATTCTGGGAAAAACTCCAATGGCATTCTTGTTCAGGAAACTGAAGTAGTTCTGACCTCCACTTACCAGAACTAACTCCTTAGGTTTGCTGAAAGGACATTCAACGGCTTACCAGGCAAGTCAGGAAACAAGAATGAAACAGAAGAGCATAAGCTATGGAGGGTGTGTTAGCTTCCTGGGGCTGTCATAAGAAATCACCGCGCACTTGGTGGCTTACAACAGAAACTTATTCTCTCACGGTTCTGGAGGCCGGAAGTCCAACATCAAGGTGTTGGCAGGTTCCTTCAGATTTCTTCTGGAGGCTCTGAGGGAGAATTCATCCATTCCTCTCTCCTAGCTTTTGCTGGTTGTTGGCAATCCTTGCAGCGTTTTGGTTTGTAGATGCATCACTCTGATCTCTGCTCCATCTTTACACGGCCTTCCCCTCTGTGTGTCTCTGCATCTGTGTCTCAAGGCTTCCTCTCCTTTCTCTTAGAAGGACATCAGTCACTGGATTTAGGGCCCGCTCTTCTGCAAATATGCAAAGATCTTATTCGGGGTGGCCTTATGATCCTTCACTTAATTACATCTTCAAGGACCCAATTTCCAAACAAGGTCACATTCTTGGGTCCCCAGGGCTGGGACTCAGATGTATCTTTTGGGGGGACATAATTCAACCCATTACTGAGGAGGAGTTCACTTAGGTTCAAATCCTTCCTGCTTTGATCATCTTTAGAGCCGTCCATATTTTGACCCCCTGAACTTTCTCCTTCAGCCACTGAGGCAAACCCCTGCCTCTTGTCTGAAGTGTTTACAATAAAACCAGAATCTGAGATACCATCATGTGGAGACCTTGAAGACTGAAAAATAGAAAAATAACCAAGAAACAAACAAAGAAGGAAAACTGGTCCTAAAGACCTAAAAGGTCAAAATATAGAATTAGTGATATATAACATGGTCCCATTTTTTGACAGCAACGACAACAACAAAAATGCATATAAGTTCATTGAAAACATCTGGAAGGATATATACCCAAAAGTTAACAGAAGTAATCACTGAGTTTTGGGACTATGGGATCTTAAATTTCTTCTTTATGAGTATTTGTATTTTATAATTTTAGGTAATTGAAAAATACCTCTAAACAGTACAACTAATAGTTTATTAAAAGATAACGAGATTCCAGGATGGCAAAGAATTGTCTACCCGGTCTGGTCTTTGCAAGAGGCAATTGCTCTGAAATCAAGTAGAGATGATGGAACAGGCGTCAGTTGGCACCTTTCCCAGAACCTCTTTTTATCTCTAGGAATTCTCTACACATCATCTCCTGGTGTTTGGTCACTAGCTGGATGATCTTACTGGATTGTAGATGTGAGAGCTGGAAGAAACCACACAGATCACCTGGTCTAAACTTCTAGTTTTACAAACCATGGAAGAGAACCCTAGAGAGGGTGACAGGCTCTCCTAAGTCCCCATGGTCAGGTGAGGCTTCTTCTATTACTGCAGGTGGCTGCTGTCAAGGTCTTGTTCATGAACCACTGGACTAACATGAGTTTCCATGTCTTTTTCCAGCTCAATTTCTAATGAATGAACCACTTATCTAGGCCACTACTAGGCATATCACATTTGTGAAGACTTAGTCATTGAACAATTATTGAATACCTGGACCCTGTCCCAGCATATGCAGTGACTATTATCATCCTTACTTCGTAGGAGAGAGTGAGGTATAGGAGGGTTAACTAACTCACTTGGTCCTCAAAGCCTGCAGTGGATTGACTCTGCTAAGCAACTGGGAGCCACGGCCAGTTCTGAGCAGCAGAAAGACAGACTCAAAGCTGTGCTTTCGGAAAATTAAACTGGCAGCAGTGTAGAAGATACGCTGTCTTTTCTTAGCTCAGCAGCACCAGCTGGAAGACCTGACCGTGGAGCCAGCAGTGGCAGAGCTGGGTTTAGAACCGTGTCTGTCTGATTTCAGTGCCTATGCTCAAATCCCCTCAGCCAGGCAGACTGAAGCTAGATGAAGGCTTTCGGCTCCATAAACCCGTATTTCTCACTGTGGGTGCTTCGGTGGCTCACTTCCTTGCCGCACTTCTTCTTGTTTTGAATCCTTACACTGGCCCATCTAAGCGGCAGACAGTTCCTCTGAGTAGAATATGCTTTGAAAAGCCCAAATCCACCACCAGCTGGAGCTGGTAAGGCTGTCATACTTCCTGTTGAACTAGGTCTTGGGAGCAGAAACTGCATTGTTATTTATACCCGAAGCTCTTTATTCATGGTGCTTTACAAAACATAAAAGGCTAAGTCCTCTGTCATATGGAGCCAACAGACCAGAGACACACAGAGAATAATAAACAGAGGATAATATACTCTCTCTCATCTCCTTAAACCATAACTTCCATCCTGCCCGAATAGTCCCCTCCACTGCCTCTTCTGTTTCTCTCGTTACCTTCCTCTGAGCAGTCTCATTACAGAAATAGACTCCTAATTAACACATCAGGTTTCCCCTTTGCCAAAAAGGCTCCAAAATTTGCCTGTTTTGTGATACTGTTCCCTCAAAACAACCCCTGCTGTCTTTATTTTGTTCTGTTTTTCATCCTGGCTTGTATCATTTGTTTCTTTGCATTGAAAGCTTGTCAGCTCATGGAACCTGGCACATGTTAATTAGCAGGATGGTCCAGTGCACGACACAGCTTGATGGAAAGCAAGTCTGAGTGGAGAATTGGGCAGAGAATCAGAAAGAAGCCGAAGTAAGCAGGAGAGGGAGAGACGACTTAAGACCATGACCCAATTATCGGTCCCAGGGCGGTCTGCAGTCAGGCTTTTATACTGTGGTTCTTCACTTCGGCTAAGCCAGTCTCTACTCGTGCCATAAAAGTACATGTCAGGTCTCACTTCTGTGCCTTTGCCCACTTTGTTCCCCTCTGTCAGAATGCCCTTCCTTTTCTCTTCTACCTATATGAATTTCTGCTCATTTTCAAAGCCAAAGTGAAGTCTCATCCCCTCCCAAAAGCCTTTCAAGGCTTTGCTAGTCCTAATTAACCTCCATTTTCATGACACTTTTATAGTGTTTGTATCACAGAATCCAGCCCTTGATTACATAGTCTTTTTTGATGAAAACTCTCAGCCTCTCCAGTTATCAAAGAGAAAAGGGTTCAGCCAGATACAAGTTGAATAAGAAAGAGGCTGTTAGCTGCTTCAGGTCAGAGGTGCCCTTAGAGCACTCAGGCACCCCCCTCTCATTTAAGGGCAGCATCAGGAGAGGGACAGGCTCAGTAGGCACATAATATTACACAGCAATTGTCCAGGGGAATCGCCAGCCCCTGTTTAAAACCATGACTAGGTATACAAATCTTGGCTGCTGCCAGCTTCATAAAATTGCCCATATGACAAGCAGCTCAGTTGTAAACCAGCTTCTTCAGTTTGAAATATCTACCCTTGGAATTTTGGACTCATATCTGAAATATCTATTTCTTATCCTGTACACAAGTAGGGGTGAACACCGTTCAAAATCCTTTTTCCCGATCCTCTCAAAATCCTTTTTCTATTTCTGGATGCCCTACCCTTATCTTCTATGTTTGCTTCCAATGGCCAGCACCAGCGACCCTCTTCAGAAGCCTGGAGCCAGAAGTGCCTGGAAATCTAGATCCTTCTTAGGCGGGGGTGGTAGTGGGGCTTGGTCAAAGACCGGCTGGTGCCCAGGATGAAAGCCCAGCTCTCTGCCTGGAGTTGGGACAAAGCCTGAAGTGTAACTTACACCTCATGGCTTGCCATGGGTCAGGCCGAGGCTGGAACTTTGCCTCAAATGGCTCCCTGGTGTGGCTTCTTTCTGTTCTCTGTCCTGTCTGTCCTCGCTAACCCCTTTACTCCCACTGATTTTCCCTGGGGAGCAGGTTCTTTAAAAATCTTTGCACGTAAATCCTCACATCCAAGTCCATTTCTGGGCAATCCCGACCTAAGATAATATACATGGCACATCCCTTCATTGGTCATTAGTAGTCACATAGCCCCACTCCGCCCCGACCCTGACAATTTTCACCTCTTTGACTGATGACTGTCATTCTCTTTGAGGTAGCCCTCCAGGACCAAACTTCAAGTAGATGTTGTGCTAGCCACAGAGCTCTTATTTTAAGTCGGATAATTCCAGACATGCCTTTCAATACGGGGAAAATCTACCCTGTTGTTCCCAGGTGATGTGATAATAGATACACAGTCAGAAACTTGTTTTCATTTATTCTATTTACAAGATAAAATTTATCTTATTTGTTTGGACTTCCCCATTTAAAAAAATTCTATGCAATATATTTTAAGGACATCGATGTACTAAAATGTTTGGTCTGTGAAACAGCAGAATCATTAGCACCAAAAAGAGTCACAGAGCTTGTAGGTACTACAAAAACAAAGACTGTTACTTTTGGTCATGGATCATTTTTACATGCAAAAGTTTGCAACTATAGTCAACTGAGTGTCATCATTCACCCTCCGAGGATGAATCCCCTATACGACTTTGGATTCTGATAACGTCGTCACAGACTAATTTCATTCATCTTTCTAGAATTTATATTCTTGATATTGAAACTTGCTTCTGCATCTCTGGCTGTGGCCCAAATCCTTCTGATAAGCTACTTTGAGTAACCGAACAGAGGAAAAAACTACCTTTCTGTTTCAAGTCGCAACTCACTAAACTCTTCCTAACTTTATTAACACCTATTTCTAAAACCCCACCGCCATGTTGACGCCTCTGCTGCAGGTGCGCATGTTCGCTCCCTACCTCTCCAAGCCCAAAGGCAGGTCTTACAGTTCTTTGTTTCCCTCTCATGCTCAGGTACCAATGTCAAGTGCGTCAGTCACGTGGGAAATGAAAGTCACAGGTTACTTTGAACTGAGCCAGGCAAATAGGGTTTGTACAAGATTTAACCTAGTCATAGGGTCCAGGCATCTTTAAAAACTAGAGCCTAACCTGGCAGCTGAAATGTAATTTCTCTAACCCCTTTAGCTATCTATCTGCCCTAAGGTGCGTTAGGGTTTTCTTTCTAGCGCTATTGTTCAACTTGATCCACATTCCTACCTCTGAGAAATTCAAATTTTCCTGAACTTCAGGATTTTGGTACTTTAGATTTCTAAGAAAGGCAGTTTATTAGGAAACCTTGTGTTTACTCAAGTATGCAGTAAGTCCCACTTGGCCAGCAGGCTAACTAAATGAGATTCCTTGAAATTCCGTTCCAAGCACAGACTCCAGGGAGCGAAAGGTAACATTTAGTCATCAATAGGATAATTTAGGTTCATTTTTAATACTTGCCTTCTTAGGAAGGGATTGGAGTTCACGCTGGTATTCTCTAGAAAACAGAACTACCTTCCTGCCCTGTAGAGCTATGTTATTATTGAAAGAGCCACCTATTTCCTGTTTTGGCTTCCTCTGTGCTTTTGGATTTAGGCACAGTGTCTTTTCAGACTTGCTGACTTTTTATGGCTTCAACAAGGTAATGGTGTATAAATGCTGTTGGCCGTTTACCATTTGGGATTCAACTCCGCGTCTGGATCTTGTTAGGTAGGCATTTTCAGAGCATTACAGCTCAGCTGTGAAAGCACTCTGGCTTAAAGCGAAAATGCAGTAGAACCTTGCTAATCTAACAACTTAATAACACTTGCCACCCCTTCACAGCAAGGACTTAATGGTAAGGCTCAAAGTGAGGCTTCATGTTTTCAGAATGCACAGGCACTCCTTCCACTGATGACTGTGTTATCATAAATAATCTCTAACTTTGCTTATTAAAGCAAATGAAATGACATTTCTTTACCGCTGCACTGTCCTTTTAATTCAACCATCTAGGATAGCTTCAAAATACCAGGAACTTAACTGAGACATTCTGGCTTTTGCCTTGCATTCTATCCTTCGGCGCCAAGGCTCTATGAAAAACGTGTTGCTGTCCTAGGGCATTTGGTTTCTTCAGGTGCCTGAAGACAGTCTTTAGGGGAATGTTCCACACGCGAATGAGATGCAGAAATCCATAGTAGCTTATGTCTTTTACTATGGATGTTATTCCCACTTCCCACATATATGATTCTAATCATTTGACTAGAAAGGTTCGTCCATTTTCTCTCTCTGTGGGGGTGAAGGAAGCTTTCATATTCATATTGAAGTTGTTTCCAGTTATCTCTAAATGATTTCCATGGCGTATACTAGTTAAATTTATTTTCTATTTACCATCTCCCCTTTATAAAATAAATACTGTGTTTCCAAACGAAGACTAAAAAAGTTTTTGTTATTTTTAAAAAATAACTGATTGCTCCTAAAATTTTACTAACTCTAATCAGGATATTACAGTTGAAAGTTTCTGTATTGTGTGTGTGTGCGTGTGAGTGTGTATATATAATATTGTTATAGTATTCTTCTATATGAAGAAACAAATTCTTCACAGATGCTGGAAGGCAGCCCTCAGTGACAATATTTAATGGAGATACAAGAGGGAAAATTGACAACTTGTGTTTATAAGTTCCCGTGAAAATGACTACCAACCTAATCAATAAATATGTTTTTTATTGAGTATATTGCTTGTACCTGAGTACAACATAAATACTCTGTAAAAATGGACATAACCATTTTAAGCAACTTAAGAAATATCTTGACACTTGGTATGATCCAGTGTCATGCAGGCTTTCTGTTGTGGGGCATTAAACACCCCAGACTTTGGTCTATTCCGAATGGGGTCTAGGTATGACGCATGGGAACTGCTTTGTGGAGATCCCTGTTTTCTGGCACAAGTTGCTCAAATCTCCCAAAGTAACTGTTACTCACTCTCTTGTTACTTCATGTAAGTCTAGAGATGGCATTTGTCAAAGATGGAAAATACACCTCCAAGTTTGTCCTGACTCAAGTTGTCCCAAGTGATGTCAATTAACATTACTCCTTATCAATAAATTACTACAGATTAAATCATCATAACCTTTGCTTCAGGAAAAGAGTGTGCTTTCATATATGCAAATTGAACTAGATTTTTTTTTTTTGGCGTAAACTCAGCATCATTGAATGTAGCAGGAGAAACATCAGCAGTAATCCAGTATTCCAAATAATTCTTAGTTGATAATCTTCAAGAGAAGGAATTCCTAGAAAATCAGTGGAGAGTAGTCTCTAGGGTCTGCATCTTAGTTATCCCAAGAAACTTTTCTAGGTTTCATGATCAGTATGATCTTTCTCACTGAATTCTTGGGAGTCTACAAAAAAATCTGTTGTCAATTTCAAACTGTCCTTTAAAAACATGTGAAAGATTACGTCCCTACCTTGCTCAAAACACTCCTATGAATTCCTATGTCATTCAGAGGAAAATTCAGTCCTCGCCATGCTTCCATGGCTCCTTGTGAGTTGGCCTCTGCCTGAACCTGTGGCGTCCTTGCCCTCCCTGCTGGGCCCTGGCCACCAAGGCCACCTCGATACTCCAGCCCGTGCACTCAGTATCTTCCCTGCCGGAAACACTCCCCAGATGACCCACTGCAGAGCCATGACTTGTTCCCTCATTCCGATCTCTGCTCAGATGTCTCCCTTCCTCAGGGAGGCCTTTCCTGACTCCCTGTTATGGGTTGAATTATGTCCTCCCAAATCCATATGTTCAAGCTCTAACCCTCAGGGTCTCAGAATGTGACTGTATTTGGAGATAAGGCCTTTAAAGAGGTGATTAAGTTAAATGAGCTTGTTAGGGTGGGCCGTAATCTGACGCGACTGGTGGCCTTATAAGAATAGAAAGTTAGCACAGAGACACCAGACATGTGTACGTACAGAGAGATGACCAGGTGAACATATGGCAAAAAGATGACCATCTGCAAGCCAAGCAGAGAAGCCTCAGAAGAAGCCGCACCTGCTGATACCCTGAGCATGGACTTCGAGCCTCCAGAACTGAGTGAAAAGAAATTTCTGTTGTTCAAGCCACCTTATCTGTGGTATTTTGTTATGGCAGCCTGAGCAGACTAATATACCCCACCCCCAATCTTGGACTCACTCCCATGAGTTTATTTCATACCCTGTTTTACATCTCTTCATAGCTCATGATAATACAAACCTACTTATTTACATATTAATTATCTATCTTCTCTTCTAATTATCTAACTTCTTGAGAGCGGGAACTTTATCTTGTTCAGTGATGTATTCCCGATGTCTAAAGTAGGACCTAACACATAGTAAGTGTTCAATAACTATCTGATCAATGAATTAATAAAATAATGCACAGTAGCCCAGCTCTACAATAACTATCATAGGAGTTTGAGCAGCATAAAAACACAGATATCAAAGTCCTGTGTTTAAATCAAATGAACCAACTTACTCCCTAACTGCATAGTAACTGGTATTGAAATGATTATAATCCTGGCAGGCACCTTGAAAATGACATCGAAATTAACCTAATAGTGAGAGAGGTACTAAGCGGAAGCTGCAAATATGAAATCAAATTCAAGAACATAAAATGTATTTTTTTCCTGCTTTCACGTCATTATACTATATTTGGAATAATTAGAAAAAAACACACTACAGAGAAGTTAATATTCAAAAAAGCAGAGATACTTGAGTCTTTGAACACCTTGCCAGAAATAATTTAACCCAGTAAGATTAAAATTCCAGGTCAAAGGTAGCAAAAATACAGAAAGAGAAGAAAGGCAGTTTTGAGACTTCCCATTTCCCACACACATTACCACCACACAAATGATTAATAGATGTGGGGTTCCCATAGCAAATAATCTCCATTTCTACCACATATAAGGAATAGCATTACATCACTATTCTTGGAAACACAGCTGGTAGTTTGCATCACTCATGATCTGATTGGTCTAGGAGCAGATAAACAATAGAGAAAAAAATCTTTAGAAGGATAATCTTTACTGTCATATAATCAATCAGCAAACATGCATTGACTACACGCTACTTTTTGAAATTCTATCCTTGGAGTTATAGGAAAATCCAATCATAGATGCAAAAGCTTCATGTGACTTACAGAGTCAAGCAAATCTACGTTAAACGGCAATGGACATTAGGCCCCTCTCCGCATGCGAGCTAGGGCCTTGACGCTGATTCACCTCCATGTTTCAAGGTCCTTACTTATAGTTAGAGCTCTGCTAATATTTGCTGAATGAATAAATGAATGTCAAAATAAGAGTGAAAATATAGCAGTGATTCAGTTTCTTGAGTGTTGCATGAGTCATGAATGCAATGCTGATAACATCTTCAAAAGGACTTTGGTTGGCAAGCTTCATAGGGAAAATACAGGCCACTGGATAGCCAATCCTGAGATAGAGATTCCCTAGACTCCACCTAGAGGTCAGATAATATCCAGTGTCAGCCACTGACGGCTTTCCTGGCAGCAGCAGCAATGAATGTGTGCTATTTTTGTCTGTCTTGCACATACTCGTCCTTCTTTAAATAATGGTATCTCAATTTGCCTTTCTTGCTTTGGATTCACACAGTTTTAGGTGGAGGCAAACCCCTTCCCAGATGTGGAGATGGGTAGCTGGCTCAGGCCAGGCCGGTCCAAGGCTTCCTTCCACTCAATCACAATGATTGGTTTAGGGATAGTAGGTGATTCAAGACAGGTCCGTAAGACTCACTCCCAGGACTCAGGCTGGGACTTTTGAGAGGAAAAAGAATCCGTCTCTCTCTACCAGACTTTAAACATTTGGATATGGGCCTGATGCTCATCAGTTTAGCCATGTCAGCAGGGAGGGAAGTAGACTCTAGAGGTGGGAGGGT
>NW_024349797.1:13835033-14148156 GCF_902729225.1 Pteropus medius
GAGAGAGGAAGGGAGCACTTGTGCCACCATTTGGCCACTTGGATACCGTTGTGTCCAAAACTAGATACACCTGACTGTTTTGCTTACACGGATAATAAATTCCCATACTTGCTTCAGCAATTTCTGAGTTGGTTTCCCACAGCTTGCTAGCAAAATAATTTGAATAATACAGCGATACAGAGCAAGCCTCAAACCATTCTGCTTCTTGGTGACACATCCCATGTGAAAGAAGCTGTTAAGAGGAAGGAATAAAAAATTTATGGACAAGCGAGAAACTGGGAAAGTTGCCTTGTGTCTTTGTGCCTGAGTTTCCTCATCTGTGGAATGGGGATAATCATAAAACCTGCCTTATGACATTAGTGCGGGAATTAAAGAAATCAATACATGAAAAGCACCTCAAATGGTAGCCTATAATGTTGTCAATATTATTTTTCTCATTTAAAAAATTATCATGTCAGCCAGAGTTCTGTTGCTCTGTGTGAAAGCACTACTTGGCGTCGAATTTGAATTGTTATCGTGTTGAATTAACTACCCGTGGGGTCTATTAGTTACTGGACAAATTAATAACTTATTTAATCACTCAGAGAGGAAGTCCACATCCAAGTCTGGGATCTGGCCTGACACCTGAATTTGTGAGGAGCACCTGAGGATAAACGAGAGGCAGGACAGGGCCCCTTATCACTGCAAGAGCCTGTGAGGACCAGGAGGCCAGCGATTCTGTCTGCACCTGTGGAACCAGCCGCAGCTCCCTTCTGCGTGGAATCCACTAGGGAAGCGAGTATTTTTAGAGGAACTGAGGGAAGAGGATAATGGTAGCTTAGCTTGAATCTTGAGGCTGTGTTAGGAGAAAATAACAGTGTTGGTAATTTCTCCTTCCTGTTTAAGCACTTTGGTGAAGTGCTTTCCCCTAAATTAAACTGGGAAGTAAGAAAAAACGAGTCCGCATGCCAGCGCACACCCCCACAGGCCCACTTGGCCACAGATTCTAGCGCACAGGAGTTCTCTTAGAGGGGAACTGGGCCAGGCTGCAATATAATTTCCCTCAGATGCAAAAAAAAAAGAAGAAATTAAAGCATCTCAGTCAAAAACATATAGAGGTTTTCTTCCCAAACCCTTTATCTTTCTCCTCTTTCTCTTCCTCCTCTTCCCCTTTCTTTTCTTTTTTGTAATGGTGGTAACATATACATAACATAAAAATTTCCACATTAACCATTTGAAAGTGTACAATTCAACGGCATTGACTCTACTCACTCTGTTGCACAGCCGTCACCACCATTCATCCCCGGAACTCCTGTCTTCCTCATCTGAAACTCTGTCCCCATTAAACACTAACTCCCCATTTCTACCCCTGCCCCAGCCCCTGGCAACCAGCATTCTACTTTCTGTCTCCATGAATTTGACTGCTCTAGAAACCTCATATGAAAGGAATTATACAATATGTGTCCTTTTGTCGCTGGATTCTGCTACTTAGAGTAATATCTTATTCTAATAATAACATGGTTCCTCCATGTTATAGCATGTGTCATAATTTCACTCTTTTTTAAAGATTGAACAATATTCCATTGTACTTATGTACCACACTTCGTTTATTCATTTATCTGTTGATGGACATTCAGGCCATTTCCACCTTTTGGCTACTGGGATTAATGTTCCCATGAACATGGGTGTACAAGTGTCCATCTGAGTCCCTTTTGCTTTCCATTCTTTTGGGTGTATGTATACCCAGAAGTAGAATTGCTGGATCATATGGTAATTCCATGTTTAATTATTTGACGAACCATCATACTGTTTCCCACAGCAGCTATACCATTTTACCTCTCCACCAGTGATGTACAATGGTTCCAATTTTTCTACATCTTCATCAATATTTGTTATTTTGTTATATATATATTTTTGATAATGGCCATGTTACTGGGTATGAAGTGGTATCTCATTGTGGTTTTCATTTGCATTTCTCCAATGACTGGTGAAGTTGAGCATCTTCTTATGTGTTTATTGATCATTCGCACATTTTTAAATCTGGTTGGTTGTTTTTTACTGATGAGTTGTAAGAGTTCTTTATCTATTCTGGGTATTAATCCTTTATACATGATTTGCAATACTTTCTCCCATATTGTGGGTTGCCTTTTCACTCTGTTGATAGTGTCCTTTCATGCACACAAGTTTTTAATTTCGATGTAGACCAATTTATCTATTTTTCCTTTCATTGCCTGTGCATTAGGTGTCATATCCTTAAAGTCATCACCAAATACAAAGTCATGAAATTTTTTCTTTCTGTTTTCTTCAAAGAGTTTCATAGCTTTAGCTCTTATGTTTAGGTCTTTGATCCATTTTGAGTTAATTTTTCAATATGGTGAAAGGGTCTAACTTGGTTCTTTTGCATGTGGATATCCAGTTCTCCCAACATCACTCACTAAAAGATTTAGTTTTGAAATCACTCATAACTGTGGCTTTTAAAATCTTTCCTCAGTTCTTTCAGTGTTTTTGCTTTGTATATTTTGAATTTCTGAGAATAGGTACATACACATTTAGGATTGTTATGTTTTCTTAATGAATTGATCCTTTTAGCATTGTGAATTGTCCTTCTTTATTTCTGGTTATAGTCTTTCCTAAAATTCATCTGGTCTGATGCTAATATAGCCACTTCAGTGTTCTTGAGATTGATGTTTGTATAGTGTATCTTCTTCCATTCGACTTATCTGTATCTTTATATTTAAATTAGATTTCTTGTAAGCAACATTTAATTGGGTCTTGCTTTTTTATCCCATCTGACTTTAATTAAAAGTCCAGAGACTTTTAATTAACCTGTTTTTATTTAATGTAGTTGCTGATATGGTTGGATTTAAGTCTACCACCTCACATTTTATTTCCTACTTGGTTATCTACTATTTTTTTCTTTTCATGCTTTCTTTTGGATTGAGTATTTTTGGATTCTATTTTCTCTCTGTTGGTTTATTTACATTTACTTGCTTTATTGTTTTGGTGGAGTATAGAGTTCACGATACGAATCTTTAACATCGAATTATAATATACCTCTTAGTACATACCTAAGAAACTTACAATAATATGCTTCCATTTTAGCCTTTGGGTCCTTTATGCGGTTGTTGCCATATATTTTTACTTCTACATATATAAGTAAACTCCATAACACATTGTTATTATTTCTGCCTCAAACATTCGATTCCTTTCAAAAGAAATATTAAATTAGAGAAAAACATAGTTTATATTTACACACACATTCACCACTTTCAGGGTTCTTTCCTTCATACAGATCCAAGTTTCCAATGAGTATCATTTTCCTTTAGTCTCTAAAGCTTCAACGTTTCTTACAGTGTAGGTTTCCTGGATGGAAAGTCTTATTTTGCTTTCATGTTTGAAGGTTATTTTTTCTGGATATAGAATTCTACTTTGATAGTTTTTTTTCTTTTTTTTTTTAATGCATTTTTAAAAAATTTTAGTTAGTTTCAAGTATACAGTACATTAGTTAGACATTTATATAGTTTATAAAACCATCCCCCTAATTGCTCCTTCCCTCCTCTGGTTTTCCACCTCGACAATATATTAATGCTGACTGCATTCCCTATGCCATGCCCCATCCCCATCACTATCTATCAACTACTAATTTGTAATTCTTTAACCCTTCACCCCATTCTCTTGGCCCCTCAACTCCCCTCCCTTCTATCCATCACCAAATTGTCCACTGTATTTGTCTGTTTTTGATTTGTTTGTTCTTTTTGTTCCTTAGATTCCACATATAAGTGAAATCATATGGTATTTATCTTTCTCTGACTTTTTTTTTTTTTTTACACCTACAGCACCTGGTCTTCCTAGGTGGTCTCCCATCTAAGTACTAACCAGGCCCAATTTTGCTTAGCTTCCGAGATCAGACAAGTCTCTGACTTATTTCACTCAGCATAATAACCTCTAGGTCCATCCATGTCATTGCAAATGGTAAGATTTCATTTTTTTAATGGCTGAGTAATATTTCATTGTATATATGAACCTTAACTTCTTTATCCAGTCATCTGTTGATGGGCATTTAGGTTGCTTCCATATCTTGGCTATTGTAAATTGTGCTGCCATGAATATTGGGGTGCACGGATCTTTACAAATTATTGTTTTGGTTTTCTTTGGATAAATACCCAGAAGTGCAATTCTTGGGTCAAAAGGTATACCCATTTTTACTTTTCTGAGAAACCTCCAGACTGTTTTCCATAGCGGCTGTACCAATCTGCAATCCCACCAACAAAGTATGAGGGTTCCCTTTTCTCCACATCCTCGCCGACACTTGTCGTTCTTTGATTTATTGATGATAGTTATTTTGACAGGTAGGAGGTGATATCTCATCGTGGTTTTAATTTGCATTTCTCTGATGATTAATGACCTTGAGCATCTTTTCACATGTCTGTTAGCCATCTGTATTTCCTCTTTGGAGAAGTATCTGTTCAGGTTTTCTGCCCATTTTTTAATTGGACTTTTTGTTGTTGTTGAGTTGTATGAGTTCTTTATATATTTTGGATATTAACCCCTTATCAGATGTATTATTAGCAAATATCTTCTCCTAATCAGTTGGTTGTCTTTTTGTTTTGTTGATGGTTTCCTTTGCTGTTGCTGTGCAAAAACTTTTTAGTTCGATGTAGTCCATTTGTTTATTTTTTCTTTTGTTTCCCTTGCCGGGGGAGATATATACGAAAAGAAATTAGTTAGTAATATCAGAGAGTTTACTGCTTATGTTTTCTTCTAAAAGTTTTATGGTTTGGGGTCTTATATTTAAGTCTTTAATCCATTTTGAGTCTATTCTTGGATACGGTGTAGGAAGATGGTCCATTTTTTTTTTTTTTTGCACGTATTTGTCCACTTTTCCCAACACCATTTATTGAAGAGACTGTCTTTACCCCATTGTATATTCTTACCTCCTTTGTCATATATTGTGAGTGTATTGGTGTGGATTTATTTCTGGGCTCTCTATTTTGTTTCATTGATCCGTAAAGGAATGCACAGTGCCAATACCTTGGTCTTAGCCCAGTAAGATCTGCGTCAGACTTCTGACCTACAGAATTGTAAAATAATAAATTTGTGTTGTTTCAGGCTGTTCAATTTATAGTAATTTGTTATTGCAGACATAGAAAACTAATACTACAGTCAGAGAGATTTCCCCACGCTGACTAGGTGGAACTCCATCGTCTCCCAGATAACTGTGAATGCTGAGACAGTTTCAGCTTAGCTTCCTGTTGGTTCTTTCACCTTGTTTCCCTTCTCTCAGGGATTATAGTCCTTCTGTTCAATGTCTAAAAATAATTGTAACATATATTTTGTCCAGTCCTCCAGTTGTTTACAGCAAGAAAAAAACCAGTAGTACTGGTTATTCTAATATGACTAGAAACAGAAGGTGTTCAGATTTGCATATTGAGAAACAAATTTACACAGCATGACTTTAAAAAAAAAAATAATCCTTCGGTACAGAACTGAAAATGCATCTCGGTCCTGTGCTAACCAATTATTAACGCTGCCTTCTTTTGGTCCTGGCAGCCACTGCAGAGGAGCAAAGGAAGCCCCTCCACCTTCACATGGTCTTCCCTCTGTGTGTGTCTATATCTTGATCTCTTCTTCTTCTAAGAACACCCGTTACATTGGATTAGGGCCCACCCTAGTAACTTTGGTCTCACTTAATTACCTCTTTAAAGACCCTATCTTCAAATACAGTCATATTCTGAGGTACTGGAGGTTAAGGCTTCAACGTGAATTTATAGGGGGTGGGTGGGAGGAGGGGACGACACAATTCAGCACATAACAGAATTTCCACACTTGAAATTATTACTTCAAAAATGATTGGGAATCTTTTCTTCCTCTGTTTCTATGGCCCATTGACTGTTTTTTTTTTTTTATATCACTAAATGGCAGCAGCAAATACTCATGAGGTCAACTTGATTTGCTGGACAGGGCACTAGGATATGGTCAGGATAATGTTCCTGCCTTCAAGAGGTTTTCTTTTTGTGGTAGAATTATATTTTTGCAATATTAACATGTTAACTGATTTTTTTTTTTTTTTTGTCCTTCGTACTTTCTTCTACCCATTGACCCACAGACAGATTTTCACATACCTTGGACTCTCACACAAGCCTCTTTACCTCATGTACCTATAAGAGGCATGAAAATGCTGAGACTTGGACCAGTGGAGGGAGGCCTTACAGTCAAGAATGAATGAAAACCCACGGTTAACTGACAATGAAATACCAAACAGAAATGAGGATGCCTACATCAGATGATGACATTGAAAATGACATGCCTATCCTCACAACCCAGAACTTGGATGCAACTCCCCCCACAAATTAGGAAAAACCCAAATGAACTAGAATTCCTTTTCTGCTATGCCAGTAACATGAAAACTCAGGAGAGAAATTAAAGAAAGTCATGTTTCTCATGCCCTTAAATCAATAGCTATGATATTGACTAACTAGGGAAGCAGTACATTTCCATAAAAAAAAAAAAAAAAAAAAAAAAGAGAGAGAGAGAGAGAAGAATTGACACTGGCTATTAGACACAGAGAGTAAATAAACTCTGGAGCAGATACTTTCTACAGGAGTTCAAGATCTCTGAAGTCTGCAGAGGTGGAGAGGACATCATGAATTGTTAGTGACCGTCTTACAATATTAACTGACCATACTGGTTAAAGTGATGCGCGATGCCTAACAAGCCAGCTGCTGTAATACGGAAGCCCCAAGTTTAAAAGGTTAACCACAATGAAAGTTTACTTTTTGCATGTGAACCACTTTTGACAGGGGTGATCCTGGTTGCTAGGTGACTTCCTCCACACAGTCATTCAGTGATCCAGGATGCTGTAGGTCTCCTTAACTCAAGGAGGAACATTATAACAATATACAGAACTACTAGTTAAAGGAATCATCCCAGTTTCCATTCACCGAGTGCTTCCTGAGTGCCAGGCGCAGTGCTGAGACTCCCCATTCAAACCTCACGATCACGTTTTGTGAAGGCACAGGGGCTTGGAAAGGCTCATCCCCAATTCTGGCCAACCCCAAGTCAGAATCTTAATCACTCTACTGCACATCAGCCTTTCGTTTTTTGCTGATGCTGCATACCTGGGAAGAAATAGTAAATTCAAAAACATGTAGAGCAAAAATGAATTTTCTCATCAGGAATGAAGAGAATGAAAAGGAGGAGAAATGCAGTAGCAGATTTCAAAAGATTCCAGTCATGTAAATGTTTTTGCCATATTGCATTAATATGAGCAGTAAATAAATAGTTTATGGGGGAAATTAAATATATTAAAATTTATTCATGGAATAACAACAAGAAAAAAATAGCCACTGACTAATGGAGCACTGGCTAATAGAGTCTGCAAATGCTAGTATGCAAGTCTCCATTTTCTACACTATAAGAATTCTAACTTATGAAGCCTCTTATCATATTAGCGATGTATGCAGCCAAACACTGTTACTCTTGGTGGCCCTGCTTAAACTTTTTCTTAGCTTTTTCATCAGAGTGAAGTATACAGCAAAGCCTGTGACAATAATAATTAATAATAATAATAATAATAATAATAGTCAAGAGCAAATACTGAGTGCTTTATGCTATAGACACTGCTCTATACACATGCACTGATTCATTTAGTTTTCATGTTCACTAATAAGATAGGTTCTTTTATTATCTGTGTTACAGATAAGGGAATTGAGGCACTGAGAGATTGAGTATCTTCCTATGATGGTTACTTTTATGTGTCAACCTGGCTGGGCCACAGTGCCCAGGTATTAGATCAAACATTATTCTGGATATTTCTATGAGGGTGTTTTGGGATGAGATTTACATTTAAATCAGTGAACTCTGAGTAAAGCAGATTGCCTTCCATAATGTTGGGTGGGCCTCATTCGATCAACTGAAGGCCTAACTAGATTGAAAAACCAGCCTCTCTGTGCAAGAGGAAATTCTGCCAGCAGACTGTCTTTGGACTTCTTGTGCAGCATCGGCTCTCCCTGGTTCACTAACAAACTGCCTTTGGACTTGAATTGCAACTTTTTACTGTGTCTCCAGCTTGCCAGCCTCCCCTATCAAATTTTAGACTTAATAAAGCTCCACAATCACATAAGACAAATACTTAAAATAAATGAGAGAGAGAGATTGAGAGAGAGAGAGAGAAATATCACATCCTATTGGTTGTGTTTCTCTGGAGAACCCCATCTAATACACTTGCCTAAGGTATATGCCCAGTAAATGGTAGAATTGGCTTTCAATCTTGCAGTCTGTTATTAGAATCCATACTCTTGATAGAAACAGTCCTGTTAGCTTTTATTAGTGCAGTTGGTAACCTCTATTTTGATGCTAGTAGTGGTAGCTTTTCTCCACTTCTTCATATTAACTGACCATACTGGTTAAGATGATACGAACTGCCTAAGAAACTAGCTGCTGTAATAAACAAACCCCAATTTTCTAAAGGCAACCACAAGAGATGCTTACTTCTTACATATGTAACAGTATGACAAGGACTGTCCTGGTTGCTAGGTGACCTTCCTCCAGGACGTACTCATTCATGGACCCAGCTGCTATAAGCTCTGCCATCTTTAACATGTAGCTTCCAGGATCACCCTGGGGCTTGACTCCACTCCAGCCAGCCAGAAAAATAGGGGGGCATGATAGATCATGCATGATAAGTTTTTATAATCCTTATTGAGAAGAAATTTTTTGTAAGAAAAAGAAATGGCAGGCAGTTTAAATTTGTTGTTCTGAAATTATTTCACGTGTAGTGTGTGTTGCTCATTCTCTTTCATGTTAAAGAAAGTTATAACACATAAAAGCGCATTTTAAAGTTGCTCATTTCTCTTTCATTTTATTTTAAACTTAAAATTACAGGATGTAAATTGAGAGGCAGGTGCATTTCTTAATGAATCAACCAATTGACTGGGAGGGCTGTTTTATATAGCAGATATTGGGAGAGAAGTTGGGAGATGAAGTTGGGGTGAGGTGACAGAAGGCCTTGAATGCCAGGCCAAGGAGCTTGGACCTTGTGCTATGAGAAATCTCAAGTTCTCCTCGTTCTCCTGAACTAACAGCCCTTATTCTCATTTACTACAATACGTGAGACTGATAATATTTAACTTGTCCTTTGTTTCTCATTTTCCCTCCTCCCTCCACACCTCTTACTCGATAAACTGTATGCATCTCAAGGACAAGGACCCTATACTTTTCTCAGTGCTGCAAATGCCTAGCAGAGCATCTCACTTATGAAGTTTAAGGACTATATTCAAGAGGTGTATGCGCCTACACCTTCAAATATCCCACAAATTGGTAAATATAACTAGCATATAATTTCCTTCCAAAATGAAGTATATTTTAACTGAAAAATATGAACGATGCCTTAGGCTAATGACTTTATAAATTACTATATTCTGGTCAGAGTTCTCACCAAAATGGCTTAACCAATTATGTTCCCTTGTTTTGAGACTGCATCTGCCAAATATTTTCACTTTATAAAGTCAAGCTGCCATCACATTTGACATCCTGTTCTTTGACATTTTTATTATTGGGTGGGAGATCTCTCTCTCTCTCTCTCACGTTTCTTTGTTTTCTCTTTATTTCTATCACTACAACTAGCAGTTAGCTGATAAATTTTAGACATGTGCGTGTATTTACAAAGGAGAAAAATATTTTAAAAAATTACATCCTAAAATTTACTACATAAGGAACTACTAGTAGAGAACCAAACCCAGTGCGTGTGGTAGTCAGCTAGGATCACTCACTAGCTGAAAGACTCACTTCCACCCACAAATTCGTGGCTCAGCAAAATTACAAGTGACCATATAGCATGCATCTAGGATTTGCAAGTAATCAAAGCCGTGCATGCTGGCTCTAAGGATGAAAGTGTCTATGATATAATAGTAGATGTGGCAAGAGTATTGACACCACTAGTTCCCAAGCCTTGTGACTATGTGTATGTAAAACAGAATATATATCAGTATGATATATCAGTATGAGTGTCTATGCACACAAATGTGAGTTTGAGTATATGTATATTTTCAAGTTTTCCATTGCTACATAATAAGCTACCTCAAACCAGTGGCTTAAAACAATAACAATTGTTCCTTCTTCTCTCACAGTTCTGATAACTGAGCTCAGCTGGGTGGTTTTCACTTGACATCTTCCCATGGCTCCTGTCAGTATGTGAGTGGAGCTGGAATCATCTCGAGGGCCTCATCATAATGTGTCTAGGGGCTGGGCTGGAAAGACTCAAACAGCTGGAGGCTGGTACTGGAAGACAAGCCACTCCTCAGGCATCTCTCTCTCTGTTTCTGTTTGGACTCTCCACATGTTTGTTCCAGTATGGTGGCTGCAGTGTAGTAGAATTTTTTATATGGCATCATGGCTTCGCAAGTCTCCAAAAGCACATGTCCAAGGAAGAGAGGGAGAGGAAGAGGAAGAGAGAGAGAAGGGTAGGGAGAGGGGAAGAGGGAGAGGGAGAAGAACTCTAGAAAGATGGGTGCTTTGCTCTTACATAATCACATGTACATAATTACATGCCTCCCATTATCTTTGCCACCTTCCACTGGCTGGAAGCACATCACAGGTCCCACCCACACTGTGGAGAGGGGAATGACATAAAAGTGTGACTACTAGGAGGCAGGGTTCATGGAGCCATCTTAAAGTCTGTCTGCCATTTAGCGAAATTAAGCAATGTGTTCCAAGTCACACAGCTAGTCAGATCCCAAGTGAGCTGACTCCAGAATCCCTGTTCTCAATTAGTTCACTAGAGGAACACTTGGTATAAGTGACCATTTTTTGTTATAATTCTCATTTTAAATGAACACATTCTCCTCTGTGTCCTCAGTTAGTAAGAAACTAAGCTACTCTCTTGACACTTATACAATCATGCCTCTGAGTCTATAAAACTGAAGACCGGACTCTGGGACATGGCGACTTCATGCAGTTAATGCCACATCATTCTAAAAGGCTTCCCTGGCTACACCTATTCCATGATTATACCTTCATTTTACAATAATATACTTGACATATTTGTATAAACAGAGAAAGAGATACTGTCCGAAGACTATACTTTTCTTTGGAACATCTTCAGGCCAGAAAGTACATGGCAGCCACAAATGGTTAGTGTTGTAATGGAAAGCAACTGGGGAAAGTACCATAGATGCTGGGACTTCATCCTTAGAAAGGAATCCAATAGCAGCTGATTTTCTACAATAAAACTGGCTGAAAAAAATACATCTCCGTAAAAATAAAGAAAAGCCTAACCTAATACAGCTGTCATCCTCCCAATAATTAGATTTGGAGGATTATTGCTGAGATGAATGGAAGATATCATATGGTCACTGCTAGAAATATTTGCCATCCCTGTCTAACTACACTACTAGACATGAGAGTCCTTAAAAGACCCACATATATTTGTTTTTAATTAAAATGTGCTGAAGGAACCATTAGCTGCACTGAAATAATGAAGAAAAGCAACATAAGACAAATTGGTTAATTGATAACTCCATTCTATTTTATACCCTTCAGTTATGTCAAGGGAGATTTCTAATATGCTCTAGTTGAAATACTAATTACACAGACACAGTTACATAATAAGCGAAGGGGTAGATAAAATATATTATAAATAATACAGCAGCAAAACCCACAAATGGATCAAAGGATTACAAATTCATTTATCTGGTCTGCATTCTGATGAGTATTAAGTGCTTTTTGCTTATTATGTGTCAAGTCTCATAGGCTAATGATTATAATGAAATATTCCTAATGTTTTCCAATATACATTTTTGTTTAAGATAGCGTGTTCTATGAGCATCGCGGTGCCATGTAGGGTACATCTCCAGCCACGTGATGAAACAAAACAGCAAGTGAGTCTTGAAAAGGAGAGACCATAGTTTTAAGTCATTTCAAAAGCTAGTTTATGCAAAGGCAGAGAATCTGGCCAAGATCTTGACAAACAACATTTTATTCCGTGCACAAGAAACTAGCACAGCTGCCTGAAGGAAAATGTGTCCGGGGATTGTGTACACAGAGCAAGGCCAAAGGGCAGCCGTATTCCAAGTAGACCATGAACAGGAGGTTTATTGGAGGCCTTTGCAAAGATCATGGCAGGATTTCTGCTGTGAGATAACCAGAATTCTAGCCAAAATTGGAAGTGATGGAAACTGCCACACATCTTTGGATAATTTTGTAGAGATTAATCCCTTGGCCGAATCATCTCTGATAAAAGGAGAGTAGTTCGGAGTCTGTCACTGAACACCCTTTCTCTTGACTGGAGGGGCAGGATATCAATGAGGTAAATTAACTCCAGTGCATTTAGACTTTATTTACAACTAGACTGCAAAGCCTCCATCTCATCCATATTCAATCAAAGAAAATTGTGGCTCATCCAAGACAAGATGCAAGCCAAATTTGGGGTGAGGCAAAGGGTGACATCATCTGAAAGGGCTGGAAATGAAGTGTAAATTTGAATATCATCTGTATATAAGTGATAATTAAAGCTGTGAGACTCAGTACTCGCCAACAGAGAAAGTCAATAGAAATGAGGAACAGCAGTGTCCCAAGCCACACGTTACTTCCAAAATGAAGATAAAAAAAAATAAAGTGGGGTGGGGGGCAGTATTTTCTTTCCTGCTGAATGATCTCGAAACAGACCCAGATCACTTGCAAGAAAGACTCTCATCCTCTGCAAATAGTCACTGAATCAATCACTTTATTGTTTGCCGAAATAGAGTTTTCCTGTAAGATTTATATCCCAGGAAATAAGAAATCATCCCATTTAGTTTGGGGAAGACCACTCCCCCCAATCCCAAATAGATCACTTTGGTAAATAAGGACAAAGAGAATCACTAATTCAAGCCGTCACTTGATTGTCCTTTTCAAGTCTGGTGTTAAATTTGGGTAGGAAACACAAGTTGTTTTATCTGAGTGTTCGATGATTTCATTCATGCAGTGAAGAAGTAATTTCTCTTTTCTCAGCCCTGCTTGAATACTCTAATGGTGGCCTAACTAAAGTAGAATGCAACATGAATTAATTGAAATTAAGACTAGTTCATAAGGAATTATTCATTATGAAAAGGGCAGCTTTTGCCCTAATCAGCCCTCTAGAGATCTACGACTTAGGCCTCTTTTTTCTTCCTTTTTCTTCCTTCCTTCCCTTCCTTCCTCCTTCTCTTTTTTCTTCCTTTTTTGGACTACCAGCTCTCCAGATCATAAAAGCTTCCTAAAAACATCCTGTTCCTCAGTAGCATGAATGATAGGTATTACGGGCTGAATTGGGTCACCCCAAAATTCATATGTTACAGTCTTAATCTCTAGTGCCTCAGAATGTGACTGTATTTGGATGGGCTCAAATTCAATATGACTGGCGTCCTTATAAGAAAGCCCATGAGAAGACAGAGAGAAGATAACCACCTATAAGCCAGGGAGAGAGGCCTCCAAAGAAAGCAACCCTGATAACACCTTGACCCCAGACTTCTAGCCCCAAGAACTGTGAGAAAATAAGTTTCTGTTTTTAAGCCACCCCATCTGTGGTACTTTGTTATGGCAGCCCCACGAACTAATACAACAGGACACAAGAAATAGGGCCGGCATATGTATTTTCCATGGAAGATATTTATCTGGAAACTTTTCTCTCATTCTAAAAATAGAACTGCCTTATAGAGTCACTTAATGTGTCATCTTGAGCCACATTCCCATTTTTTTTTATGTATATCTGAGTTTTAGTTACATTATTTCAAAATTGGGATACAAAAAAAATCATTGGTTCATGGGATTATTGCACTAGATTATCAACAAATTAAGTAAGAGTTCAGTAAAGGTTGCTTTCATCCTAAAGGCACGAGCCTGTTATCCACCAGCAGAGAAATGTTTATGGCATTTGATATTATACTCATTTATTTATTTATGCCCCTCTTCGATCTAAAAGGATTTTAGTTAGCTCATAACAATATCTCCAGAATAAATTAGTCCTCATAAGGGAGAAAGAGTATGAGGTGGTAGCCAAGACCATCAACCACCTTCCTATAACAAATTCAAAAGGAAGTTCACAGGGCTGATCCCTAAAGCAGCCTGCAGTTGCACGACCCCAAAATGCAGGGAGAAGGAGCAATGTTTTTCTAGGGAGGTCAAGGTGAAGTAAAGTCCTACTTTGCAGCTCCTTCATGGTTTGACCACACCCAAAAATAAATTTAAAGTACCTCAAAGAATGGATAAGTCGGTCATCCGTTTGCTTTTTAAACTTTTTTAATACTTTAAGATATACAGGAAAAATACAAAGGATATAATCAAACTCCCACATTCTGCTACTCAGAATTAGAAACCATTCACATTTACTGCATCTGCTTCCAATATTTTTTAAAGAAATAAAACACTACAGCTGAAGTTACGTTTAACCAACCAGTATAGAGGCAACCTCCAACGCGTTTGACTAGATCATGCCAGAACACTGAGTTTATACACCGTAGTCCCCCATTATCCACAGGGGGTACCTTCCAAGACCCACAGTGCTTGCCTAAGACTGCAAATAGCACCGAACCCTACACCCGCTGTGTATTTTCCTATACTCACATACCTATGATAAAGTTTATTTTATAAATTACGCACAGTAAGAGATTAACAATAACTAATAATAAAATAGTTTTAAAACAATGTAATAAAAGTTATATAAATGCGGTCTCTCTCTTTCAAAATATCATACTGTACTGTACTCACCTTTTCACTTAAAGGAGGCGCTTTACGGCTTCTCGTCGACATATCTGAATTGCCAGCATCACTACTCTTGCACTTTGGGGACGTTACTAAGTAAAATAAGGGTGACCAGGACACAAGCCCTGAGATACCGCCACAGCCGGCCGCGACGTAACTCACAAGCGGCGGGAGCGTCTGCAACGTGGCTGAGCCGCAGGGCAAAGGGCTGATCGACCGCCTTCCGCGGAGGGACTGGGCAGGGCTCCCGAGATTTCATCTCGCTGCTCAGAATGGCGCACAATTTTAATCTTATGAATTGTTTGTTTCCGGAATTTTACATTTGATACTTTCAGACCGTGGTTGACCTTGATGAGGGGAGACTACTGTATATACATAAGGTATTTGTGTAGGTTTGTGTGTGTTTCACGCCCATAGTGGTGAGTAGTAGCATATGGTAGGGACCATTATGCCTCGTGCCCTTGCAACTCAACATTGTTTTCTGAGATGAAGCTTCATTGTTACACGTGAATCTCACTCAATCCTTATAGAGGCAGTGTTATGGAATGACCTGTCTCCCCCCGACCCCCCAAATCCATACATTAAAGGCCTAATCCCCAGAGCCTTAGAATGTGACTATTTGGAGATGGGGTCTTTAAAGAGATACTTAGGTTGAAACGAGGCCATTATGGTGGGCCCTGATTCAATATGATTGCTGTCCTTGAAGAAGAGGTTAAGACCTAGACACACAAAGGGAAGACTGTAAGAAGACATGGAGAGAAGACGGCTGTCTACAAGCCAAGGAGAGAGGATGCAGAAGAAACCAACCCTGCCAACACTTTGATCTCAGACTTCTAGGCTCCACATCTGTGAGACAATAAAGAGCTGTTATTTAAGCCACCTGGTCTGTGATGCTTTGTCATGGCAGTCTGAGCAAACTAATACAGGCAGTAAATATTCCACAGAATATAAATCCTACAGTATTTTTAGACATTCCCCTAGTGGTGGATATTTAGATGAAAACTAAGCACAAATACTCATCCTTGCACATGGCTCCTTGTACACGCTTGTGGGAATATCTCTAGGGCAATACCTAGAAATGAAATTGCTGTGTTACAGGGGAGGCACATTTTCAAATTTTCGAGATCTTGCCAAATTGCTCTCTAAAGCAATTTACAATCTCAACAACAGGGAACGAGAATACCAGTGTTCCCACATCCTAGCCAACATCTGACATTCTCAAACTTAAAAATTTGTGCCAATATGATTGACCAAAAAAATCTTATTGTTGTTTTAATGGTGCTTCTCTAATTACATATGAAGTTGAATATCTTTTCATATATGCATTGCCCATTCTTATTTTACCTTTTATAAATTCTCCGTTCATATCCTTTGCCTGTTTTCCTTTGGGTTGTATGTGTTTTTCTACCTGATTTGTGTTAATTATATACATTCTAGATAATAATCCTCTGTCTGCTAGCGGTTATGTAAATACCTTCTCCCAGGCTACCACTTGTCCTTTAATTTTGTTCATGGTGTTATTTTGATGAAAGGTTTTTAATTAGGTGTAATCGGATGTATTTTTATTGATAGTTTTTCTTTTTTGTGTCATCTTAAAAAAAAAAAAAGTATTTCCTCTCCAAAATTTATAAAGGTGTTCTCTTATATTTCTCCCCTGTTTAGATCTACAGTACATCCTTAATTTATTTCTATGATGGGGATAAGTAGGAATTTTCTTTTTTTTTCCCCATTTGAGAGTCAATTGCCCCAACACCATCTATTGAAATATCAACTACTTGCTCCCATAATTTAAAAAAAAAAAAAAAATCTGGCCCTTCTGGCTCTCTCAGCAGTATCACAGCAGTCGGCAGAAATAAGCGCCGTAAGGAAGGTGGCAAAAAGGGAGTGAGTTAAGAAGAAAGTGGTTGACCCATTTTCTAAGAAAGACTGGTATGATGTGGAAACACAGCTATGTTCAATAGAAGACATATTGGGCAAACACTAGTCACGAGAACTCGAGGAACCCAGATTGCATCTGATGGACTCAGGGGATGTGTTTTTGAAGTGAGCCTAGCTGATCTGCAGGATGACGAAGTTTCAATTCAAGCTAATTACTGAGGATGTTTGGGGCAAAAACTGCCTTATTAACTTCCATGGCATGGCTCTTACCTGTGACAAAACATGCTCCATGTTCAAAAAGTGGTAGACTACGATCAAAGCTCATGTCGATGTCAAGACTACCAATGGCTATTTGCGCCGTCTCTTATGATTGTTCTTAATAAAAAATGCAACGATCAGATTTGGAAGAGCTCTTATGCTCAGCATCAACAGGTTCACTAAATCTGGAAAAAGATAATGGAAATCAAGCCCCGAGAGGTGCAGACAAAAGGATTTGAAAGAGTGGTCAATAAATTGATTCCAGATAGCACTAGAAAAGACATAGAAAAGGCTTGCCAATCCATTTATCTGTTCCATGATTTCTTTTGTTTGAAAAGTCAAAATGCTGAAGAAGTCCAAGTTTGAATTGAGAAAGCTCATGGAGCTTCGTGGTGAAGGCTGCAGTTCTGGAAAAGCTACTGGAGATGAGGCAGATGCTAAAATTGAATGAGCTGATGGATATGAGCCCTCAGTCCAAGAATCTGTTTACAATTCAGACTTTTCATAGTGACAAACAAAACCTATTCGTGATGTTTAAAAAAAAAAAAAATCAGACAGTACCTACAGACCATCCCATTTTAAGTAGTGTAATTTCCTGCTAACTCCTCTAAAATAGAAGTATTAGGACAAAAATGTCCCTCTTGGTAAGTAAATAAGCTGACCTAAATGGATATTTGGATATGAGCCAAGCAAATGCTAGAGGTTGTCTGCCAAAAATGATTTTGATATGGGAAGAGTTGATATTAAGCCCTTCTTCCTAACGGTCATTAGATAGGAGGGCCAGGTGTCTTTCTGAGACCACTCTGAGTTTGTAATGATTAAATCATCAGTGGCTTTTAGAAGGCTTGCCCTTCACTTGTCCCTAGCAAGGGGATGTGCCTCCTGTCCACCAGGGCAGTGATGCCTGCATCGAAATCTCTGGAATGACATGCTGAAGCTGGCTACAGTATTGTCTCTGGAGGATGGGGAGTGAGTGTTTGAGGGGAGGCTAATATTTCACTGAATCCTTTTTTTAACCATAAGCACATATTACTGATTTAAAATAATAATTCCTTTATAAAGCCAAAAAAATTAAAAAGGTAATATGTCTCTAAGACACACTAAGTAAAATCGGTAGAAAACATCTCTGCTATTCTGCTTAAAAAATAAATATAGATTGATGAGGACTTTTGGGGGGAATAATTGAATAGAAATTACATTTTACCTTAATTATTTGAATAATTTAGACCACTGGCTTTCAAATATTTCTTGGCCACAAAACACTTTGTTCAAACTAGACCTTTCTCACAAGACCAACATACAAAATACATGAGATGGAAATACTATTCTTGTTTAAATGGAGATCCCCACCGGGGGTCTTCGAAGGGGCTCTGTGAGACCCCAGGGCTTTTTCGAGTACATTGAAAACCTTCCTTTTAAAGTCAATGCATTTGAGAATCAGAGACAAGTTCTAGTTTCTTTTTTCGCTTTCTTCACGTAGTAATTCTATTCCCTCTCTGAAATTCACAGCATTGTATATTCACTCATTCTGTGAACATTTCTTAAGCACACCTACTGTTTTCCAGGCTCTGGGATGGGCACCGAGGAGGAGGAAGTGACTTGGAGGTTGTGAGTTCTGAACAAAATTTTGAAGTGAGAGTAGAAGGCAGCTGAAAGTCAGGGAGGATATTCCAGGCCCGGGACACTGCAGGGGAGAGCGGGGAGGAAGCAGGCTGGCAGATTAGGGGGTGGGGGACTCAGTGTTCGAAGATGCACAGGGCAATCTGTTGGCGGCGCTGAACAGGTGCTGAACAGGTGCTGACACTGGAGAGGCAGGGACGAGCGAGCGCTTACATGCACGGTGGTCCTTTCTAAGTTTGGCCTTGGACAGCCACGAGGAAGCTACTGAAGGGTTTTAAGCAGGAGACCGACACGGTCATAATTGTGCTTCGGAATCATCACTCTGGTCCAAGGGAGCATTGAAAGGGGACACGATTAAGGCAGGGAGCCTGGGTAGGAGCTTGTTGCAAATATCCAAGGAAGAGACAATGATGGACTGACCTAAACTGGGACATAGAGACAAAGCAGAAGGGGGCTGACTCAGAATGCATTGGGTGTCGGTTGGAGAAGGAAAAGGGAAGTGTCTAGAAAATTCCTGGAGTTTGAGTTTGTGTAACTAAATGGGGTTAGATAATTGGTGCCAGTTGACACAGCAAGAAAGATGGTAGAAAAGGTTTGGGGCCACAGATGATGTTTCATTTGGGGCAGCTTTTGTTTGAAGTACCTGTGAGATAGCGTGGTGGAGCTGTCCAGTAGGCCATTGGCTATCCAGTCCTGGAGCTCAGGAGGGAGATCTGGAATGGAGGTGATGCTTTGGGAGCCATCCTCAGCGCGATGGTAATGGCGGTCAAGACGTAGCTAAAATCCCTGAGAGAATGTGAACGATATGAGAGGACAGTCCCAAGGAGGCGGGGGAGGGGTCTCCCACGAACTAGACTGAGATGGCTCAGCAGAGAGGACGAAAATCAGGGAGCATGGGCTTCGAAGGAACCAAGGGAGAGAGTTTTAAGATGGAAGGAGTTGTCAGGAAGATCGAACACTGTGCTGAGACGATATATGACCACTCTTGCAAGGAGCAGAGAATGTTTTTTTAAATATTAAAGCCTGAGCCATAGATTTAATTGGTCTGGTATGGGGCCTGGGCAAGGATATATTTTTAAAGCACCACAAGAGAGCCTCATGTGTGGCCACAGTTGGGAACCAGTTATTCTCTATTTTGAGCAACAAAGGATTGAAAAAGGTTACTCTGGGAGAAGTCAGGTGACCCACGCTGATCCATGCTGCTGGGCCACAGAGGAGCGGTAAGTAAAGGAAATGGAACCCAGCAGATTAAAGTGTGTCTGTGTGGACAGAGTTCTTTTCGGCAGAGACAGGTCCTGAAATTGAGGGAAGACCAAAGCTGTGCTCTCTTTTGCTGGCGAGGGGAGTTTCACTGCGTTTTCCCAGAACATAAGAGACCTGTCCTCCAAATCATTCTGAGTCAATACCTGCCAAATATACTTGGGATTAATATATAAGCTTTGCCTGGTGATTCTAAAATCATGCGTATTTTCCCCAAATTTAAAGGAATATACATACATAGGATAAAATAATAAAACATTACAGAAGTAACATGCGTCCCCCTCAAACAACCTCCACCCGCAGCCACATCCAAAGGCCAACCGCTTGACCATTTGTTTTTGTGTCTTCTGGTGGTTACCCCATAACCCTAAATATTACGCTCACTCCTCCCTTTCATAATTTATCAACACTATATATTATCTATCAACATTGAAAATGAAAGTTTACTTACTCTGCATTCGCTTCGCCTTCTCCTCTCCAGAGTTTAATAGATACAGTGTTATGTTCAATTCTTCTTTTGGTTACTTGTATAACTTTGAACTAATGTCTTTAAAATTCTTTTTCGAATTCCATGAACTTGACACCATATTTCTTAACTCTGCATGATGTGAGATGAAGGTATCAGCTCCCTTACTTTCTCCTTTCGATTCCTGTCAGCTGACCTGTGCTTTCCCATTGTTCTGATTGATGGCTTTATGTTTCATTCTGTAACCGTGAAAAGTCCTCTCTGCTTGGTCTACAGGTTAATTCTGAGCTGAAAACCAAAGAACTGCATTTAAATTATTTTAAGTAGGTAAATGTTCCCTGGAGAGCCAAGGACTGTGTTAAGACCACATTTCTTCCTCTTGGGTCCAATGTCACAACTCCTGGGTGACTCAAAGAGTATTCCCAGTAGTGTGGTCAATTAATTCTCTCTTATTATACTCCATCAATGACTCAAAATCATGGTTCATTTTAGTTTGCTGCGAACTGGACCATGATTTTCTTGTACTTTTTGACTTTTCCCCAGACTTCTCTTTTTTTCATCATTGAGAGAAAAAACACTGTGTCACAAACATTTCCAGCTTCTTACTCATTCCATCTAATGCACTGAATGCCTCCACTTTTCCTTCCTACAGAGAGATTTCTTAGAGCCTACTCGCTTCCTGTTTTAACTAGGACTTGGGGAAAGGGGTGTTAGAAAAAAAAAAAACCCACACAAATATTTTGAACACTGCAAAAAGATAATCTCATTGTAAACAAATCAATTTGCCACGTATTCATCAGTCTTGTCTGAATTGATTTAATGTGGCTTTGTCATGGAGAAGCTAATTATCCGTGGATATATATATATATAAAGAAAATTCAGGTTCTGGATCTCAGAGATGGAAGTATCAGACCCTGAGGGTTGTCACTCATCCACCCCTAGAGTCTCACCACAATCAGCCAAAACTCTTCAGTGTATCTTTGGTGGATACTGTAGTATGTTGCCAAGACACCCAAAGAACTAAAGCACTCGGCCCCTTGCCTCAGTTAGAGTCATCTCTGAAGGGCCATCCCATCTTCAGAGTTCTCCATGAGATGGGCTGAGGCCTCTTTTGCAATAGCTTTGAATTTCAACTTCTGACTGTGCCCAATCTTTCCTTCTCTCTCTCACAGATGTCATTCCCCAATAAATATCTGCCTCAAAGTCTGCTTCCCGAAGAATCGTACCTACACCCTACTTTTCTCTCATACCCATAAATAAACAAACAAAACAGTAAAACAAACTATATCATAAAAACAACAAATATAAACAAACAAAAAGGCTAATTTCCTACAGGGGATATTGGATTGCTGTGGACGTGGCTGTTCATCACATCGCCATCATCACCATCATCACCCTTTAAGGTCAAGCCAGCTACCCACTCCTGAACCCAGCCAAAAGCTGCCCTTTGGTCGGCCAAAGGGGCATTTCCATCCCAAAGGATGGACCCCTGCACTGAAGAATTAAACCACAGGCTCTGGTTGCCTGACTGCTTGGAAAATCATTAAGCTATTTGAAACGTCATAAAAAAAATGTATCTCTAAAATTCTAACCCTAGACAGTTTTGGAATTAATAATTACACATTAAGATTATAAGCCTATTCCACTCCGAACAGAAAGAAAGCATTCTAGGAACATGAAAACCGCAAAGGAGAAATGCCTGTTTCTTCAGGTAAGTCACTTCATGTTTGAGTCATTTATTTACGTAACAAGCCTTTCTGGACTGATTAAGGGAACTGCCAATTACACTTACCAACCTTTCTCGAGGTTATGGAGAAGCACAGCGTTTTCTGCTTCCTTTTGTGGGAGTGCTGTGTTAGAGATTTGTGTCCTGACAACAAGACTCTTCCCCCTTTTTGTCAGTCTCTGGAAGGACTCAGTGCTCAAAGACAAACACTTCTCATTCTGAACCGATGGTAAAAGAACAAAAAACAACAACACGACAGGATCTTTTCCATCCCGCGGCGCTGCTGAGCCTGCTTGAGCCTTTGAAATGGTCAGGAATGAAAGTGCGGTATTTTCTTCTTTATCCATTTTTAAATTCAATGCCCAGCTCAAAGCCTACCTCTGCTGTGAAGCCTTTTCTAACCACCCCAGTCGAGTATGATTTTCCTTTCTCTGAACCCCGACTGATACTTCCTGACCTGACCCCACTCGTTGGCGTTGTCTTTGCTCCTGGCAACGTCAACCAACTTCCTGAGCTGGCTATAGCAGCTACTAATTTTGCAGATTTATTCCAATCTCTCTTCTCCTGGGGTTCATTGAAATTGGTTCAGAGATGAGCCTATGACCTCGGCAGGACCATTCGGTGTTTGCTCTGTGTAATTAAAAATACACGTTGGAAGAGAGAAACTCCTGTTTTCTTCTGGGTCATGAGTGATAAGGAAACTGTGAGCCTGGAATTTCTCAAGGTCATCTTCCCAGGACTTCTGCAGAAAGCCCATGTTGGGGGATAGAGAGCCCTAACGACATCATCTGAACTCCTGAAACTATTACTCTAAACTTACCAATTATGTGAGAAAATATATTTCCTTTTCTGCTTAAGTGAATTTCGGTTGGCCTTTATCATCTACAACCTAAGTGACTAATATGCTCGCTTAGAACTCCTTAAAAAAAAAAGAATGCTTAAGGTAAGAATTTTCTGGACTGCAAAGCCTCCAGAACCTTTCCATCTTGCTGCTCTGCTCTTGTCATGGTATGATGAAAGTTGCTTGCCTCCACGCTTGGGTTCCAGCTGGAAATGGGGAAGAACACATGGAACGGTGTCTGAAGGTCCAGCTCTGGAGCTGGCATAACCTCTTGCCCTCATAGTCATGTGGACGGTAATTAGTGACACAGCCACATCTAACTGCAGAGTAGGCCGGGACATGTCGTCTGCCCAGGCAGCTGTGCGTCCAGCCATGACTCTATTTCTGAAGGAAAGAACAGATGTTGGTGCACAACTATCAGTCTACGTCACACCTGGTGTTGCAGATTAAAACAGTTGAAATACCAAGTCCGATTAAAATGTGTGTAAGATCGAGGATGAGGCAAGGAAAAGCCGCTTCATAAGTGAAAAGTGCTTGTGAGCAGAGAGCCATGCGGTCTACCGGAGAAGATGTGTACTCTGTCAACCTAGCTGAGCTGGAGCGACATTACCTAGTGTTCCCTTCCCTGGCAGGCTCCAAGCTAGGGTTGGCCGTGAGAGAAATGAGCGGTAGATTCGGAAGGTGGCAGTGAAGTAGCAGCCTTTACACTTTGAAGGCTGGTGCAGGGCACCATGCATCGCTGCGGCTCATATGCATTGCCGCTTATTTGCTGGCTCAACTTGTTGCTCAGGGCAACAGCCTGCAGCTTCTCGGCAAATACCCACCCTCCTTCAGCTTCTCCAAGCACTTGGCCAGGTGCAAGCGTAGCTCCATGTTCAAGGGCACCAGCAACTTCTGTGGGAGACATACGTGGGCTTCAGCTGGGTTCGCAGGTCCTTTAACCTCAAAGTTTCTCAGCTTCGGCGTTGCCGCTATTCTGAGCTAGATAATTCTTTGTCGGATGGGGGCTGTCCTGTGCACCGTGGGATGTTTAGCAGGGACACGAGCCTCTACTCCTTAAATGCCAGTGGCAACCCTCATCCCAGCTGTGTGACCAGCCAAACTCTCCAGATAGTAACAACTGTCTTCTGGGGGGTAAAATCAGCCTGGGTCGAGAACTGCTGTCTTCACGTCTAGTTTTTCTTCCCACCTGCCGGCCTTGTGACCTACAGCAACTTCAGGCCCACATCTATTCGCAGAGGCCTACGCAACTTGCCAAGACCTCTCTGCCAGCCCCCACAGTCGCAGGGTATCACCCCATAATCGATCCCTCATCCCATGTCCCTCACAGTGGTTCTGCTCAGGGCTCCGTTTCCTGGGCCTGAGACACTGCCTTCGTAGGCTCCAGTCCCTTCCTCCATAATTGATATTTTAAGGCTATTATGGTATAAAAAACAAATATTATTAGGCTAGATTCATTATTATATATTTATTATTATACCCATTTTAATTAAAAGCAAAGCTTTAGTGGGCCCCTACGGGTAAGGGGCACCCTCGGCATTGTGTGTCTAATGGAGAAATTGGCCCTGGGCCTGCTTCTTTCACCAAACCCTGGCTGACAGGTGTGCTCACTTCACACATTATCTTCTTTGTAATCAGAACAAAAACACAGGCAGCAACGATTTGCTTCTTTCAAGACCAACCTGAGTTTAGGGGAATAACTCCAAATACTTGACACCGTACTCAACAGTAGCAGAGCAGATTTGGCTGACGACCCTCCATGCGTCTGCTTTTTTAGTCTACTATCTGGGTCAATAGGGATGATAGGGGCTATTTAGGGAATTCAGGAGAAAAGATGAGTGTGAAATAAAACTCCCTTTTAAAAACACATCAGAGAAAACAAGTGTGTCTCAAGGTGAAACTGTAGACACGTGTTTTCTATCCAATTGTTAATAATCGGATATAAATCATCTAGTGGAATCGTAAGGGCCAATCCTGGGGTCCCTCTCCCCACCCAGGGAGGGGACGGCTGTTTCTGATTAGCTTGGAGCCTGCTGCCCTGACAAACAACGGGTGTCTCTCGGGGTCTGGGGAGGACAGGAAATTAAGCCATCAGGCATCTTGCCTGTTATTCCCACATTTCCCTTAAGCTGTAAAGGCATCAAATATGAAAGGGGGGGACATATAAACTGGGCGAAGTTGGAGGAAGCTGGGGATGCCGTTTCAGTCCACACCTCCCTCAGCAGGTTTGTCTACAAATGTTCAATACTCACTTTGGAATTAAAACACCTGCTTTACATCAGATGTTTGATAGCCGGGCACCACTGTGTACGGCAGGAAGTTTGTATTAAAGCACCAAATTCATCTTTAGCAAGAACTCTGCTTTTTTTTCCACGGAAATATCAGGAAACCATTTTGAGTTGAACAACCAAACTAAAAGCAGTGGAGTTTAAGATAAATGTTATGAAAATTGCATAAAACATTATATCAAAACCCTTGGCAGTGTCGAAAGGCAAGATTTCTGAATCCAATGAGTAGCTGAAGAAGAAAATTCAATTCCATTTTTTCACTTTGTCTGCCAATTTTATAGCACTTCATTTAAAATGGAATCTCTAAAGAATCAATTCAAATTAGCTTTACAGTTTTCCCCAAAGAATCTGCTTTAAAATAAATTGAATTGGAGCATGTGACATAATAAGTGAGCATAAAATTCATGTTAACTAGTCCGAAGGAAAAACTCATAATAAGGAAACAAATAATCTCACATGACTGAGCTAAAAATAGTCTGTAGATTGTCAGTTTCAAAACTGAACAAAAATAGGGGGAGTTGTTTTAATAATGATATGGCGCATTTCTCCCTAATGGAATGGCCTTGAATTTTGTAATAAATTACAGAAAGAGAATCCTTTGGGTAAAAAGAAGAGACCAGACATGAGTTGCTTTCATAAATAGAGTGACAGCAATAAAAATATCTTCCAGCTGGGGCTGAACAGCTTTGGCTTCAACATGGTGGCTTCGCCATGGAAGGCAGGGCAGAGCTGGAATGAACCATAATTACAACGAGGATGACCCATTGTCGTCTGCCTACCCTGTTTAGAAAACAGCTTTTGCTTCTGTATTTGCTTTATTTTGATCAGGGCTCTCTATCACACGTATTTATTTAAGATCTCTTTATGAAGTTTATTAGGACTCTAAAGCTCCTTGAAGACAGAGACAATATCTTAGTTGCCGTGGTAACCAGCCCCATCCCTATCACAGTGCCTGATGCATAGTCAGAATCCCATAAACGTTTAAGTGAGAAACACAAGAAAGAATAAATGAATTTATTGTTTAAATCAGCTTAAACTTAATTTTTAAAATGATACCTTTAAAAAACTTCACAGTTAAGTTGGGAATCTGCAGTCAGTTTAATTAAGGAGGAAATGGTTGAATTGTGGTGATTTTTTTTCACTCTACTGAAGTCAAGAAACAAATAACTCAATTTATCATTGAAGGAGGCTTGACGGAGATCCCTTAAAGCCCTGCCTGAAAGTAACCATATAGGAGTTAACCTTAATGAGACCCAATGTCTTAGAATTTAGCTATGCCATGAAGTATGGGGCCAGTTCCCTTTTTCATAATACTCATTTGGGGTTCCTTGCTTATTCACTGTGCTCACTCAATATAGCTTTAAAAAGATTGTTGTTTTTTTTTTCCTGATACCCTACCTACCCTTCCGTTTTCAATCTACCCATTCATTGGCCCATCTTTCTATCTGATCATCTGTCCATCAAATACTTAAGGATATATTGATGAATAATAATAACAGCTAACATTTATTCAGTGCCTATTGTGTGTCAGGCACTGTTATGAACACTTTATGCTAATTAACTCACTCAATCCTCCCAACAAGTCTGTAAAGGATAGATGATCATAATCCACACTTCACGTACAAAGCAACTGAGGCACAGCAAGGTTAACTACCCTGCCCCCGTTCGCGCCTTTTGGAAGAAGGGAGGTCGAGAGTCGCACCTGGGGAGTCTGGCGTTGAACCACCAGTCTGCTGTACTGGTTAGGTACAGTATTGACCTTCGTCGGCTTCACCTTCTTATGGGAGAAACAGAATTCAAACAACTAATTATATCATTTTAATTTTTGCTTTGAAGGAAAAGTTCAAGTATTACAAGAGCGTGTGAAAGGCCGAAGTAGCCTAGCCTGAGGAGTTTGGGCAGGCCTGGCTGCTGAGGAGGTTGGCCCTTGGGCTGACACAAGGAGGTGGCTGGGTAGTGAAGCAAAAGCAGGAAAGACTGTCCAAGCAGAGCAACGTGTGCAGGGGAAAGAGGTACCTGTGTTGAGAAACCAAAAGGGACCAAGAGGCCTTTGGTGTCCACTGACGTCAATATGATCAAAACTCGACTCAAACATGAGCATCTTCCAGTTCATCCCACCGACTTCCACCTTGTTTATCCAGCCGTGGAGTCAGAAATCCAGGACACAACCCTGTCTGCTTCTCCCTCCCCCAGTGCCAACCTATCTAATCTGTCTTATGACCAACTCCTGTCACCCAGTGCTCCACCATGTCTAATCCATTGCTCCCCCATAGATCTATCAAACCCGCTCAATTCTACCTGATCCCAGCCCACCTCCTGAACCTCAGCCACTTTCACGTCTTACCTGGATGCCGGCAGCGTTCCTCTGTATCCAGTGCTCTGCCGGAATGCTCTGTGGCGCCCCTCATGTCTGTTCTCCAGCTGCAGCCAGACTGATATTTCCAAAAGGCAGATCTGGTTCTGCCACCTCTACCCTCACTGAAACACCTCTAATGGTCTCCTATTGCCCTTGGGAAAAAAGACCAAACTCGCTGCCTGTTCTGCAAGGCCGTACTGGCTCTGGCCCCCTCTGCAAAGTCAGGGTCATCCTCGGCCCTGTGCTGTGCCTCGCGACTACTCAGCAGCGTGGTTGGCCTGCCTTTGGTCTCTGATCCTCACTGGTGATCCCCTCTCACTCGTAGGCCTTGGCACACGCCCTTCCCTCCGCTGTTTGCTTAGCTCCTGGTCATTCTTTAGATCCCCATTTATCTTCAGCAGGCCCGCCCTATGTCCCTGCTTGGGTGTCTGGCTCCTCCCCTTTGCTATCTCTGTATAAGATACCTCTTTGTTATGGCTGACTTGTGTCCTCTCAAAAAATTCACATGTTAGAGCCCTAACCCCAAGTGCTCAGAATATGGCTGTATTTGGAAATATGGCCTTTAAAGAGGTGATTAAGTTAAAATCAGGTAGTTGGGGAGGGGCCCTAATCCAGTCGGACTGGTGTTCTTATAAGAAGGAGGAAATTTGGACACAGACGTGCACACGCACGGGGGTGAACATGTGAGCACGCCACGAGAAGGTGGTCATTGCAAGCCAAGAAGAGAGGCCTCAGGTAAACCCAAATCTACTTATACCTTGATCTTGAACTTCCAACCTCCAGAACTGTGAGGAAACAGATTCCTGTTGTTTAAGGCCCTTGGTCCGTGGTACTTGTCATGGAAGCCCTATCAAATGAATACCTCCTCCTTCACAGAGGCTGTCATAGCTGCAATTTAACTCTCGTTTTATTATTTGATTGCTGTCTCCCTGATGAGAATGCAAGCTCCATAAGGACAGGAATTGGGTCTGGTTTTGCTCACCACAATATCACCATCATGGTGCCTGGCACGTAGTAGGTACTCATTAAATACTTGCTGCATGAATGAATAAAACATATGAGTAAATGGATGAACACGTGCGTGAAAGAAACAGTAATCACACAGCGGTTTTTACCTCTGGGAAGATTTACTTTAGGCCCGGGTTGCACTAGAAGCAAGAGCACTTTGTATTGGCTAATATGGGTATTAACATGCATTTATGTAATTTTATTAGATAGAGCGAATTCCTGGAATTTCACATTTTTAGTCCCCCAGAGAACACTGTTCAATGAAATTTAATCTCACGGATTTTATTTTTAAAGAGGCAAATATCTCTCTCTAGGGTAAAAAAGATAATTCTAAGAGACATAAATCCAACATCCTTGCAATTGGAAGAAAATATATTGTTTGTATCAAACCACGCTGATTGAGGTCATGCTTGACTTTGGTTTGGAAAATGTCCTTTCTGGTTTCCACGGGGCAGTGACACTGTGAGGACGGAGGGGGATGGCCACACGGGAGGGAGGGTGGAAAACACATAAGCGTTTCTGTCTTATAAGTCTTCAGAGGAGTCCTCTTTTCTGAGAAACTCATTATTCACTTAATTATTCATTCTGTTTATTTACTGTATAGTTATTACACATAAATATGGTGCAAATCCCCAGAATCCTCAAACACCAGATGCCAGCTTCCCTCTGCAGTCCCAAAAGACATAGCCAAGCCATCACTGTGAGAATTAAAACAACAACAACTAAAACCCAATTAAAATTGTGCCAGCATGTTCATTTCCAAAAGAAAAACCCTGCAAATGAACAAGCTTTTAGTCACTCCCCTGACTGCTTCTGCAAAAAGACAATCAAAAAAAAAAACTCTTAAAACTAAAACTGGCAGAGAATTAGTATTTAAATCACAGCTACCATGACGACATCTATAGAAAGGACACTGGCTAAGTCAACTTTGTATCATTTCTCCCGTTTTCAAAATCGAACGATTGAGGAAAATGGAGTTTTGTTTTTTAGAATTTCGACGTCTGGCTAAGCCCGGTGATGGCCAGAGGAGAAGCCAGGATGACGACATGATTGTTGGGGTCCTAGAACCCATAGGTTACTTGACCTCTTCCTAATGACCTGAGGGGGGACATGACTGGGCCCACTGAGGGGGTGAACATGCAGCCCGGGCTCTCTGAACAAAGTCCGACAGAGCAAAGGTCACCTGCCAAGGGAAGAGGAGGCTGGTCTCCTCTGAGAAGTGGCTGCGGTGCAGGGAGAGGCACCGCTGAGGGCCGCGCAGGGCTGACTGCTGCATGGAGGACGTGTGCGGTGCGTGGCGGGGGGAGCAGGGCGTGTGGAGAGGTTGGGGCGTCCGTGTGTAAGCGGGTATAGGTCACCAGTCCTCTGGTGATATCGGCCTCATGAGGAACGAAAGGGCCTGTTAGGTGAGCAAGGGGCTGTGGCCACCTCTACGAGAGTCGCAGTGTAGTTGGGACATCTGTCTCGACTGCTATACCCACACCGACATAACAGTCTGCCTAGTGGTCACTCTGAGGTGCAGGCAGAGGAGTCCGTGACTGGAAACACGTGAAGCTCTTCCAGGTGGGCTGGAGGCCTGCGGCGCCTCCCCAAATCCAGAGCTCAGACCTGGAAGGCCAGGGATCTCCATGCTCAGTGTCAAGGCTGTGACGATGGGCTCAGGGGTCAGACTGGCCAGGTTCAACTCCCGGGTTTGCCACGTACCACTAAAGCCCCTTCACTTCTCTGTGCTTATTCTCTCTCCTCAGAATGAAGATAATACCTCCCTCTCAGAGGCACCACAAGGATTCAATGTGACAATGCAAGCAAAGTGCTGAGAACGATGCAGCCAATGACAGACACACAATAGCGCTGCTTTTTACATTCGACGCTAGCATGCTCCGGTGCACATGGCAACTCAGCACAGCACAGACCAGGCTTTGCGGAAACCCTGATTTTTTTTCCACTTTTTATTTCTAAGGATGGAATTGCTCCTTTCACTCTTGAGCAACAAGAATGTTGCTATTCCTCAGATTAAAATAAGTTCATCGCCTCCCATCTCACAATGCTTATGGCCATTTTTGTTACCTGTTACCTAGTCACGTAGTCTAATTTGGGGCCTTTTTGCTGAGAAGGCAAAAACATTTTCTAATCTATTCGGCAACCACATCATGAAATATCAGGCCCACCAAACACAAAAGGTCTTCATTAGTAACATGAAATAGAGACTCTGTATAATATTTCATTATTGCTTCCCTATTAACATGATAATCTGTTGCTGCCTTAAGAATTCATGGGCATGAAAGCCTGATATATTAAGTTATGGCTCCAATTAGATATATTAACCAGTGATACCAATGATATCCTGAAAGAAACATGGCAGAAATGAGAAAATCAATTTTAAATTAAAATAAAATCAGTCTTACTCTTCAATTTTCAAAGAAGCTCCTCTTTACATTAGCACTGACACTACCTCGCTATCAGAAGTCCAAAGTTAAATGCATGCACCCCGGCCCCTTCCCAACCGACAGGCATTTCGAGTAGAGTTGCTCCAACTCCTTCTCTGGGGTGGGGGAGGGTGCAAGGGGAGATGAGGAAGCAGGGGCGAAGGGAGTGGAAGGTTAAGTGTGTGTCTCCATGAGTTCACAGTCACATAACTATTCATATCAGGTACTAGGGATGGTAAGACTGGGTGGCGGCCTTCATAAAAGTCATAAAAACATGGAACTGGAAGATCCCTTAGAGATTGGCTGATCTACCATTTCCTGAGGAAATGATCCATAGAACATTAGGTTTTTTAAGATGCCTCTCTTTCTAGATAATACACACACACACACACACACACACACACACACACACAGACACACGGGTCTATGATCCATCAAACAACTCTGAGAAACTCTGCACATCCTACCTGTTTCTTGGAGTACCATAATCAACTTTAGCATTTTAAAGTTTCTGTGAACTCCTACAATTAAAAAAAAATACCCATTTATAATCTTTGGCCAAATATTTCCTGAGCTTCCTTGGCCATGTCATCCTTTGTTCATATAACATTTATGTGTAACAGGCAATGAGCAACCTTATCTGTCAACCTCCTCATTGAAACTGATAAGGAAGAGGAAATTGAGTCCACAGAAAAGTGTTTGATTTGCCAAAGAGCACAGGAGGTAGGGACTGAGTGGAGAGTATAATTCAGATCTGCTGATTCTTAGCTCCATATCACACGGCCTCTCAGAGAAATTTCCCTCTCATTCATCAATGTACCCAGACCCGCCATGCATCAGGCGTGGTGTCAGACAATAAGGCCCCCCAAAATGAAAAAGACACATAGTCCTCGCTTTGGAAAGCATACATGCCGGAGTTGGAGACAGAAATGGAAATATACCACACTATCGCACGAGAACGCTGAGGAGACTGCGGGGCAAGTCCGGAAGGAAGCGACTCATCTCCTAGAGGAGTTAGGAGAGAGGTCACACAGGTGATGCTGGCATGGGGCTTTGAAAGGTGACCAGGAGTTTGCTTTGGAATATTTCTCTCCCCTCAGTCCCTTTGGTGTTCCCACAATAGTTCCCTCATTTGGGGTATGTTTACATAAATCACCCTGCTGGTGCCACATGACTTTGTCACCTGGTTGGACCAGGGCAGCCAATCCAAAGGCTGGCCAGCACCCTACGGGAGTGTTTTCGGGGCACTGTCCAATAGAACTTCGATCAATGAGAAAAATGTCCTATTGGGCACTGTTCAATATGAATATGGTAGCCAGCCACAAACGGTGGCTGAACACAACACGGCCATGCAGTGAGGAGCTGGATTTTTAATTTTGTTTAATTTTGATTAGATAAACATTAAATTTAAACAGCCACATGGGCAGTGGCTACCACACTGGATAGCAGTTTTAGACTGATGAATAGATTCACTTTGTGATTCCAGTTTAAGATACAAGTTGGTTTGGAGTTATGCTTTAATGTTGAAATCCAAGTTTAAAAGTAGTATTGGAACATTCAAGAGATTTAGGACTTATCAGATTATAGAGATTAATGAATTACACCTAAAAATGTATTTAAATACATGGGATGAGGTATTTTTCATTGGAGAACCGAAGGACTTAAAAGAGAATTGATTTAAGGGCTTGAAAACATTCTAAATAAGTCTTTTGACCACAATGGAATTAGCTAGAAATCACTAATAAAAACTAGAAAATCCAAAAAATTGAAAATTTAACAATTCATTTATGAATACACTTTTATCAAAAACGAAATCACAGCAGAAATTAGAAAAATATTTTGAAGATAATAAGAGCGAAGATAAGATATATCGAAACTTGTAAGAAACAGCTAAAGCAATGCTTAGAGGACATTTATAACCCTACATATAAGTATTAGAAAAGAGGCTGAAGAAAATCAATGATCTCAGTCTCTCATGCAGCTAGAAATAAAAAGTAAAAGAGAAAGATGAATAAGGGCAGAAAATAAAGAAAAGCAACAAGCCCAAAAGTCGATGTTTTGAAAAGATTAATAAAGTTGGTAAATCCCTAGAAAGGCCAAAGCAAAAAAATAATAATAACAACAACAGGATATATTATTTATACATGTAGTTAAAACTTAAGGAACTGTAACAGAATTATAAATGCCACCTTAGTGATTAATAAAATTTCAGGACTTATAAATAAAACAATACGATCTGTATATGAGATGAAAGCGTAAGGAAGAACTAGGCTTATTACCATTTGTTATGGTCTCATTCCTACATGATCTCACAGTGACCATGCTGGCCTCCACGGCTGTGACGCAGGCCGAGCTGCCATGACTGCAGAGAGTGAGTGCAGTTGGTCACAGTACGCCACTGTGCTCCAGCCATGAACAGACATCCCCACCCCCCGACCAGATTTATTGAGATATAATTGATATATAACATTGTATAAGCGTAAGGTGCACGACTTGATGATCTGACACACCGATACACGTATACTTTGCAAAATGATTGCCACGATAAGGTTGGCTAACACCTCCATCACTTCACATAACTACCTTGTTCTTTTACCATGCTGAGAACATTTAAGACTTACTCTCTGAGAAACTTCTGAGTGTATAATACAGTATTGCTAACTGTAGTCACCATGCTGTCCATTAGAGACCCGGAATTTACTCGTAACTGGAAGTTTGTATCCTTTGTTGAACATCTCCACACTCCCGTCCCCCCAGCCTTGAAACCACCATTCTTCTGTTTTTATGAATTTAGATATTTTAGATTCCACATATACGTCATATCACAAGGTATTTGTCATTCTCTGTCTGACTAACTTCACTTAGCATAATACCCTCAAGATTCATCCATGTTATCACAGATGGCAGGATTTCTTTCTTTTTTATGGCTGAATAATATTCCATTATATATATACATATATAAATGGGTATATATCTTTATCCATTCATTCATCAATGGACATTTAGGTTGTTTTCATGTCTCGGTTATGTTAACAGGCCTTCTGAGACCAGACACAGGAAGAATGTAGGAACCACACCTGTGGGTTGATGGCACCTTACAGTTTTCTCAGTGCTGTGAGGAATTATGCAGTTCAAAAGAAGTATAAGAGGTTTTCTTTTCAATAGATCCAAAGCCAAGGGATTTCTCTCCTTGAAATGTATATTGAAAGCAGTATAATAGGAAAGCTGGAGACCTTTTTTTTTTCTTTTTGGTTTTTTGAAGGTTCTCCAAAAGCAATTCAAAAGCAGATACTTTAAACCGTATGAGGTCTCTTCTTTGTCAGAAACAAACTCATGTTATGTAACAGGCGGTGAACATCCTTTCCTGTGGCAGTCCTGACCCAGTGGATCATCGTTGAAAGTTCAGAGAGAGCTAAAAAGATGCCATGAAGTGGTGGTCTTCAGAGTTGTTTTGCTAATGTATCCCACAACATTATTTTGAAAAACTATAGACCCCCTTAACATATTTTTAATTGACATCTAGACTTTAATTGTAAATTTAAATAGTGACAAGGGATATAATTTCCATCATAAAGCAAAATCTAAAATTAAAAAAATAAACTTTCTAGAACTGTTTTAGATTTACAGAAAAATTGTGAATACAGTTTCCTCAACCTCAGTTTCCCCTATTATCAACGTCTTACATTAATATGGTACATTTATTATAATAAATGAAATAATATTGATACATGATTTTTAACTGAAGTCCGTACTTTATTCAGATTTTCTGGGTTTTTAACTAATGTCTTTTTACTGTTCTAGGATCCCATCCTGGTTGTCACATTACTAGTGGTCACCTCTCCTTAGCCACCTCTTGGCTGTGAGAGTTTCTCAGACTTCTCGTATTTGATGACCTTGACAGTTTTGAGGAGGGCTCGGCAGGTACTTTGTAGGATGTCTCTGAGGTGAGATTTGTCTGATGTTTTTCTCTCATTAGACCAGGGCTGTGAGTTTTGGGGAGCAAAGCCATTTTCATAACCTATATAAGTGTATGTAATATCAACATAATTTACCATGGTTGATGTTGACCTTGATCGCCTGGCTAAGGTAGTGACTGTCAGGTGTTTCCACTGTTATTCTATCCTCTGATTCCATACTGCACTCTTTGGAAGAAGGTCACTACATGCAGCCCGCACTGAGGGAATGGAGAGTTAAACTTCTTCCCTTTGTGGGCAGAGTATCCTCGTAAGTTATTTGGAACTCTTCTGCAAGGGAGAGTAGTGTCTACTCTTCCATTTATTTATTTACTCATTCATTAATTCATTTGAATCAGTGTGGACTCATAGATATTTATTTTATACTTTGGGCTATAATCCAATACTACTATATCTATATTGTTGCTCAAATTGTTCTACCTTTAGCCACTGGAAGCTCTTTCTGTTGGTTCTTGCGACCCTCTGACATACTCCGTACCAGCATAGGGTTTTTTATTTGTTTGTTTTAGTACTTCCTCATTTTCTGGCACTATAAAATGTTCCAGGCTCAAAAAACCCCAAACTACAAACCAAAAATAATCCCCAAACAAATGAAAAACAAAAAGCAAAACCCACCCCCCACCCTTGCAAAAAACAAAAACAAAAACAAAAACAAAAACATAGGTCTGGGGTTGAGCAGTGGTCAAGACTAAAGATAAAGATTATGTGGAGTCATCCACATAAAAGTGATAGCCAGAGCCTTGGGATGAAATCATCCTTGGAGAATGTGTTGATCCAGAAGATCAGCCAATTACAGGACCTTGGAGAATACTAACACTTAAGGGATGGTTGTGGGAGAGAAAACAGAAGGTAGTGGGGGAAATGGGCACAGAGATCCCATGAGAGCCCAACACTGTGGAGGCTAAAGAGAGAAGAACCCAGGAGAAGGGACAGGGGTGATGAAGTCTGAGGGGCTGGTAGGCTCGGCCTCTAGCAGGTCACTGGTAACCTCTTTAAGAGCTGTGACCACAGGGGAAGACTGGAGCTGACCATAGTGTGGGGTCAAGTAGAGGCTAAGGTACCAGAGAGAGAAGTGGTAACAGCTTCTTCTGCCATCTTCTCCTACTTCTTAGTCTCTTTAGAAGACCCTTTTCTCTGCTGCCCAGTAAATGTTGATGTTGCCTAGGACTCTCCTTGGCTCTGTGCTCATAACAGTTAAGGTTCTCTTGGTTTCGGATAACATAAAGCAACTCCAGCTGGCTCAAGCAGAGAGGTTTATTGCAAGGATACAGGGTTACCTCACAGGACCCAAAGGGTTATGACTGGGCTTTGCACATAAGCTTTAACTAGAAATCAAGTACCATAGGGCTTCTCCAGCTTCTTTCTTGTTTCTCTCTCGGTGTCTGTTACATTTTCTGCTCTCATTACAAACCAGCTGTCTCAGATTTCCAGGCCATGTGGTGGAAAACATGTCTGCCACTTGCTCCTGAGTCATACCCACTCCCTCCGCCACCTAGAGGAGAGTTGCTATGTCCCAGTCACTCTCATTCTCAACATCTTCCAAGGGAAGAGCCTGAGCCAATCAAGCTGCATAGATGCCCACTCTTGGGCCATTCGACCGAGGGCAGACTGACAAGGTCTTACTGCACAGACAGCATCAGGTGGCTTGGGGACAGGGGGAGGAACTGGGACCTGGAAGTGAGAAGCTGGAGGAAAAGCTTATAGGATGAGGGTTTGGAGTGGACTTGGGGAAGTGACAAGAGAAGGTGACATGAGCATCTTCTCACTTCTCCTCTCTTTTTTGTCTGTGCTCTAAGAGCCCGGGTCCTCCTAAGTAGCGAATCCTAGGGCTGCTCTCCTTCCTACACCAGATGCCAGCCATATCGTTTTCTTCTGAAAAAGAAAGTGGAATGGCTGGCCAGCTCTTATCAACTTCCCTGTGAGCAGCCTGCATACATCTGGGTAAGTACCCAGTAGCCATGTCTACACCCTCCCAGTGAACCAGAGGTGACTGATTCAGGGGCCAACCAAAAGCCTCTTCGTGGGGTCTTTAAACTTGGAACTGGACAGATCGTGGGTCAGTTCCTTCTTGGAATGGCGTAATGCTGACAGTGACTATGGGACAGAGGCGGTGCTGGTTCTACTTATCCCGGAAACCAAGCTGCACCCCACCTCCCCTACCATGTTATACTCCATAAGTTAGGCCACTATTTTCCAGTAAATTCCTTCTGTCTCCTTTAGTTCGAGTAGGTTTCTGTCATTGAAACCAAATAGAGCCTGGACTAATACAAGGTCAAGGGAGTTGGTTGCCCAATCGCTGTTCACAGCCTGGCCTCATGCCTACATAACACCTCCCTTTATCTTGTTATGTTTCCCAGGAGAAGTGAGGTCCAAATAGTGGTTGCAATATATGAGGTTTTGGTATTCTGGCAATTATTGAAATACTGGCATTTTGTTGGTGTATTACTCTAATTTTGATATTTTAAAAATCGTAAATCAATATTATTTATGTATTGAGATAAATATCAATGACTTGATTATTCAATTTATGATAAAAATACCTGCTGAACAAAACTCTATCCAAAGTTAGAAAGGGCTTTTAAAAGTTTTTTTCTGGAACAATTTGTACTAAAACACATATGATACTCAATGATACCATTGGTCCACTTTGTTTTTGAAATAATATTTCACTTGTACTTCTTAATGATTTTCAAACTTTTCTTCATTTTAGATAATGTCTATTTGCTAATTTTTTAATAAGACTTTATTTTTAATCAATTTTAATTTTGAAATAGTTTTAGATTTACAGAAAAACTGTGAAGATGGTACAGAGTTCTTCTCATAGACTGCTCGCCCAGTTTGCCCTATTATTAACCTTTTATATGAGTGTGACACATTTGTCACAATTAATGAACTACTACTAATACAGTATTAACTAAAGTCCATAATTTATTAGTGTTTACCCTGACTTATGACAGTTTGAGACCTTATTTTTATTCATTTTATCTGCTAATAATCTGTGTTAGCATGATACTTGCTTAATAGTTCTATTTTATAAATTTACATTTTTACTTGACCTTTAAATGTTTAATACTTTTATAATTTGAATTACATTAGATATTTTCCTAATGTTGTTAATGTTAGAAATTCTGAACACAAATAGATCAAACATTGGTCTTGACACTGGTGTTTACTGAGAATAAATGCTGAATGTCAGTGTCACGGGTTTTGCGCCGGCACAGCAGTTATGGGACCTCAGGCAGGGATGGGAAGAGTGTGGAATACGTAACGTGACGGCTGCGGCTCTCAGTGTAGGGTGGAACCAGCTGGAACCAGGGCAGGTGCAGCAGTGGCGGCTGGGCAGACCGGGGCTTGCTGCTGGGCCCCAGAATCCCCAGGCTCAGGCCATCACAGAGGGTTCTGCAAATAAGTCCTTCCCCCCAATACCCTCACTCCGCTCTGTTCTTCCTCTGTATACAGCTGGAGAAGACTTATCTGTGTTAGCCCAATGTGGTTTGTCTTGCACAGCCAGTGGTCTGGGGCCCTTTTTGAATGGTGATTTTGACTCTGGGTATATTATCTTAGAAATTCTAAAATGCCTTGCTCATTGCTTAGAACACAGTAAGCATTTGGTACAGGTAGGTGCTATTACTTGCTCAACCAAAGTCAAATGCATGAAGGAAACTGGCCCCATTGGCCGGAAAAAGTGACTCCTCTCCTGAAATTAGGTGATGAGAATCAGGGAGCCTGGGGGGTGTGGTGAGGACTAGTAAATGAATGGAGCACCCCGGCCTGCAGTGTGGGGTGGGAGTGAGGGGTTGAGAGTGAAGGAGAGGGGTTGGGGATCGCCCCGGTGGCAGTGCCACAGCAGGGCTCCTAGCCACATGAAAGGAAAGTACCTGTAACGTCCACCTCTAGGATTCTGAGATGCTAGCGATTATCAACATTTAAAAACCATGATGAAGAGTTTAATCGCAAGTATGTAGTATTACATCATATGTAGAGTGAAGTTTGACATTTAAATACATTACAATCTACTGGTCTCCCCAGAAGTTACGGAAAGCAGCTCACATGGTCAGGCTTCATTTTGTCCACACTTCATGGCGTATTCGAAGTCTTTAAAGCTTACGTGACCATCCGAGTCTTGATCTACTTCCCTGGAAAATGAAACAAGAAGTTATTTAGAGGTTATTTCCATCACACTTACACATCAAGAGCACATCAGAAGCTTCATTTCTTTGTATGTCTATGTGAGAGACACCTATTTCATCTACTTGAAGGCTAAGGTTGATGCCTATTTCTTTTCCTTACATCGATGAGTGGGAAGGAAAGGAAAAGGTATTTGTTAAAACCTACAGGAATATTATATTCAATACATTTAAAGGAATGAAGTCAAATGCACAGGTTACATGAGAAAAGCAGGAATGACAGTTTTTCTAGTCATCCTGTAAATTCTCTCTGTGATATATCAATAAACATATACGCATTACTTAACAAAAAATGAGGAATAAACCAACAAGAGATCAGAACATCTTGGAAATAATAACAATGGAAATAATGATTGACATCCTGCATCGCATGCCTTACATTCCTTGTCTCATTGAATTTCTGCAGTGATGCTGGGATGGGTCCATTTTACAGATAGAGACATGGAGCTTAAAGAGGTTCAGCAGTTTCACAAGATCAAACTGCTGGTAAGTAACAGACCTGGAACTCAAATCAGATCATTAAATTCCGAGACCAGGGCTCTATACTCTACTGCATGTTGCCCGCTCTATAAATAGGATATTCCAGAGAGAAGTTGTTGAATTGTGATTCTCAGGTGACTAACTCTAGCTCCAGAAGTGCTCACTGGCTTCATTCATGGCCTCATAAGCTCTGTTAAATCCTCACAAAGCACCCAATCAACTTTTCTGACTCCTATCAAGAGTGGCGAAGATGTGAGCCTCTGGCTGGTGGCTGAGGGCGTGGGTGGCCTTGGCTAGGTTGGCCCTGTGCCCTGGCTCAGACAGGAGCACTGCCCGCCTCCCCTTCCCAAACAGGGAGCAGAGAAACGGGACCCAGTCCACATGGGTAGGAACAACAGAGGGATAAAATCACGGCATAAGCAACACATTCAATCATTCCCAGTAAAAGCAACGTTTATTTAAAAGGTGTGTTTGAAGGGATAACTGATGAGTAGCGGTCACAATTCCTCCTTGCGGGGCGTTCTAAAACAACACATTACATGCCTTATGCAAATTATACCTTGTTGAAACAACCAATGGTATCAACCATGACACAGGGCTTTTTAAAGCACAGACCAGCCCCAGTAACGGGGCCACTAATCACTGTAATAGTTTTAAAGCAGGCTTTTAAAATATCGAATTCTAAAATAAACTTTCTGAATATTTCATGCTAAAGTCTCTGAAGTCTATAATGGTTCTGGATAGAGCAATGATAATTTTTCATTCTTTTGAAGTTGAGAAAATCCCCACTTCTCTGCCCCAGGGCAAAACCATGTTGCAGTGTATTCGCATAAAATGATTGCAGACTGTGGAGGCCATTACTCTCGTTACTTCTTTTGGTAAAGTATACACGACAATTTCATGCTATATAGGACCAAAAGCAGAATGTCAGATCTCTGCTAAGGGATTAGAAATAATCAGTATCATATGTTACTGACTACAGAATAGAAATCACCCCTTTTATTAAATTAGATAATTGAAGATTCTTAATATCGCCTAAGTATTTTTTTCCCCAAGGAACTGGATTAGATAAATGGCCTTTTTTCTTTCCGCTCTGAACTGGTATGGTTCAACTCTACATCTCATAGGGTGAGTTAAATGGATAACCTAGAAGAGTGATGTTTAGAATAACCTGCTTCTGATAATATATTTTTTTAGTGTTTTCATTCACTTATTGAGACGCTGTGAGCTTGGAGAAAAGGGAATCCCTTTGCCCCATTTTCTCAGTAAATAACCACCACTGAAATTGCACTAACTTCCTATTTTTCTTGCTGTCTTTGCCAAAGCTTCCCATCACAAAATGGGCACGGTCTAACTGAGAGGTGTTAAAAATGGAAAGGTTTATTCATAAGGTGTGGAGTGGCATTTTATTCACGTAACGAGTAGAGGAACGTCATGTTTATATTTAGAATGAGACATGGTAAAACGCTTTCTGTCTTCCGATTTTTCTTCCTCATCACACATATATATGAGCAGATCTGGTCGCCTCGAGGGGCGTGAAGAGGAAAATTCACATTTCAGAGCTATAATTTTAAAAGCTAAAATATACTGTATTCCATTGCAGACGGAATTATTCTGAAGAAGGAAGGTTTCACAGCACCCACACTCAAATCATTGTGTGATCAGAGAGCACATGTGGCTGGTGGGTAGAGGAGAGGAAGAAAACGTCACTAGGTAAAGTTTCATTGTTTCTGCTTTTAGCACTTAACCCTGAAAGGAGTTTACTCTAGTTATGAAACTCGAGTGTGCTGTTTTTGTGTCACCAACATACATTCAGAACTAAAATAATCCGCTACCCCTCACCCTGACTAAAAATAAACTCTAGGAAGGCGAGAGCTTTCTCCTGTTCCCTGTTGTGTCCCCACTTCTTAGCCCAGAGCAGGCAAGGCATGTGTGCAGAGTGAGTGAATTTGTGAAGTAAGTGAATCTGGGGAAACAGTTGACAACGGTATGGAATATCCAGGAGGCACTGGGGGATCACAGAAGGAGAGAGTCTATCACCACTGTCTTCATGGAGTCTGTCTACTAGCCGGAGAAATAATACACACTGGAGAAGGCACCTAGGAACCATCGCTCAGGGACTATTAGTAATGGCCAGTTATGGTTTCCAGGCCCAACTGCATTTTGTAAACAGAGACCTGGTATGAGAGAGACCAAGTGAGAGATGAACTCTGGAAAATGAGGCTGTGGCGTAGAACAATGGATGGAAGAAACCCCTGGAGTGTCAGGCTGAGTAATTTAGAGATAAAGAGCAGAAAACTGGACATGCGGGCAGAACACTGGACTAACCTGTCCTACAGCTGAGGCCTGAGCACACCAACCCAGTTAATTAAGTAGCTGGTCTTTTAACAGACACGTGGATGCAGATATACAGTTGACCCTTGAACAACGTGGGAGTTTGGGGTGCCAACCCTCCAGTCAAAAATCCACATGTAACTTGACTCCCCCAAAACTTAACTACTAAGCCCTATAGACAACATAAACAGTCGATTAACACATATTTTTTGTTATATGTATTATATATGGTATTCTTACGATAAAGTAAGCCAGAGGAAAGAAAATGTTATTAAGACAATCGTAAGGAAGAGAAAGTACATTTATAGTATTTATTGAAAAAAATCCACATGTAAGTGGACCTGTGCAGTTCAAACCCATGTTGTTCAAGGGTCAACTGTAGACATACATACAGGCTTATACGTCAGAACTGGCTTGTCAAAGGCATTAATAAACTTCTGCAGATGTACGAGAAATAGAAATTGTTATTAATAATAGCTGCATTTAGAAATGTAGGTCCAGGTAAGGACTTTGGTTTGCTTGCTTTTGAGATGCAAAAGAAAGACCCAGAACTGATTTTGGGAATAGAGACTCAAGAGAGCTGAACTGCTCTGTACGACTCAGTGTGAACAATTTAAGGTCATCTGGGATGAAGGGAATGACAAGATCAGAGAGCGGGTAGAAAGAGGGAGCTACTGAGGGGTGGAAGCTGGGACCCTACACGAGGGGAACCGGCCCAAGAAAACGTCCCCAGGGGTACCCTGATCAGAAGTCCTTTGGTTGACTGGTATGTTTACTATGTGCTTCGAAGTTGTATTACTTGGCATAAACTCTTCCCTATCTTCATCAAGGATGCAAAAGACACTTAAGAGGGATAGTGTGTTGTGGGGTGTCCTGTTGAGTTAGGGGCTGAAAATTGAGTTAGGCGATGCGTTCACTCTGAGTGGGTGCCAGAGAGAGCAAAGAAGAGCAATGGGGATTGTAAGCCAGCCCAACGGCTGAACAAATTCAGGGAAATGAGAACTCAGAGACAAAGCCTTTCAGAAATTTGCAAAAAAATCTTGGGAAATGTTTTAAAATTCTACAGGGTGCGGAATGGGGGTTCCAGGCAATGCTATGTGGACCGTGCAGTGTACGAAGAGCCCAGCTGACACTGGGGTTCATTGAGAATTTCAGGCAGGACTTGACTTGGTCCATTCAGTTGAGTTCTGACCATTTTCATATCTGTTAAAATACATTTTCCAACTCGTCATATAAGTAGTTATAATTGCTTTCATCAGCACAAGCTTCAGCATTTGCATCTTTCACATCCTGATTTGTCAGGAAAGATTTTGTTCTCCCTCTTTGTGATGCTGTGCAGACTTCGACAGCCCAGACTAGATGTGCTCCCGTGACCCAGAAGCTATGTGGTCCCCACTCTGAAAGAACCAGAGTTTCACACCGTGAACCTTTGTTAAGCTAGGCCATAGTGTTGCTCTAATACGGTCTGAAGAGAAACACAAGTTGTTTTTTAATTTAAAAAAGATGTAAATAGTGAATGTTTCTCACAAGTAGTAAATGTGTTTTTTTCGTACAAAAATATTTACATCATCACGATTTCTTGTAATGTTTTGAAAGTAGTTATTTCTCAGAAAACAGTTTTTTATTGTAAAATAATGTGTGAGTACACCATGGCCAGCTCTCCAAAGCCGGGTTTCAGACTTTGCTTTTGCCCCTAGGAGAAGGAGAAGAAGAGAAACAAAGAGGCAATGCTTTAATTTCATTACACTGAAACAATGAAATATTCTCTATTAAAATGATATAAAGACTATAAAAGTGACATTTTTAAGTAGAAACAAGACTACAAACTAGCACATATATTCTAATTGCAATCTTATACACATCTATATTCATTTGGGCAGAAGTTGAAGGTTACATGCTAAACAGACACTTTGTCTTATGAGTAATTTTGTCTTAAAATATTCTTTACATTCTTGATACCTTTTTCAACTGATGGAATATTTCCTTCCTTTTCAGTCTGAATTTTCTAAACAAGTGACCTTACTTCTCAATGTATAAATCTTCAACAGCTAGAGCAGGGTTTTCCAACCTCAGCACTGTTGGCGTAGGGGGATGGGTCGCTCTGTGTTGGGGGCCCGTCCTGTGCGCTGTAGGATGTTTAGCAGCACCCCTGCTTTCCACCCACCAGATGTCGGTAGTACCCTCCCCCTGCCCCAGTTGTGACAGCCAGATGTTGCCAAAGTGTTCCCTGGGGGTCGAAATCATCCCTGTTTGAAAACCACTGAGCTAGAGGAAACAAAGTTGGAGGCAGTTTTTTGGAACATTCCAGCTGCATCTGCACTTACTAAAATAATTGCCTTAAAGACTTTTTCTTTAATGTGATTTCAGGGGCAGCTGAGGCATATATGTATCTTGGATGGATTATGCAGATAATTGCCTCAGCACTCAGCCTTGCCATCACCAAGGTTTTGAATTGAGCCCAGAGAAAACCCCACACAAGATCCAGCTCCTGGTGGAGATAACAGAGCTAGTGACAGGCGTATGTATCTGTGTTCCCAGCAAACACACTGACAGAGAGCAGTTATTCTGAGCCACCACGATAGTCACATAGAGTTTGGAAAGTTGATGCTGTATTGATTCACCGGAAACATGAATGAGAAATTTAATGTGGAGGCAAAGATTTAAATGAGAAAAGTTTTCTTAGTGGAATTTTGGGGATGGGGAAAAAGAGAGAGAATCTCTTTCTCTTTGATTCTTTATGGAATAATTTAAACTAAAGTCAAAACTGCCATTAGAGACATTAGGGACAAAGCTGTCATACTGACTGAACAGTGAGAGTAAAAATTACCCTCCAAGCAAGGAGCCCCTGCTGGGGATGAGAAGACCCGCCAGTTGAAGATGTGATGATGACAGCTTCTCCCGCAAGCAGCCTCCTTTTCTGAGGCACCCGCTGGTTCTTCCCACTGGCACACTTGCCTCTTTGTTGATGAGAGACCGCAGGGCTCTACCCAATTCAGCCAGTAATGTGTTTATTAATTTTACCTTTTTAAAGATACATGTTAAGAAAAGCCATTCAGACACGCGGGAAAGATAAGATAGATAATTCCTGGTCTTTCCTATGTGACGTTGGCAATTCGGCACGTGTTGGACGCCCTTGGTGCCTCACCTCTCACACTCTCGCCATCTTCTACTGCAGCCATTGCTGGGAATGCCTCCCCTCAGCTGCACTCTGCACCAAGTACCTCCGGTTATTTGCCTGGAACTATTCTGACACCTAGATGGGGCCCTCACACAGATGCAACCTGGAAGCGCGAAGAAAGAAGTAACGCCCCATAGGCAACTGGGCCAATGAGGGAATGGTAGTCAGTGGATAACTGCTTTCTCCTTCTGTCCCTCAGGCACACAACTCAGAGGTCATCTCTTGGCTCGTGGTTCTGGTGAGACCGCGCTCCAGTCGCTCACAGAACAACCAAACTGGGTAAGAGACGCCTGCGTTGGCTTTCGCTCATTCTGCTGCACTCTTGGCTCACTGAGATTATTTTCCAAACAAACAACCTGCACGCAAGCCTCATCTAAAACTCTGCTTTCAAGGAAGGACCCGGGCTAACACAGTGGAAAGTTTATTTTGAGGGATGAAGTTCTCACAGGGCATTGTAAATTGCCCTCAGCAATAGTATGTCACATCGGAGTCTCATTCAGGTGACAGGGATCTCACTACTTGAAGTGATCTATTCTCTGATCTAGAATGTTCTTCTATTTGAAGAGTAGATTTTAAGAGCAGATTAAGTATTGCCTTTAAGAAGAGCTCTGATGTTTGATGTTCCAGGCAACTGAAATATCAGAGTTAACGGAAAAAGATACAGCAGTCTTCTCTAATATGCCTGTCTTGTTTCATAAGTTAGTCTGTCAACAATAAATAGCATTATTAAACTTTAAGTATTCCTTCAGCATGAGAACATTGTATTTCTGAATATAAGAGAGTTCTCTGCCTTTTGGATATAGAGGTATAGCTATGGACTGGCCATGAGCAGGTGGTGGACTTGGCTGTTTAGGATGAACCGTGAGGGATAAAAGGATGGCCAGGTCAGGCCAGGAACAGAGAATTATACAAGCCAGACAAAACTTTCACCTCGTTCAGACCAGGCTCAGCCTATGAGATGAAAGATGCAGTGGACATTGTCGGTTACTCCCCGGGCGTCCATCTCACCTCATCTGTGCTATGCAGGAGCTGTGTGGTTTGGATGGACAGATCTCCACCCCAAGTTCCAGAAGTGGGATCTGACTGGCATTCAGCCAATCCCTATAATCCCACCCTCCTTATCACAGCGATGGTTCAAGGATTGGTTGCCTTAAGCCAATTTAATACATGGCCTTCGTCCCTTGGCGTGGCTGATTGGTAAAGAGTTGGTCCAACCATATGAAGCCTAGGAATTTTGTTTGAGAGCTGAGAAAGGAGAAGCTCTTTCACTGGACAGCTGGATGCAGAGGTGAGGTTGGTAATACAACAATCCTTTTCTTACCGTAAAGATGCAATCTCCACAACAGTTCTATGATCCAATGGTGCTCTGATCCAAAAATTTATCCACATGCTTTTAAATGTCAATTATCAGCCTGAGAATGGAGCTACACAGACTGAGAAGAGCCAGAGGAATAGCAGAGTGAGTAGAGCCTGATCAGACCACGCCTGGAGTATGCTCTATATCGAAACTCTTAGTCACCTGACCCAATAAATTCCCTGGGTTGTTTATGGAAGTCTTAAATGGATTTCCTGATACTTGCATCCTGATATATACCAGGTTTCTTGTCAGAAATCTCTTCTAAATCTTGCAATATCTGGCACTTGGTAGACATGGGATAGACACTCAATAAATATAATGTTTTTGAAATAATTATTCCATTTTGAAAGGAACTCTAAAAGAAGTCAAGTTTCTCTTTAAGAGGTGCTATCCCAAGATTCTGGACTATTCTCCATAGTTCTGCATTCTAAAGAAGTAACTTCCTTGCTGTATCTAAAAATATTTCTGTTCACAGTGTCTTAACTGTGATTATGTCCTAAAAGAGCCTATTGATGGAACTAGTATGTTTTTTTTTTCTAAAGATTGATAGGATAGATTCTCTATTTCAAGAAAAAAAGGAAAAAAATGGATGTGAAATGCAGTCACAGCTGGCAAAAGTGATTGACCATAAATAATGACTCACTTTTTCCTATTTACTAGGTTTTAAAAATGAGGAGTCTTACTTAAAGCTAGAAATATTTTAAAAGGAGGAAAGAACGTTATTTCGTTGACATTGACTATTGACTACTTGTGGGCACGTGGATGAATGCAATCACCACGTAGCCTACAGTCTCGTTTCCGGCATATAGTTTCATCATATTCCTTCTCTAATAGTGACATGATCTTTTTTCACAGTTTGAATCTCTGGAAGAGAAATTGTGATGTAAGAAAACGGCACAGATCAGAAAGCTTGAAGGATGAAGAACAAAAGCCCAAGGGAACATCTTTGAACTCGTCATAAAAGTCTAGTTCTTGTCCTTTTAGGTGACTAGATCTTCTGGTTTTCCCCCATGCCATAATCTGTGGAATGGGCCTACTGGGAATGTGGCAGTATGGTCCACCAGGAACACTCACTCGTGAGCCCTCCTCTCAGCAAGGCTGTTGTTGAGCGGGGTGACCCTGGGCAAATCTCTTAGCTGCTAAGACTCTCAAGCTCCTCACTGGTCAAGTTGAATGATTGGGCTATGATTCAATACAGCTCTGCATTTTGATGAATCTACGCTGGATCTTAATATACAACTAGTGTCTTTGTACACAGGAAAAAGTTGAAAAGCAACCCAATTCCCATTAGCCATTTTTAGCCTTTAAAAAGTAGCTTGAGTCTTTAATCCTGTGGACAGCTATAAAGAACCATAAACATATATAAATGGGGGGGCGGGGAATGATCCCACCTTCAACAGTGTGAAACACAAATGGAGATAAAGCCATTTCTATTTCAAATATATAATCACTTCAGCTGAGATATCTAGTATCATCTTGAACTTGATTATGAGATAAAAGAAATGGGACAGAGATGGCAATCATTTAATCTCTTAAGAACAACTATTCTGAAGAGCTTTTCACTGTATGCTAAATAGATTCCTGGCAGGTTATGATCTGGCTAGAAAGAAAGTATAATGATGAGGAAAATTATGTTTTCAATAACATACACTTTTACAGTACAAGTCCTTCCACAAAGGAGGCAATAAAATGAACTCTGACCACTTTAACAGATGGTGTAATGGCTCAGTGCACAGATGCGGCCTCTCTGAAAGCAACAAGTTCATATCCTTGACTGGAGGTTTAGGAATGAGCTGAACTTTCAAGTGTAATGTAGGAAAGATTACATACTTCTAGACAAGAAAGCTGAGTATTAGCGGGTTCAGAGGCTTGCAGAGATGGACTGAAAGAATAAGGCTTAATGAGCTTCATTTTGCTAATGCAACAAATAGAGATGAAGTTGAAATATGAACTACAAACATCAAGTCATTTATAAATGCCCTGCTAATAACATTGTTAGCCATTGTTTGATAGGAAGCTTGCTATTTTAAAAGCATCTTTCCTTGGAGTCAGAAAACACTAATTGTCAAATAATGCTTATTTTCTCTAATAGTATAATATTTTCAAGTGGAATATATTTTTAATAATATATGATGAGGATTGTAGAGATTTTTATTTTCTTTTTAAAGGTATTTTGATAAATTGAATCTAACGTTTATCTGAAAAAATACATCAGAAGATTCAGAATATTTTTCGAAAAATAGTAATATCAAAACAAAAACAAAACATAATGCCTCACTAATTAAAACAGTGTGATTATGACCCAAGAATCAATGAATGAGAATAGCATCCAGAACATATCTACACATATATGTATATCTCTCTATATATATTGGATAGGAATTCAGCAAAGGTCAAAAGAGGCATTTTAAATTGGTGGGGATGAAACAGGTTGGTATGAAAAGAAGCTGGGATAATTGGCTATCTACTTTAGAATGAGTGGAGTTTGATTTCACGGCAGAACCTGCTATGTGTTCAACAAAACTTACTTCTCTCCCTTCCTGAGAATATAGCTAAACCTGGTTTTCCAGCCTCCTTTGTAGTTAGGCATGATTAGGAGTTCCGGCAATGTAATGATAATAATATAAGAATATAGAAACAAAGACTATCCATTGCTCCACATAACTAAAAGCTTTCGCATTTCAAAGGAGTGTACAGGACTTGACAGCCATCTGTGGGCTATGCCATGGCCAAATCCTAAAAGAAACTCTCATACTGTATTAGCAGAGACTCACCAGTAATCCAAGGGATTTACTCTATAGAGCTTGATATTAAGAACATAATTTAAAAATTCTAGCAGGTCACATTCCCCTCCCCCACCCCCAACACACACACACACTTTTTTCCATTAAATAAGGATGTAGAAATTTACAAAAATTAAGGGTTTTTTTTTTTTTACTGTTTACCCTATAGTTTTAAATAATCCATTTAGAAACATAAGATTTTTATATCCCAGCCCATTTCTCACTGATGTGCATTGCTGAACCAATAGAAAATCTGGCTTTAGTTCAGCATAATTATAATAAATTATTTACATTTTTGCTTACGACATGGTCCCAGCATTTAAAAGCTCTGTGTCTGTGGACAATGATAATCAACATAAAAAAATGAATATTTCATAATGAAACAATTCCCTCGGATTATTAGAAGCCCTCTATTAATAAAAGCCCACCGATAATCACAAAGTCACATCAAATGGAATGACCACCAGGGCTTTTAATATGAGAATTTCAGTGGAAAGAGATGGAGGTTCAGAGGGCACAGGACAAGTGTTTAGAATATTATGAAATGCACAGAGAAAGTGAACACGGCCAGAGTGATCAAGTCTTAGGGACTCCCAAGTACAAGTTTAGAGGGGAGATTAGGACTGAAACCCGAAAGTGCTTCTTCACTCAACAGCTAGAAAACAAAACTTGTTTTCTATCCCTGAAATAACAATTCTCAAAGTTAGCATGGGGATGGGGGAAGAGCAGGGGACGCACTCCCCTTAATGAGGTTTCACAAACTGCATACGACACTCCCCTGCCCTAACCCTGACAGGCCTCTCGCCCCCTGCCCAGCACTGAGAATCATTCTCCAGTTGGGTGCCCACTGACGTGGCATCTGCCTTAGTGGGTGGGCTGTGGGGTGGGGAGGAGAATCTTCAGAGGTTTCAGGCTGAGAACAGAACCTGGCCACTAGGGGTTTCATTAACATGTAAATCACTAAGGGACATTAGAGGTGTTAAGGGGCTCTTCCTAGCCTTGGGGAGAAACTGTGCTCTCCCATAAATGGCCACACCGAATACCAATGTCAGGAATTCAAATTACTGGCCCCATGCAGTGTGACACTTTCTGCCATTTATCTAGTCTCTGGTGCCTGCAGGCAGGGCCCGTCATTGATTACGGAGCAGCCACGGTAAAAGGTCGGAACCATCATTAAAGACATCGAGTGTTGATCTGTGCCGGCTAAGTGAGTTAAAAGGTTCGTGCCCTTCTAGTAACAACTCAAAGAGGCTATTTCAGGATGTTTATTAAACAAATTAAGTATTTACATTATGCCCAAGCACAGAGGCACAGCCACTAAGTACCTAAGTATGAGAAGAGGAAACCAAGGGAATTAATGCTGGAATAACTCTGCTTTTTCAGTTTTCTAGACGTGGGTGCTGAGAACCCTCAGATGTGTGGGATGAGCATGAGTTGGGCCGGCATCAAAGGCGTCCTACAGAAATCTTTTTAATGCAGTTGAACTAAAGTCACCGGGAAGAGTTCATCCTGACCCAGACGTTCTCCTTCTAGAGTGTACGTCTTGGTAAGCAGTGATAAAGATTGAAGAGACTATTTAGGAAATCTGCTTCAAAGTCTAAAAACTTTTTTTTTTTTTTTAAAAAAAAGGGACATATTACTTCTACACTTTTCCCCAAGATTTAAAAGTTTAATGCAACAATAATAATGGAACTGATCCAAAAAGAATATTTCCTTTAGCCTATGGTGTGCGCTACAATAAAGGAACCGTACTTTCTGAGTTACGACGGTCCATGGATATTGGGCCATCTGTGTTTTGACTACTATCCTCCTCACTTGGTTGTAAACTTGTCATGGGCAGAGACCACAATGCACCTTGTTCACTGTACTTTACTTAGCACTGGACACAGTGCCCGTCACACACTGGCCTTCAAGAAACATGTGCTGACTATGTGCACATGTGAAAAGGAAAGTTTGGAGAAGGGAGAAAAGAAATATCACTCGCCATCCCAGGACCTTAAACCAATTACTCTGAAAATATTGGCACTTTTCCTTCTGATTTACATAAGGACATTTTGTGTCCTGTTACTTTAAAAATAATATAAACATTTCTCCCCACTGTTATAGTCTTTATCATTTTCATTCTTTAAAGGCACTATATAATTTTATCAAATTGATTTATTTGTTGAACTTTTAAAATGCCCCAGTTTCTTTGCTTTTACAAATGTGTCAAAGATCACATTCATTAATAATGCTTTTTCTTCTTAGAAATAGGTTCTTGAGTTCATTTACTCATTCATCAGACACACTATGAGCCCACGATGGGCCAGGTGTACTAGGTTCTGAAGACGTAGAGGTGAGCAGGAGAGAACAGAGTCCCTTGCAGCTTTTAGTCCAGCCAGGGAGAGAATTACATAATTCTACAAGCCAAGCAAAATTATCAGTGTGCTAAGTGTACTGAAGGAGGGAAAGAGGTGCTATGACTAGCCATCCCCGTTACCCTGGCCAGAGAAGCCATCCCTGAGGGAGCAGATGGGGCTGAGAACTGAAGGATGAGCGGGGAGTTCATTGGAAGGTGGAGGTCGGGGAAGAGCTTTCCAGGCGGAGGGAACATCGTGTGCAAGAGGCTCGTGGCAGGAGAGAGCAAGGTACAGTCAAGGAACCGAAAGAAGGCAATGTGGCCTGAGTACCCAGTGAGGAGGAGCACGGAGCAGAGTGAGGTTAGAGGGTGAACTGGAATGAAACTGCTCAGGACCTCGCAAGCCATTGAAGGATTCTGGCTGTAAACCAAAAAGTGACGGGGTTTTGGATATTTAAGCTGTACGTGTCCCTGAGACAAAGAAAGTGGACATTTGGAAGTACTCACCTATTTAGCTACTCTCTTAACAAGTTAAATGATATTTATATAAATTATTTTACTTTCAACGACTTCGAGTTTATCATATATAAAAAGAAAATATGTTTAAGGTTGGTTCCAGTTCTAAATCTCTGAGTTTATAAGCTTGGAAAGAAACAAATACACTTTTTACTTAAATTCCTGTCAGTACTTGGCAATCGTTGGGGGAAAAAGTGATATTAAAAATAGAAACAAACTCATAAGTACGGAGAACAAACTAATGGTTGCCCAGGGTAGGGGGAAGAAAAGAAGAAGAGGATTAAGAAGTACAAACTTTCCATTATAAAATAAGCCATGAGGATATAACATACTGCATAGGGAATCTAGTCAAAAATATCTTAATAACTGTACCGTGACAGATGGTTCCTACACATACTGTGATCACTTCACAAGGTATACAAATGTTGAATTACTATGTTGTACACTGGAAGCTCACATAATATTGTATGTTGACTAGAATCAAAAATAAATTTAAAAATAAACAAAAAATTAAAAACAGTGGATCTAAACTAAAAGGGGGAAAGATTCCATTTAAAAAAGCACCCAAAATATAAAATAATCTGGGAATACCTTAACAAGAAATGGATTGAATTTATGGAAAGAAAACTACAAAATTCCACTGAGACATACAAAAGGATATTTGAAAATGTAGAGGGACGTGCCACATGTGCATTCCTGGATGGGAAGACTAAAACATTGTAAAGATGCCAAATTCTTCCCAATTAATTTATAGGTTGAATGCGATTTTCATCAAAACCCTAAAGGGAGGTTTTTGGAACTCCACAAAAATGATTCCACCATTCATCTGGAAAAGAAACTGCCAAGAAGAGATGAGAACAATTTGAAAATAAGAAATACCAGGTTTCAGAATATATTATAAGAACTGAAGGAAAAAGGTGTGTCCTTGATGTAAGAATAAAGAGACCGACGGAATTAATGGACAGCCTGCATAGGTCCCCAGTACGTAAAAAAAAATATTACTGTTCAAGGGATTATTTAACAAATGATAATGGTAAAACTAGCTAGCTTTTTGGAACAAAAATGTTTAGATCATCACCCCATGCTACACACCAAAATAAATCCCAAATACATTAAAAGGGCTAAATAGTCTTAAAATTCAAACCACTGATTCAAACTAACCAAGAAAATGGAAATGAACATTAACTCGGTCTCTAGAAGAGCAAAACTTTCTTAGTATATAGAAACTGGAAGAAATTGTGATATAAAAGATCACAGATTTGAATATATGAAAACTTAGAATTTCTGCACATCAAAAAACCATAAAAATAAAAATAAACAATAAACTGGTAAAATAGTTATAATAAAAATAAAAAGTTACATATTCTCATATAGATGAGAAAATGGGCAAATAACATAAATAGATAATTTATAGAAGAGAGAATAGAAAGAGCTAATAAACATGAAAATGTTCAATATTACTAGCAATCAGTGAAATAAAACAAAAAAATGAGACACTTTTCACCTATGAGACTAGCAAGTATTTGAAAACTAAGTTAACACACAATCACTGGCAAGAATGTGGTGAAAGGGGTAGATATTTCGAGAGGGAGTGCAATTTGTTAATTAGGTGATTTGACAAGGAGAATCAGGAGTCATAAAAATGATAAAATAAATTCATACTCTCTAACATGATATTCCCACATCTAGGAACCTCTTCTAAGGAAATAATTTCAAAGTACAGACAAATATGTTGATTGTAGGGTGATTTTTAAAGTGAACATAGCAAAATAATTGAAAAGCATGGGCTGTAAAACTCATTTATTTTAATGACAAAAATATGGAGGAAACAGAAAAAATTAAATGCCAAAATATTAACAACGATTATCTTTGATAGGAATATGGCCGGTTTTAATTTCCTTTCTCTTACCTATCTCTATTTCCAAAATATTCTATAAGGAGCATTTGTCACTTTTGGAATCCAGTTTCCCCCACCCCGTACACTTGCATGCCTGTGTGGGCACACAGAGCAAAATGCCCCAGTGCTCCGCACACACAAACACCTCTTCTCGATTTTGCCAGCTTCTCCTGGCATGCAATCGATAGCTGAGGGGGAAAATTCACATTTGATAAAATCCTCTTGACAGTGAGGGTCAACAAAGGAAAAATGTTTAGCATTTAGAGGACTTTCATAATATGAGTTTATAAGAAAGGAATGAAAGTAAAGATGTTATGGATAGAACTTTTCAAGAAACAACAGTGTTTGAATCTGTAGAGAGGAGTGGGTGCTCTGTTTGGGTGCCCGTTCCTTAGCAGCACCTTCATTTTGTGACTGCATGGTTTATTTGGATCACTCGACACTCTAGTAAGAAGTATATCTCCACTCTAGTAAGAAGTATAGAAGTTTTGTTGAAAACATCTCCTGAGTTGGGGTAGGGTAGGGGGAAAGAAAACAAAACATTTTTCTTCGTTTGAATCAAAACCACAGGGATAAAACAACCCTGAACTTTGAGCTTGATGTTACAACCTCTGGAGCACTGTACAGAACAAACACTCTGAGATGGGAACTTTCCATGTCTTTTCTTCACCATTGCTTCTCTGTATCCCAACCCACAACCACCCCCTCCACAGTTAAGTGACCTGCTGTGCTTCAGACCTGCCACCTGTCAATCCCACACATTCTGGTGTACTGGGGGAAAGGCCACTTCCAAACTCCCAAATTCTGACCCTCTCCCAGCATAATAGCACTCGTCACTTTTTCCTTTAATGACTTTAGAAATCACCCAGCCTGCTCTCCTCATTTTACAGATGAGGAAACTGAGGCTCAGAAGTATAGAATAACTTTCCTAAAGTTACAGTTGGCAACAAAATCAGAACAGAAAACCAGGTCTCTTGATTCATAGCCCGACGCCTAGTTAATAATAATCCTGGGCTTTCTGAGATTGTGGAGATCTTTGTCAAAAATCCACGTTGGTCCCATATTACATGGAAAGAAAAGCCAAAATTAAAGAGCACGGCTAGCTCAGAGCTACGTAGACACTTTGAAGAACAAGACTCATTTCCAACTCCGCCATTGTTCCCACTTTTTGTGGGAAAAGGGGTAAATTCTGGGACTAGGATCACATATTTGTGCAGTCGGTCAGTCCAAAGCTTTTCACAGCCATGAAGAATCACGGGCTGAATAAGACCGGGACCTGAAATGCTCTAAACACATCACATCAAGTTTCTCCCCCAGAGCTCCAAGGAATAGCAGAGAACATTCCAATAAACTGGGGTAAGGAAAAGAAAGACAAAAACATTTCAATATATTGGTACTTCAAAACTATATGGTAAGTGTATATTTGAAAAATTTCCTTTAAAGTTCTTAATTATGTTTTATCTCCCATAGAGGCTGGGTTTGTGATTTTAAGAAAAGAGCCCTTAGCAAAACTTGAGTTTAACGGAAGCACTGGTATTAACATTAGAGAAATTTCGTTACAAAATCCTTTTTAATTAATACTACATAGATAGCTGTAAACTTAAGTTTGTACAACGGTGAGGAAAGAAACTGTAAGAGGAGAAAAGTGTTCCTGGAACACCCAGAGGATTAGAATTCTGACTGACTTGATAGAGCATCTAACTGGAAAAATAAAAAACGAGTATCAGGGGGACAAGTCAAATGAGCAGATTAGAAGCAGAGCTGAGATAAGGGGAGAACATGAAGACTACGGTGGCCTTGGCAGGACAAATGAGTGCTAGTCTCCTCGAAAAGGAAATCTTGGAAAATGCAGAGCAAAAGACAAAAAATTTGTGATTCGAAATGGAAAGTAAACAAAAAAACCAAAAAACAAAAAAGCATTCCTTTTGTAATATAGTTAATTCACCCTTAGCATACTTTGTAGGCACTTGTAATTATGCTTAAGGCTTAAAATCCAGAAGGCTTAAAAGAAAATTTTATGAAGTATAACATACATTCTTGATTTTTAATTTCTGAAAACCGAACAAAACAAACTTTAAAATAAAAGCCAATGTTGTTTTTAGTGGATATACAGACACTAGTGGCACATTTCCTAAAAGCAAAGTCAAATAAATCTACTCTTTATCGTACGTGCTTTTTAAAAAAATTATTAGAAGGTCTTGCCATGGTGATAAGGTAGGAAAAAAAAAAGTAAGAAAAAATAATAGGAAAAGAACATCACTAACTAACTGCTGAAGTCATGATTATATAACCCAGGAAACTGAAAGGAATCTACTAAGAATTTTAGAAATAAAATAATTCAAGAATACTTATTATATAAAACATAATAAGGTTTTATGTTTTAATAGTCCAACATAATAATAGCATTTTAAATAATTAACTATTAAAATTTGTTTTTAAAATAGATTTTTAACAATGACAAAATATCTATACTTAATACACATTTACTGAGTATCTATTTGGTCACAAAACTAGGTGAGATATATCAGCCCGATATAAATAAAACTACAAATATTTTATAGAAGAAAAAATAAACAAAAATATTGTAAACATGCAATATTTCAAGTTCATTTACATATTTAGTACATTTTCAAATCATAACGGGATAATTCGTTACAGACAAAAATTATAAAAATTATATCAAAGATTAATTTAGACAATAAAGGAGACTTGCTTTAGGAAATATCAGATTTTATCATAAAGCAAACCACATTAAAAGCATGTTGCAGACTTTGGAAATCCATGAATCAAAGTAAAGAGTTTAGAAACAGGATATAAGTTATACGAGAGCTGAATATATGGCAATCTGAGTGCAACAGAAATCAGAACTGCTGAGGTTACTAGTTAATAATATTAAGAAATATAAACTTAGACCCGTACTTTACACCACAAACCATAATAAAATTATAGTAAAGAAAAATTTAACATACAATTCCCCAAATTTAGAGGAAAAGAGAATGATACATTTATCCCAAGTAGCCATTTAGATTTACTATTTTAAAAACAGGAGAAATTACAACTATGTGGTGGTTGGGGGGGGTGTAATAAAATTAAGATTAAAGGTAAATATTGACATGTAAATTTTGACATTTAAATTACATAAAAAGTTCTTACAAATCTGTAAGAAAACTCAAAATTTTCAATGATAAATGATCAAAAGTTACAAAAGGAAAACATTTTAAATACAGAAAATTTAAGTTCATGTTCAACTTGCCAGGTGAGTGGTGTGAAATAAAATTGTAATGTAACATTTTACACTCAAAAGACAAGTGACAAACACCAGAGTTGGCAAGTCCCCAGGGAATATACTATTACTCAATAATAGTGTTTCAAACTCTTCAGAAGGCAGTCTGACAGGAGGTAAGTAGAACCACACACATACAAGATGATATTTTTGACCCTTTAATCCTATTTCTGCAAATCTATCCAAAGAAAATACATTTTAAAAACTTTTGCTCTTCAAAAGACACTATTAAGAGAATGAAAAGATAAGCTACAGAGAAGAAAATCTTTGCAAAGCATATATACCTGATAAAGCAGTACATAAAGAATTCTCAAAACTCAATAATAAGAAAGCAAACAACAATAAAAATAGGCAAAATACTTGAACGGCCACTTCACTAAAGAAGATATATGGAAAGAAAATAAGCACATGGGAAGGTTTTCAACAGCATTAGTCTCTAGGAAAACATGGCTGGAAACCACAATGAGATACCACTGCATACCTGTAAGAATGGCTAAATTTACAAAGACCAAGTGTTGGTGAAGATGTACGGCAACTGAAATTCTCATTTGCTGCTGGCAGTTTCTTAAAAAGTTAAACATATACCTATCCTATAATCTGGCCATTCTACTCCTCTTTACCAAAAGGAGAAAAAAAGCACACATCTATTTAAAGACTTGTACCTGAATGTTCATGGCAGCTTTGCTTGCAACAGCCACCCTCCCCCTCAAAAAAAACAACACAAATGTCCATCAGCATGTGAATGGATAAACTGTGGTACATCGTTACAGTGGAATACCGCTCAGCAATTAAAAAGGAACAAACTACTGATACACACTATAACATAAGTCTCAAAATAATTATGCTGAGTCAGAGAAGCCAGATAAAAATGAATACCTTTTGTGTGATTCCACTTATATAATATTCCAGAATATGCAAACTAATTTGTAGCAACAGAAAGCAGTTTGGTGGTTGCCTGGAAAGGGGGAGCAGGGAGGTGGGAAGGGGCAGCTAGATAGGAGTGATGGCAAAGGGTTACCAGGAAACTCTTGATGGTGATGGCTATCTTCGCGGCTTGACTGTGCATAAATGTCAAAACTTATTAAATTGTACACTTTAAGGATGTGCAGTTTACTGTATGTCAATTATATTGCAATAAAGATATTAAAAAATGCTTTTGGTAGAAAATCATTTATGCCATCATCTTTTATAACAGCAAAAACCCAGTAGGAAATCCAAATGTCCACAAAAAGGAATATAGTTCAGTATCTCTAGCTAGACTGATCAGAATGAAAAACCCCACAAATTCTCTATATCAGGATTGACAATGAAGCAGACCCCACAGTCACTAAAAATATTATGATAATAAATACCATGCATAATTTGTGCTAAGTTTAAACTCAAACAAAATGGACAAGTTTTTCTTATGTTTAACATTTCCTGAAAAAACGAGAGTGAGAAGAAAGTGTAATCTGAAGTAAACATGGAAAAATGTCAAAATCTGTTAATTTTGGTTGGCAGGTCTCTGGGTTGATTGTGGTATTTTCTGCATGCTTGAAATGCTTCGAAACTAAAAATGTTAATTAACTGAGGGAAAATTATTTCCAAAACTCATTCAACCAACAAGAATTTATTGATCATCCATTATGTGATAGGTATTAGAGCAAGGTCCTGGGAAGCCAGTAGCCAATCAGACAGACAGGTCTCTGCTCGAATGGTGTGCAGTTTGGTGGGAAAGACAAACAAGGAAATAAACAAGATGCATATAGATTGTGGTAAGTGCCATGAAAGAAATTAATCCAGGAAGACGAATTTACTAGGAGAAATGGTGGAAGGTTTGCTCTATATCAGGAAGCTTGGAAAACTAGGGAAGGTGAGATATGAATGATGAGAAACAGTCAGACATGCAGAGAGCCAGATAGCTTAAAAATACACGGCAGCGAAGTGAATTCCAACAAGAAAGAACTATAAATCTGGGAGGCTCCACGGCCAGAAAGAGCTAGAAAGACTGGAACACTTAGAGGACGGAAGAGGTTTGAGATGGGGTTGAGGAGGTCAGATTTTATTTTAAAAGCAAGAGGCTGTCGCTCGAGGTTCTAAGCAGAGGAGCTGATTTTTGTGTACTTTGGCCACTGTATAAAAAGTGGGTTGTGAGGAGGGAGGCCTGGAAACTGGGAGGTTAGTGCAAACTTCGGGGGGCAGATGAGGGTGGCTTAAGGCAGGATGGCAGCAGTAGCGAAGGAAATATGGAATCCCTTCAGATTTTCCACATGACGCGAGCTGAGTGTTTAAAGACTAAAGCTTGTCATTTTTTTCCTGTGAAGACACTGTCCAGGCAGAAATGGCATTGCATTCTACACTCTCCGTCTCTGTGGTTGCTACTATGTTGGCTAAGTGCAGCAGCCTCAGGTGACCTGCTGGAGAAGGCGGCACTCAGCACCGCCACCCAGGCGACGATCCGGTTAATGGTGGTGTCACGGCATGACGTGATTCTAACCCTGCACTTCGCACTGGCAAGCTGCTCAGTGCTGCATTCAGGGCCTGAGGCACAAGTGATGGTTCCCGGACCACGTGGGACCACACCTGGGAACAAGTCCCGGTGACGGTACCAAGTTGGTATCAGTCAGGATCCAGTTGGGAAATCAGAAACATAAGTTACTCTAAACGAGATAATTTAATACAAGAAATAAGTTGGACGTGCACTGCAGGGCTGACAAGGCAACGCCACAGCTTTAAAAAAAGGTGGTGAAAAAGATGGTGGTGACTACGACACACGAAGCCTCTACCATCGTCAGGGCTGAAGAATCAAAGGGAAGAGACCGAGGTTTTTAGGACCCGGGAGACTGGCGGGGGACCTGGGAATCTGAGCCCAGACCTCTAGGGACAGTGCTGGAGGCTGCACCATCTCTGAGAGGCCAGGGTGGGGACCAGTGGGGAACTAGCACCAATTACAGGTCACTGGGGTGGCCCTCATGGGAACTGACACAGGAAGGAGCCATTGCCTCTCCCTCCTCCAGCCTCTGGTATGCCCTCTGCACCCCGGGAGGAAGGACCTGAAGGCGGGGAGCTGGTGAACCAACAGCGTGGCTGTCAGAGCCTCTTCCTGGCCTAGCCCTGCAGGGCAGAGGGCGGGTCCAGCAGCTAACCAACCAACATGCGCTGCCTCTCCGCGACCACGTCTTATGAAACAACTTTATTCATTCTTGACAGGCACCTATGTCATATCGATGTTTCCATTACCACCAGGGCAACTTCTGAGACATTAACTATGTTTTCTAGGCCATCTTTGTTATCTACTAAAAGTTGTCTGGAGCAGAGGGCTTTGTAATTTCATGCCTGGTACTGACATGAGAAATTTTTACCTAAGGCACTCAGTAGCTATTTGCATGACATTATAAAAGGTGTGTTTTGGGTTTTTTTTCCCCTTTACCCTGAGAGATTTATATTTGAGATCTCCAATACGTTGTCACTTACTGTATTGCTTTTTAAATGATTTTTAAAGCCTTATTTACAATGATAGCCAATATTTGCAATTATGAGTTTATAACATTAGGCATAAAAATTAGATCTGTTTTAACCTTCTTTCCTCATTTATTTGCCAATTTCATCTGGTGACCTCTGTAAGCATCAAAACCTCACACTGACTGAGGTTGTTTCAGGCTCAACTACTATTTTCCTATTCAGAATAATTTGAGAGCATGTCCTGTAGTCTGAGAGGCTCTGTAAGAGAACTGATTCTTTCTGGAAGGGTATGTTTTGAAGAAAAGTCTAATTTTATATTCAGTCCCATAAGGCAGTGCAGCTTAAATTTTCTGTGGCAAAGGATGCTTAAAAAATTTTTCCAGTCTGTTGCAAACTGATACTTGTAAAAATTAATAAAAAATGAATTACTAGAAAAACAAAATGAAAAAAAAGACACAAGATAAAAGCTGTAATTTTGTATTATTAGTTCAACAAACAGGAAATCATATTGTAATAAATATTACCAGGGTAAACATAAAATGGGGGAAAAAGTATGAAATTGTACATATTATGTATTCATTGAAAGTATGCACGTAAGCATCTAATACATAAGCTCATTATTACAAGTGTAACTTTTTTTTCATTTTGAGGGAAAAAATGAATCCACATATTAAATGTCTATGGATACACAGTGTATATAAATATTTAAAGTTTTTAATGTGACAAAATGACTTGATTCTTGCTTGATAATTTATCTAATCTAGGTGGGATTGTCAACGAGGCTACTTGTAGAGGATAATGTATCTAAACTGTTTCTGTGTTTTCTTTAAATAATAATGATAATAGGAAAGAAACTAGTCTCACAGAATGGAATGGGAGAAGAGATTTTAGAGCAATTTCAGTAAGCTGTTTATTCATTTTTAAATTTTATCTAAAATGGAGAAAGTGCTACTATGTTTTCAGAATCCTTTAAACTCTTTAATAGAAATCAGTTCCAGCGATGTATCCTATAAGTTATAGTTAAATTTAAATTATCTTTTGATGAAAGACATGGATTCTGGATCTATGCATTTTTAAGGCATAGATCTTCTTTTGATGGAAAATAAAATTCTAAATGCTTTATCAAACTTTAAGGTGTTTGTGATAGCTTTTCACAGATGTGCAGTATCGAGATCATCACCTATATCATTGATAATTGTTAAATTATGGAACACGTGTCATAATAATCTGTAGAAACTATCCTTCTGAGTTTATAACTTTCGTTTTTGCCCTTTGATCTTATCTGCCATTGAAAAACTGTGTTGCATTTCTTCCTTGTATGAAAGTATTGAGATCATTAAAAGTACTGAAGATCTTAGATACACAAGCAATCCTGTTCGTCCAACTCCTTAAACAAATCGCCTTCCGGTTTTGCAGAAATGGCGAGTTGTTTCGTAGATAAAACGTTCTCGAACGTTTGTCTACTCGATTATCATCGCACCTCAGCATGCGGGAACAGCTGTTTATGATCCGCTTCCACAGTATCATGTAGCACAAGAGAATAATCTAGACTTTAACACCGGCTTTTATCTAATTCATGATTTTTAGTATGACACTAAACTGTTTAGTTCCACCAGCATTCTTCCTAGCAGGACTTTCTCATGAGAGAATCGGTACAGTGATTTAGATCCTGGTGCGAGCCGTTTAATCAGGGTTTTAAACTCCGGGATGATTTCTGCACCATTGGAACGTGCTTCTGCACCATTGGAACGTGCTCCTCCACCAGATGTAAACCCCAAACCACATCTGTTGACAATGGAACCCTTCATAGTTTCATACAGTTCAGACTTAGTTACGACTGTCAGCAACAAAGCTGAAAAAAGGAATTCTTCCTCCATATCACCACCACGGTCAAATTGCACATAAACAGGAATATGAGTGATATTATCACACTTCAATGAAAAAGTACAGTGCAAGCTTTAATTGCTCTGTGAGTTAGTCTCCCATATCGTTAGCTGGTTCCCCAACAGGCTGAGCTATGGGGCCCCTGGAAATAGTACTGAGCTACCTTCTTTGCTGCGGATTCACCCATCGTTTCCAAGCAAACACCTCTGATAGTCTTTCGCCAAGGTCCCGACAATGGAATGTGGATTTCGGGCTCAGCAAGCTGAAAGGCTACTTATTAAGAAGTTTGTAAAGCCTTAATGTTTCTTTATGTGAAATACTGAACATCTGTTTCAATCAGCTTTTTAATCCAGCATTGTTTCTTTCAAAACATTCTTGTGGGTTTACACTTAATTTTTATAAGTGAATGCCCCATACTTTATGATGGTTCCATTGCTTTATAACCAGGTTATCTCTACAAATAACTAAACACTATTTTTAAGGTGTCAACATCAATGACAACTGTAAACTGAACTCAGTATGTGAGGGATCATCTTGAGGAAAACCAATATGAACTCTTGAGTCTTTGTTTCTTTGGATTCCCTTCTACCTTCACCATTTGGTTCATGTTCTTGCCATATTCAGAAATGAAAACCATTTTTCCACCAAAACAATAAAAATGACAATAAATACTCCTGTGGGGTGTCTTTTACCTTCAGTAATTTTATGAGGGTGAAAATAACTAATGTAAATTTACTTCTCTAATGAACTAATAATGTTAAATAAAATGAAATATTTTGATGATAAGTGAAAACTTGTAAATATAAGTTATAAAAATAAACGCTTACATTTTTATAGATTTTTCTACACTTTGAGTATAGTTGACAAACCAATCATAAAATATTCCACATTGTGTATGGTCCTACTGCACGTGATTATTTATTACACAACTTGTACCACATATGACTCACCATTTGAGCCGGCCGGTACAAAAGCGTCTATACCTTCTTCAGTGAGATGAGTTTACCACTGTGAACTTAGCCATGAGGACAATTTCAAACTGCTATCAAAGCTTCTAATGCTCACTCTCAGTTTCTATACCTAACTTGTCAAGGATCAGTAACAAACAGGTCAACGGAGACCACACTTTGTGTAGCGGTGTCATAAGGTATTATGAATATAGAACCAATGGTATCTGCTGATGAATTGCATTAGGGATGTGGGATAAGAGGGGCCGAGTAAAGGAAAGGCAGGATTCGAGGAAAACCTGCGGGCAATTTTTAGCTTGAGTCACGGGGTGGGTGGTGATGCCACTTACTGAAATAGTAGCGAAAAATATGTTTGGATATGTTAAGTTTGGGATGCTGTGAGTCACTCAAGTGGAGATAATAAGCATGGTTGAGTCTGGAACTTAGGGATAGATCTTGTCTGAAGGTGTAACTTTGGAAATCACCAGCACTTAAATGTTATAACTCTGCATGAGGTCATCTAGGGAGAACGTGTGGGTAAAGAAAAAAGCCAAGAGCAACGCCCGAGCATTCTCACCTGCAGAGGTGGGCAGAGGAAGGAGAAAGTAAATGAAGAAAAGGCTTTGGGTAGGCGATTTCAGCGGGCATCACTGATACCGAGCCTTGGATTATTGTGAACGTTCCACACTAAGCTACTGCAAGCAGCTCTTCACCTTTGATTCCCCAGAAACCCTTCCGCAGCGTGCTGCATACAGAAGTGCTTAATAAATATGAACTGGATGAATGAAGGAAAGACATAATAGCTATGAATATTACTGTACCTGTTACTCTGGTAATGACATTTTGTGGCACTTTAATTTTATAAAATACCTTATGATTATCTGTATGAATAACTCACTCCTTCCAAAAGAATAGTGGCACCTTCAGTGAATAGAGTTCTTAAATGTTTTTGCACCATAGACCTTGTGGCAGTTTGAGAAAGACTCTGATTTTAAATGCATAAAGTAAAACCGACTGTATTGAAATAAGTATCAGAGTAGTTGAAGAAATAAATTAGCAATAATGGACTATAGGTGCTTCTTTATTCATAAATTAAATAACGAGATCCAGTGGCAGGGCGCAGAACTAGTGGAGGGGGAAGGAAAGGGAAGATTTGCGCGAGGAAGGGTCCCTGTCATTTCAAAGCAGTGAGGAGGGTGAACGGGAATTCAGGACATCTCCATTTGTATTATGATACAAATACCTGTGATTTCTATTGGTAATAAAATCACAGACATTGCTGAAAGGACTGTGCTTTGTTGCCAACATTTCTAGTTTATACAGATGCTAAACGCCCATTAGAGGTCTACGGGCGCAGACTCCAGGGGAAGAACCCCTGAATTAAGAGGCCCCTTTCACTTGTGCGTTCGCCCCACGTCCAGTTAAGTTCTCTTCTAATGATGAATGTTTTTTGACAAGAAAAGTCATATATACCGAATAGCGCAACCTTTTCCGAAAGCAACTTGGCAATATCCATTGAATTTGAAGTATGCACGCCCTGATTCGGCAATTCCACTTGTAATAATTCACCTTGAAAATATAGCTGTACGTGTGAGCAACTACATATCAACATGGATGGTCACTGCGGACACGTTTATAACATTTGCTCATTAAACAAGTAGCTATTGGGAGCCTCCTGTGTGGCAGGCGCACTTCCAGGTGCTGTGGATTCAGCAGAAAACAAAACAGACAAGTTTCCTGCTCTCATGGAGTTATCTTCTAGGGGCAGAGAGAGATCATAAACAAAATAAGAAGTAATCTTTTTTGAGAAGGGGACGATTGAACGAACAGTAGAGTTAGGAAGCGAGCCTCGTGCAGATCTGGGGGGAAGCACAGCCCACGGAAGGCAAAGGGCAAAGGGCGCGCCAAGGCCCTGAGACAGGAGCGACCTGGAGTTTGAGGAACAGGAGAAGGCGAGCGTGGCTGGAGCAGCACAAGTGAGCAGGAGAGCTACGGACGAATTTGGGGGTGGTAGGGGGGAAGGCTGGTGGGGTGCAGATCATTTAAGGCCACTCTAAGGACCTGGGCTTTTGTGCAGGTGAGATACAAAGCGACTGGAGGGCTGGAAGCGGAGGAGGGGCCTGGCCTGATGCGCATTTGGAAAGAATCCCGTGGGTTGAGGATGAACCGCGGAGTGAAGGCGGAAAGTGTGGAGCTGGGCTGAGAGATGGTGGCTTGAACCGGGTGCAGTAGCGGAGGCGCTGAGAGGAGCCGGCACAGGAGACTTGGAGCGAAAGGAATCGAAAGGAGCTGCGGGCGTCTGCAAGGGTCTGGCTCAAGCGACACGAAGGAGGGAGTTACCACTAATGAGGAGGAGAACACTGTAAGACGAGCAGGTTTGGGGGACAAGGTCAGGAGTTTGGTTTTGAACGTGGAGGTGCCTATCGCACGTCCATGTAGGGAGCCGGGTCAGAGCAGAAAAATGAGAAGCAATTTAAATGCCACTAATGGGGGCTGGTTAAATAAATTATTACACATTGATAAACTGCTGAAAGAATAGCAGTTTCAAAAAATGTGACACAATTATACTAGGAAAAATTGTGTACAATGTATGAAAAGGCAAGCTACAGAATGATATGGTAGCATTTGAATACTATTATATTTATATATAATCTATGTATGTAAGTATGTGCATGTGTTTGTTAGCTTATATGCTCAGAAAAAACCTGGATGGATACACACCAAACAGTTAATAGTATTTATCTGGGGAATGGGATGGGCAGAGGGGAGAATGAAAGGAATGTGTTTTACTTTATTCACAGATGAATAGTTATAGTCAAAAGGTTTTAACTATATAGTTAAAAGGTTTAAATAAAGAACGTGCATTATACATATGCATATAAAATGTAAAAACTAACAAAGATTGAAGAATCTTAAAAAAGTTTTAAATGATGCTTGGTTCAGACGTAAGCAAACACTTTCAAACATAGGCACATTTTGCTAAAGTTAGTCTTTGAAATGAGGGAGAAAGTTTTCAATTGCAGCTTTTGTCTGAGGCAGCAAACAGCCGGAGACATGGGGTGGTTGGTGGAAGGAAGAAGCGTGAAGGAGGAAATAAGGCAAGGGACAGGCAGAATTCAGAAATTAAAACTCCAGCTAGGGGCAGTACTGAATCTCTGGACATGTTTTTATTTGGCTAGCATAGTGTTTTTTTGATTATTTTGCCACAAGCTTCACCACTCCCCATGACCTCACACCCAGCTTAGTCATGCATCTATGTTATTGCAGGCCATGATATTACACTCCTAAAGTAGCATGCATGAGTTCTCACCCTGGGCTGGGCACTGTATTCAGATCTGCCTTGGGCGCCTAGATAATATCTTAAGATTAAGAACATGAATAATTTTCCTATGAAATCTACACATCTCATCTGGCTCCCTTCTAGCCATATTCATTTTCTTGGACATGTCAACAAAAACTAAAGTAGTTATAATATCACTTTTTTAGTTCATACTTACGCTGTAAAAACGTGAGCTATACAAATCATCAGGCAATGGAACCTTGACTTCTGATTTAATTTAAAAAATTCCTTCTTTTCCTGGGCTGATAAGAGTTTTCCCTCTGCTTAAGTACAGAGTAGCGCGTGTGTGTGTGCACGTGCACACGCGTACACACACACACACACACACACACACGACCTAGATCATTATTAAAGTGACTGTGGCAGAGACAGATGGAATCATAACAATATGACACATGTGACTATGCAAAGCGGGTCCTGATGACTAATACAGTCTGAAGGTGGGGAGACAGGTGAAGGCCAAATAAAGTAAAAAATAAACTCAGCATCTTGTTTGCCAAGCATCTTTCCACACATTAAATACTATCTATCCTAAGATGACTTTAAGTGGCTATTAATGTAATTACTTGTTGAATGAATGATGAATGAACAAATGAATGCTCTACATGTGGTATCTCTTTATCTCAACACCAAGAGAGCACTGAACAATTCTCTGCAGAATTCTTTTTGCGAAGTGGGGTGTTTCAAGATCTCATTATGGCCCCCTAGGCTGGTGCTGGGCCCTCAAGTTCCGCGTGTGGAATATGGAACTGAGAGAAACTTTACCACAAGACATGGAAGGGAAAAGACCATAATGTTTAATCATTTGTCTCTGGGGCAAAAAAAAAAAGAAAAGAAAAGAAAAACCTTTGAAAATGTTCTATTTCCAATAATCAGGGGACATACATTGCCTGTTAAGATTTGTTTCTCAGAAAAGCAGAAATCATTTACTCTAGGAGAACACAATGTGGCTTAATAATTTTTTTTTCTAGATTCTCTGCCAAGAACTACAGAGCAAAATGAAATGACAGTGTGGGGAGACAGCTGCTAAGTAATCTCTTTGTTGTAGTTCTAATAAGATAGCTACATCATTTCTGTTGCTAACGTATAGCCATATTAGTTCTGAAATAAGCTATTATGTTTTTTTTTTCCTTCAGTGGGCTCCAGTTGCAATAAGTAATATATCATTTATAATGGGAAATGTGTATCACTCCAAAAAAGTTGGTTTCTTCTGGCTCAGACTTTTAAAGACTTTCGAGTATACTGTCGAATTTGAAACCAGCGGCTCGATTTGCATGCATAATTTGATATTGCCTGAGCACCTTCTAGAGGCCAGGCTCTGAGAGTATAAGAAGAGAAGCAGCTGAGGGCAGAACCCTGAAGAAGACATTAATGGGAAGGAGGCTTGGGAAGTTGGCCAGGAAGGCGGGAAGAGCACAGGTGTCAAAGGCAAAGGGCACGTTCAGAAGGCGTGCTCACCAGTATCAGATACTATAAAGAAAGACTAAAGTACCCGTTGGCTTTAGCAACAAAGAGGTCATTGTTGAGCCTGGTCAGAGTAGTTTCGGTGGAGTTACTGGGCCAGAAATAAGATCACAGTGGACTGGAAGGGCTTTCACACGAGAAGTAGAGGAGAGACTGCAGCTTGAACGGAGATCTGTGATAGAGAAGGTAAGTGACACAGTCAGGTCCAGAGGAAGCAGATGGAGACAGAATCCAGAGCCAGTCCTCAGGTAGAAGGACTGTCTGAGACTGGGGGTGGGGCAGGGCAGAGAAACAGCACCTCAACCCTGTGACAGGAGGGAAGGAAGCAGGTCAATGGTCCTGGGTAAAAGAAAAGTTATCCATTATCCTCCTCATCCTCCCCACCATCATCAACAGTGTACAGTAAAGTTGTGTAGGGGAGTAGGAGGTAAAAGGTACTGTCACTTTGATGACTTCTATTTTCCTAGAGAAGCAGGAGGCAAGGCCATCTGCTGAGAGTGACAGGGAAGATGGTGGGGCAGGAGCCTGAAAAAAGTGGCAAAGGTTGAAATGGCTTTTGTGGCAACCAGGAAAAACTGCCTAGGAGAACACTGAAGGACCCCTGGGGGCACAGAGGTCCAGCTGGGATGAACATGTGTATACTTCTTATACGATGTATATTGCCGGCACCCAACAACCTGAGTGTAAAGCAGGAAGATGGAGAGTCGGGTTGACCCAGAGTTGAGGTTTTGCTAGGCAGGAGTGACAAAAAACATGGGGGCTCTCAGCACTGAGGGCAGTGCTGAGAGCATGATGGACCACAGGCTCCAGACTAAGCAGAGAAAGAAGGGAGTCTCGCACCAGGTTCATGGTCTGAGAAAAACAGAGAGGGTAAAGAACTGGAGGTCTTGATGAAGAAGATCAGGTATGGACCCTGCCTTGGGGCTGAGTTTTACAGGGCTCTGCTCTAGCCCTTCTCCAGCTGCACCCCTCTCCACAGAATAAGGAGTCTGCAGGACTAAGGGGTTGTGCCCATTCCCAGCCTACACTTTCTAGATCACAGTCCAAGTACCTGGGACCCTAGAACTCCCTGCCCAAGCATCTTTAAGCCACTTTCGGTGCCTCCTCTTGAGGCTCTGCCCAAAGGTGGGCTGTTTGTAGGAGATGTGGATTAAACTCGGATGTGAGGGCCGTGTCCACACAACTGTGTGTGGACACAAAGCTCCTCGCCACATGGAGGAGAACCGGAAACCAGAGGCCGGCACTCCCCCAGGTCTTCGGTGTCCTATGTAGACCTCCCAGACACTGATGACTTCTAGATCAAAACTTTGCATTCTAGTCTGTTCTTAAGGCATATTCATCAAGGCAGGAAGATAAAGCATTTTATTTAATAGTTTACCTTGATTTGTAATTTTTGCATATAGACATATAGTGTGTGGGCTTCCATTTGTGTTCTTGCCCCAGGGCGTGCAAATGTTAGGGGTGTGCCTGGCGAAGGAGTCAACTGGGTAAGAGTTGGAGGAGGGATTAGTATTAGACTCTGAGTCAACATGGCAGAGTAAACACTTGCTGAAAAGTCTCAGTCTGCTGCAACATATAGAAATAACATGTACAATTAAAGAAAAAAATCCACATAAGCTTGTTCTATTTATCCTCTATTTGCATATCCTCCCAATGCATTTTCTGCCTTCCTCTGTTCCCTTCTGGGGCACATTATCTGGGCTCCTTTGCTGGCTGCCTTCCTTTTGGGTTTGGCCAACAGAAGTCACCAACAGGAGAGGAGGGTGGGAGGAGAGAAGATAGGACATTTCTTCCCTGCTCCCTCCCTGCTTCAGGTCTACCTTCTGCCAGTGGCTACTTCCTTTCAAACACAGCTTCTCCCTGGAGGCCTCTCCCCCATAGTGCCAGCTCTCCTGGGCTCCAATGATGACATTTCTAACCCCGCTCCTTCAGGACAAAGCGTGGTAATAGCCGGCTACTGTTTTTAGTCTCAAATCACCTTTTGGCATTCCTTATGCCTGTCCATATTTCTATACATGGTTCCTCCATTAAAATTTCTTTAAGTATCTGAATAATATTCTTTTTTCTGCTGGAGTCTTGACTGATTGAAACCATTTTTAAAAAGAAAAGAAAGTCTCTGCAAATAAAGGGGATAATAAGCCCATGGTGGTAAGTGATGGCTAAGACCCTGTGAGACTGGAGGTGGGGCAGGTACCGGAAGGACTTGGAGTCTGAGATTTCTGTATCTCTGAAAAAAAAAAAAAAAAGGAACTGAACATGCCCCACAAATAACAGGTGAGATTGGCTGAGATTAGTTCCGTTTTCTCAGCTAAGGTCAAGACTCCAAATTACCCATGACTACAAATGAAGATAAGATGCCTATACTTGACTAGTATCTGAGTCTGCTCTGCACATGGGCACAGAAACTGTTAGTTCCCTCAGTAGGATTTCCAAGCCATGCTTAATTTATGACTTGTTTCAGAGCTAAGGAACTCACAGACCTGGAGTTGAGCAATCTCAAAACCGCTCTTGCAGGAGAACCGTTGTAGAGAGAATCCACAGGGAAATTATGCTCTCAAGAAAAGGAAAATTACAAAATGTACAAGAATGTTCATTATGATTAAAGGCAGTCCAATGAATAAGACGATTCACATTTGAGGAAATATGTATAACAAAATACTGACAAAGACTTTTAAAATCTTCAAAGTCATAATAGAAGACTAATAGCTATCGAACAAGATTGTGAAATCAGAAGGTTGTACATAAGATGAATAAGTCATGGAGATGTAAAGTACAGCATGGTGACTATAGTTAATAATGCTGTATTGCATGAAGGTTGCTAAGAAAGGAGATCTTAAAAGTCTTCATCACAAGAAAAAAATTCTTTTTGTAACTATATAAGATGATAGATGTTCATAAGACTTATTGTGGTAATTATTTTGCAGTGTTTACAAATATCAAATCATTATGTTGTACACCTGAAACTAGCATGTTATTTGTCAATTATAACTCAACCTAAAAAAAACTTTTAAAGAAGGTTGTAAGATAAGAAGAGAAATGAAAAAGGACCAATTGAAAATACTGGAATGAAAAAAAATATAATTGGCAAGCCTGACACTGCTTAAGAGAGATTTAATGAACTGGAAGGCAGAACTGAGGAAATCTTCCAGAATTTAGTACAGAGAGATAAAAAGGAGAATAAAATAAAAGGGGAGGAAAAAAAAAAGAAAAATTAAGGAGACACAGAAGATGTAAAAGAAAGCACTAATATTGAACTAAAAGAAGTTATAGAAGAAGAGAGAAAATAAAATGGATGAGAGAAAATATTTAATGCTGTAAATATCACATTAAAGGAGAAAAACAATACGAGCATCTCATATGTGTAAGAAAAAAAACACTCAAAGAAGTCTGACACCTGTTTACAATGGAAAGATTTAGAAGCTTTGGAATGAGAGAGAATTCCTCCGACCAAAACCCTATAGCAGTATCATAGTAAATGCTGAGACTTTAAAAGCATTACTATAAAAGCTAGAAACACAGTTTTGATCCATCCCTACTACCATCCCTATGACCCAATAATGTATTAGAGGTCTCGACTCATAAAAAAAAGTTAGTTGAATGTGAGATTTTAGAGATGGTGCATTTGCTGGTAACACACCAGGGAAAAGCTGCATCATCTTCATAGTGCAGATGAAGGTCACTAGAACAGAGGGTGAAAGAACTGAAAATCTAAAGTGCTGGGTGGCACCCAGGATGATGTCAGGGCTTTAAGTCTGGTTGGAGGCTATATGTGCTGCAAATGACCTGAAGGTGGGTGGCTGACAGGGCCATGGACACAGAAGGAAAATCAGTCGGATGACAGGATGGAGGCTGATCAAGTGAAGATCAGCATGGAATGGGGGTGATACAACCAGAGAGAACACAGGGGCTTCTGTTTTTAACACAGACGGTGGAGCTATGACCCTGGTGGGATTAGGTGGCCTCGAAGACAAAGCTGTCTCTGGTAGCCTTCCACAGACTCGACCCCAACAGAAGAGTCCATTATATAAGTTAAGAAATGGAACCTAAGGCCTCTTTGGAGTTACAATGGGAAGAAACGAAAGAATAAACTCTGACCTCCAGATCAGATCCACTAAGCATTAACTGCAGATTTCTCACTTAACAGTGCCCTTGTAATATACTGCAGTCCACACTTACACATGTTCAACACAGGTATGTTCACATTCACCAGTATCAGAAACCTAGAGAAATTAGGATACGCCATTAAAGAATGTGTATCTGGAACAAACACCAACGTCTTAAATATAATAAATATTTAGTAGAGGGCTCTAGACTTGAAATCTGGATGTATTTAATAACTTAATCTTATATGGAAGCTACTTGAGATATTTTATAGTTTCAATGGTCTTATACTTTGTATAATTAACCTCAAAGAAATAGATTTTGGAGACTAATCTCCTGTTGACCACTTAACTGCTTTCCCCCCACCCCCAAAGCAGTTGTCTCCATTACATCTGCCTTATCATTTCTCCTGATGTAGGAAATGGCACAGGGGAGTTTTAGGAAGCATCCCTTTCACTAAGGGACAAATATCAAAACAAGCAAGGATTGGCATCTGTTAGCCTATGAATCTGGACTATTAATTATGTAAGAAAAACATGATGTATTCAAGAAAATAGTACCCATTCATCTGCTTTTTTTCAAAATGGAAAAGCGCTACATTTAATTTGTGGTTCTCTGCATTTTAAATAGGCAACTCAACGATGCAAGAAATGTGCTCATAATGAACAGATTTTTCCACATAGGGAACTCTTAATGGCAGGAACATAACTGAAGACTTAACCTGGTGAACATAAAAGTAAACAACAGAAACACATAAGGAAAATCTGAATTGGCCAGAAAATGATGTTCTGTGGTTAAAAACAAAAACAAAAACCAAAAGAACTGAATCACTATTGCTAACGGTAATTTTTAGGTTGTGATGTAAATGCATTATTACGGAAAAAGGTGATTGAGTTAATTAAGTTACCAACATCTAAAAGGAGATACAGCTTTCTGCACATCCTGCCTGTCTCCTCGTGTAACCGTTAGGTGGTCGTCCCGGCGAGCATCTCTGGCCCTTTTAGTCTCCCCTGCCTTCTTGCTTACGCTGCTCTGTGTTCTCTCTCCTTCAATCTAAACTCCCCCTCTTCTCCTAAACCTCTTCATTGAGCACCATGGAACTTCTATTTCTAATTAAACTATCCTACATCCTCAACTTCTTCAGCTAATGCCGCCTCCACCTCATAGCTTGATTGGAACTTGGTTCTCCCTGGAGACGTGACGTCCCTCTACCTATTCCCCAAATCCCCTCCCCTCCTGACTCTTCTGGAACGTAGCTCTATTGGTTTCCCCTTCCCTCTTGTATCTTTAACCTTCTTATAGATTATACGATCTCAATCTAACTTTCCTTCTCCTTCCTTCCTTTCCCTTCCTCCCCTTCCCATACCTTGCGCATCCACTTAATCCTCTTTCCTCCTTCTTCTCTTTCATTTTTCACATCTGGAGTTTAAGGTTTCCATCAGACATATTTCATGTCATCGACTACACTCACTCAATCTCTTTCTATTGTTAAATCAAAGAGATGTTTTAATCTCCCTATTTTTACTGACTTTGATTAGCATCATCACCAGTGACCTCTCTTCCTTTTCCTTTTGTATCAATGATCATTACATAGTCTTAGATTCTCTTAATTCTCTGGGCACTTTTCTCAGCCATCTTGCATACTCTCCCTTCTTTACTCATCCCCTAAATGTTGGTACTCCCCACGGTTCTCTTTTGGGAAGTCTTCCCTTGTTTAAACCCTCTCTCTGAGCGATCTCACTCAGCTCATGGCTTCGGTTACCATCTGTATGCTGATGATTTTCAAATCTGTGTTGCTAGTCCAGATCTTCCTCCTTGGCTTCAGAACCACATATCCAAATGCTGACTGGCCATCACTCCTAAATAGCCAGAGGTAACCCAAGTGGAATTCATCTGTCTCCTTTTTAAACCTGCACCTCCTGTATTCCCTCTGTCAGTGAACATTTTCATCACTCCCAGATCTAAATCTGAAACCTAGATTCGATCTTGATGCCTACTCAGCCCTCTGTATCCATCCAATCTATTCACCTAGTTATATAAACTTCTCCATGAAAATCTCTCATAAATCTAAACACATCTCTCTGACACCCTAGCCCAGGTTCCATCATCTCTCCATTTGATTGCCATAGTGACCTATAACCCATCTCCCTGCTTCTAGATATCCATTCCCTACAGTCAGAGAGAGCTGTCTAAAACACAATCCAATGCCACTCTCCAGTCATAAAACCCTCCAGGCTCCTCCATCTCCCCTAGGAGGCGGTCCTAACTCATGAACTCACAAAGCCATTCATCATCTGGCTGCTGTCCTCCAGCCCAAATTCAGGTCTCGCCGTCCCCTCCACTCTGTGCTCCAGTTACACGTTACTTCCTTTACTTCTGCAATGAAGCCATGATCTCTTACATGGGGACCTCTGACATACGCTTCCATACACCCAAAGTTATCGGCCACTCCTCTTCTCCTGGCTAACAATTACTCATCCTTCAAGAATCAGCAGAGACATGAATTCCTCCTGGAAGTCTTCCCTGCACAAAGCCAGGTGCTCCGCAATGTGCTCCCACAGTGCCTGGTGCTTTTCCCGTCACCACACTTACCACCCTCCGTGGGACTATCTGCTTAAACGTAGGGGACGAGTAGCTCAGTGGGGAAGGCCCACGTCTGATCAGGACGTCACACTCTCCCTGCACTCAGTATGTACTAGGTCAGGGGTTCTCGAACATTTTGGCTTCAGGATTCCTTTACACTCTTGAAAACTGAGAACCCTAAAGAGCTGCTGTTTATGTGGGTTAAATCTACCGAAATTTACCATACTAGAAATTAAAACTTAGAAAATTGTAAAATGCTAATTCATTTAAAAATAACAACTCGATTGCATTTTGACATATTTTTATGAAAACTAAGTCAATTTTCCAAAACAACAAAAAAATAGTGAGAAGAGAATTATTTTACATTTTTGCAAGTCTTTTAAATGTATTGCTTAATAAATTACAACTAGATTCTCACATCTGCTTCTAAGTTCTCTTTGAGGCGATATGATTATAGTATGTAAAAATAAAATGCAGCCTCACACAGATATGTAGCTGAAAGGAGAAGAGTATTTTAATAGTCTTTTCAGATAATTATAGATATTCTTTTTGATACCATAACTCAATAAGTGGTAGTTTCTTAAAGGCTAGCTGCAATGTAGAATTTGAAACCATATCAATTAACTCCTCATACTTTGTTATATTAAAATCCATTGGTGTATCTTGTAGTTTCAATAGATCTTTACCCGAGCATGATTTTCTAACATCGTACATTGGTTATCAGAAAAATACTAATTCAGAGTTATACAGATATTCTGAATGTTAACACATTTCATTACACAATATAAAAAATCACGTATATTAATATCACCACTGAATTCATCAGAAAAGTCCTTAAGTATTGAGAAACTGTCAAGCTCACAGTGGTGGATACAAGTTTCCCAAATTCTAATTTTCACTTGAAAGCTCGACTTTTATCATTGGAAACAAATATTGTCTGTCAGTTGTTTTCTTTGAAATGACAGGCTTACATCGTTCATTTCTGAGAAAATGTTCGCCAAATACTCAAGTCTGAACAATGGTAGTTTGTCTGTCAGTCATTCTTTCAAATAAAATCAGTGCTCCATTAAAACAGCAGTCGGCTCAGATCTCAACTTAATTGTGCGAGTGCTTCTCCTGGAGACAACCGTCGTGCTTCGGCGCGTAACAGAAATGCTACTTCCCAAAATATTAAAAAGACGTGCACCTGAGGGTTGAGATTTAATAAAATCACCTTTATTGCTTCATTAAGGCTATTCTTAAGTGAAACTGACTTTTTTTAACCATGAAGGGAAGGGGGTGAAGGATACAGTGATGACTAGTGCGGTTTGGTGCTTCTGCCTCGCTTCATGCAAAACACACATAAAATGATTCGCGCAGTTTTATCTACCACAACTTTTGCATCATCAATGCAAACATCACCAGAGTGAGACAAGGTAAGCAGTGCTGTAGCATTATGAAAAGATTTTTGACCTTGTAGACCCCTTGGGACCAGAAATCACATGTCGAGAATCACTGGGCTAGACGGATGAATACAGGCAAGGAAGTCGCAGGCCAGCTTGGGTGCCTGTGACCAGGCTACCTGGGGCATTGGCTCACGCAGCGTGAAATCCGTCCTGAGCACCTAGTGCATGGCTCACCCCCTGCTCTCCACTCTTAGGGTTCGCAGGCACTTCCTCCCCCAGTAGCTGGTTCTGGCTAAAGCCCTGGCTGTTGACACCAGATCCTAACAAAGTCCTGGTTGAAACTCGATTTCCTGGCTTCACTATTGTTACTGTCTCCGGGGCCTGGCTTTAGGTGTCTGCCCTTTAGCCTGAGGCCCATGATCAGGACTAAGGTAAATCCTCCATAGTATCTTTTCTGGACCATTGTGAGGTGGACTGGCCAGGTTTACTTCTTGCTAGCTGTTCCTTGCACTGTCTGTGTGATGCAGGGGCAGCGGGACAGTGGGGTTATAGGGATTAAAAATTGGGTGCAAAGTGACATTATTTAGGACTATACCTAACTTCGAAAGTAAAACAAAACTGTTTTATTGTTTTTCTTCTTGTAAGGTAATATGAAATATTCTTTTACTCTTGCAGATAAAGGTCAAAACAAAAATCTTCATCTAGTTTATGAACATAAGCTGAAAAAAATGCCCAACATACTGTAGTTTTAAAAGTGTGTGCTCATCCAATTTATAATAGCCAAGATATGGAAGCAATCTAAATGCCCATCAAGAGATGACTGGATAAAGAAGTTATGGTTCATATATACAATGGAACATTACTCAGCCATTAAAAAAATTAAATCCTACCATTTGCAACAACATGGATGGACCTAGAGGATATTATGCTGAGTGAAATAAGTCAAACACAGAAAGATAAATACCACATGATTTCACTTATACGTAGAATCTAAGGAACAAAAAGAACAAACTAATCAAAAACAGATTCACAATTATAGTGGACAATTTGGTGATGGACATATGGGGCAGGTTGGGGGCTGGGAATATGGGGGGAAGGGTTAAAGAAGCACAAATTAGTAGTTGATAGATAGTGATGGGGATGGGGCATGGCATAGGGAATGCAGTCAGCTTTAATATATTGGCTCGGTGGAAAACCAGAGGAGAGAAGGAGCAATTAGGGGATCATTTTAGAAACTATCTAAATGTCTAACCAATGTACCGTACACCTGGAAATAATTAAAATAAATTAATTAATTAAAAGTGTGTGCTCATCATTTCTCTTCCATCACTATGAATATGCATCAGGAGTTCGTCCAAATATGAGGCCTTGGTAAAAGCATCTTTTAAATATGAAAGAGCTGGGCATCCACAGGGCAAGGTATCATTTCCTGAAACTCGCTTTTGGCAAATAGCAGATTAATTTAGAAGCAAATTAATGTGATTTTCCAGGAGGTCCTCCTCATTGAGTAACTTGTTTTTATCATTGCAAAGAAACGCTTTCATGTCCTCGCATTCCTCTCATATTACGTTCCTGAGCATTCTTGAATCAAGGTTTCCACATCAAGGAAACCTCAGGTTTCCCTGCACTCTGAACAGCTGAGCTCCATTATAGTAGCATGTCCTGTAAAACGACTTTCTAATCTTTCCAAGAGCCAATGACAGAATGAAATGCCTTTCATTGCCATCCCTCGGCTCTCTTGCAAGTAGAGGTTTAACTTCTGGGGGCTTCGGGGAGACATCTCACGCTGCCCCTGCCAGGGAGGGGCACTGTCATGGGAGAGCTGTGCTGTGTGGGGTGATGGACACTCAAAGGCACGGTGAGTCTGCTCCAGAGAGAAGCAGGATGAAACTGGGCACCAGAGAGGAGGAGGCCAGTTTGGAGCCCTCGTCCTGAGGGTGTGTCTCTTGGACACGGGATCCCGAGGGGCCACTCACCTCCTCCTTCACAAACAGGAATACACAGACGTCCAGCAGAGGCTGACCCAGGTCTCCCCATTGACAGGCAGTTTTTCATAGTTGGGATCTTGAGTTCTAGAGGCAGATTGCCTGAATTTGAATACTGCCTCTGTCACTTACAAGATGAGTGACCTTGACAAGCGACTTAACATCTTTAACCTTCAGAGTTCTCATCCATAAAATAGAGGCTAAAAATGTACCCATCTCACTGCGTTGTTTTAAGGCTGTAAAGAAATAATCTACATAAAATGGTAGTTACGGCACAGTGGCTGGAATGTCATAAGAGTAACAAATGACAGCTATTATTATTATCATCATCATTAACTTCTGAAAGTGTAAGCTGCACATCCCTTAGAAGGAGAAGAAATGACTCTAGGACTTTTATATTCTCCTACCAACCCCCGGAAAAAGATCCCAAGAAAAAGTTGAAGATTCTATCAGATTTCTCAGACACCAATTAAAGAATGTGTCACTGCCCACCATGAGTGTTCCCATCCTTATTGGGAGGGACCGCTTTAGACATAAACATTTGCATTAATAAAATATTCTAAAGAGACGTATTCTTATTAGATGGAGACTCCAAAGGGTACCAGTGCAAGGTCTTGATCTCCTGAATTCTGATAACTTGCATTCTGCTTGAAAAACTGACCTTCGATAGCTAGACTCGATCTTGTCGACTGCCTAGAACTTCTCTGCATGTGAATTGTTTGATGTCAAGATCCCACTCGCTGTGCAAGACTCCTTGCTCTTACAACTCTGTTGCTCATTTATCCCCAACTTCCCTTCAGTATCTTTGAGACTTCCAGGACCCTGGCCACTCTACATTCTCTCTCCACGAAGGCCTGTCTGGTTTTATGTATCTCTGCCTAGCCTAGAGCCCATGGTGCCCTGCCTTTACTGCCCATTACCTTCCATTCTCTACCTCCTTATTTTTCTATCACGCCCAACCTATGAAACCCAAACGCGACATCAATCCAGCCAGAATTCTTTGACCAGGCTTTGGATCCCATTCCTCCTACCTCCTAAGGGACTCGCTCCTTCAGTCACGTTCCTATACCTTTACTTCTACTCACTCTTTCTTCCCAACACATATATGTTGTTAAATCTCTCCCTAGATGCCAAGTCACTCCGCTAGCATCTTATTCTTCAAAAGTAGTTTACACCAGTTCTCTCTATTTCCTCGTCATCGATTCACTCCTCAACCCAAAGCCATCTGGTCTCTGTCTCCATTATCTTACCCAAACTGCTCATTAAGATTATCAATGTTTTCCACATTGTCAAATGCAAGGAATCCTTTTTAATTCTAACCTTTGGTGATTTCCTTGTGGCATCTAAAACTGTTCACTGTTCTTTTCTTCTCTAAACTCATCTGGTCTTTTAAATACCAGCATTGCCCAGGGCTGCACCTCTGCCCTCTATTATTCTCCACAGACCCTTCCAGTGTGAGCTCATTCACACCTAAGACTTCAACCACTCAGAAGATTCATAAATACATACCATCCACCTCAGATGTGTCCAGAGGGCAGACCTCTTATGCATATTGGTTAAGAATGTAGACCCTGAATTCACACAAACTCTCATTCCAACTCCCGCCTCTGCACTTATTAGCTATCCAGCCATGAGACGGTTATTCAATTAAACCCCAGTCTCCTTAGCTGTATTATGGGGGCAATCACATCACTGGCATCTACCTCTAGCACTTTTGAAGATTAAATAAAATAACACATGAAGAAGCACACAGTTAACACTGGATAATGTTAGCTATTGTAGTTGTTATTAACAGGATTCTCTACCTAAAACTCAGAAGCAACTCACACTTCACAAATTAAAAAACAAAACAACTACGTCCTCGTGCTCCTCCTTCATTACAGTAATAATCATAATAGCTTCTATCTTTCAAGGATTAATGTTATAACAATCTGTAAGTTACATATTAGTGACCCCATTTCACATATAAGGAAACTGAGGCTTAGAGAAGTTAACTACTCTGCTGGAAATGACAGGAAAATGACAGGATTCAAATCCTGGTCCTTCTGACTCCAAAGTTTATGCAGCCCAGCACTGGTATATGACTTCTATGTTCGAGTCCCAAGCCAAAACTCAGGACATCTGGACTTCTTCCGTCTCACTCAGTTACATCTAGTAGTGTGCGGGGGAGCTGGCTTCATAGAGAGGTGGGGGGAGGGGGAATTCCTTGATTTATAGTATTTGTTGATTTAAAGCTACCAAAGTGACACCACCGAATGCCAGCTGGGAACAGATGGGCAGAACTGGCTTGACGAGCCAGCTCCAGCACACCACTGGATCCGGTAAGTCCTTGAATCCTATTGATTTGGATCTAGATAATGTGACCGAAAGTAATTTGCCGAAAACAACTTAGTCAAAACCAAATTAGAAGTTGGTGAAAACAATGTGTTAAAACAATCTGGTTGAAAAGGGACATTGTTCAGTGGTAGGTTGCAGAATTTTTCTTTTTCTTTGTGCCTTCTTTTTTCTGTACTTTTTTTTCTGACTAACTTAATTTTGGCAGGAATACTATTCAGTCTCATTTATACTAATAATCATTTATAATAATAATTAATTATTATTCTCCAGTATGTCCAACTACAGGCTGCTGGCTGCAAGGCTTTCATCTCTGTGCCTCCACTCCCGACCACACATCTTTCCATTCCTCTCGGGTGCTGTGGTCTCCTCACCTCCGGACCTCTGCACTGGCCGTGACCTTGGCCTCGATGTCCATCCCCCCGCCATGTTGTCTTTGCCTGGCTGACTCCTGTCCCTCATCTTTCAATGTCAGGGCATCAGCCATAGGGGGTCACTCAGGACAGACTCAACATCGACCGACGGGCATTAAGTTGGAATAAAGCACATGTGCATACTACCCAGTGAATCAGAAATGCTGAGGATGGGTCCCACAAAGGTTGTCGAAATCCCTCCAGGTGACTCTGAAGCTCCTAAGGTTTGAGAAGCCTCACTCTAGGTAATGTTGGCTGAATGAACTGACAAACGATTAAAAACCTGAGACGCTCCTTTATATATTTTTAAAAACTACCTCCATTCCAAGCTTTCGATTTTGCATGTGTCAGTCCAGACATATGTATATGTATAAACATAAAAAAATAAATATCCAGTCTTGTCAAAATGTCCAGTAAAACTTTACTTATTTAATCACTGTAGGACATTAAGCTTTCTCCTCTAAAAAGAGGCTGTTAATACAGGGCTTCATTTATTACTAGTTGTTTAGTAGCTAAATTTACAGTACGGTTCAGAATTTTAGTTGGAGGAACAGAATCCTAGGAAGCCAAACATGCCGTGTTTTGCCAAGGGACCACACGGCAATCTAGCGGGAGGCCAGGTTCAGAATGAGCAGCTTCAGAATCTCCGTCCATTGCTGAGTCCACTGAGTCACAATGCGGCTCTACCTTCAGGTATATCACAGAAATTAACTTGGGCAGAGACCTTGGAAGGTTACAGTAAACACTTTATTTTGTGGGCAGGCAATTAAACTTGTAAAGGTCTCTATCCTCTATCTGATCATTACCTAAAGGACATTCCTATCAGGCCAGAAGTGATTTGTTGGTGTTGTAACATAGGCAGTCTTTTTACATCTCCCTCTGTAGTTGCTGAAATCTTGGCTCACACCCAAATGCCCCACTTGGGTTTTGTTCAAGGAAAGATTTCTTCCAGCTGCTTTATTTGTTCCACGATTACATGTATGAGCTTCCAGAATGTACAAGATCACAAGTCAAATGAAAGGCTTCAGTTCCCAGTTCATCTAAAAAGAGAAAATTTGAAACCAAGGAAACAACAAAACATGACTAAATGAAGGGCTTAAGTATAAATGAAACTGAATAGTATTCCTGCTCAAAGATTAGCGCATGCCCAACACGAAAGGAAAACAGACCCTGCAGTAATCATAGTATCTTTGTGTGATATTTATGGTCACAATTGCAAAAGGACTCAGACTTCCTCTTTAGCATCTGCAATCTGATAGAAACAAACAAACAAAAAAATTTAAAATTAAACAAAAATTTGCACACCCATGTTCATAGCAGCGGTATTCACAATAGCCCAAAACTGCCAACAATCCAAATGTCCATCGAAAGATGAATGGATAAACAAAATGTGGTGTACACATGCAATGGAGTATTACTCAGCCCTTAAAAGGAAGGAAATTCTGACACAACGTGGGTGAACCTTGAAGACATTATGTTATGTGAAATAAGCAAGTCAAAAAAAAGACAGGCATTGTAGGATTTTACTTACATGAAGTACTAGGAGTCATTTAAATCAGAGAAACAGAAAGGAAAATGGTGGGTGCCAGGGGCTGGAGGAGGGAGGAATGAGGAGTTATAGTTTAATGGGGACGAGTTTCAGTTTTGTAAGATGGAAAAGTTCCAGAGATTAGTTACACAACAATATAAGTCCAGTTTATACTACTGCACTGTACACTTAAAAGTGGTTAAGATGGTAAACGACAAAACAAAAACAACCACAAAAACAGTATTCATGTTTTCAGGGTCAAAAGAGTGTATCTAGAAATGAAATTTGGACATACTGGAGACCAGCCATCGTTCACGTTGACAGGCGGGGGCTCAGGACACAGAGATGCAGGTCTAAAGGGAAAACACAAAAGTAAAAGGGACAGGAGCGGACAGCTCCTAGTGGCAGATGCCAGAGTAAATGAAGAACATGTGGATAGAGACCCACAGGCCGTAGGGCATCAGAGGGAGTGACCTATAGCATAAAAATGGAGAGTTCGACAGGAAAAAAAAAAAAAATCATCGAATGCCAAAAAAAGCCGGGAAATTTAAGAAGCGAAAATCTGACATTTCATAAATCTCAAAATATATACTGGAAAGTATTTAAGAGTCAACAGAGTCCTAACATCAGTTGAACTTTGAATATATCACACGTGTTTATTAGTTGTCATTAAGCCACAGTGTTGTTGTGTCACAAGTTGGCATATGTAAAGATGATAGAACGCGATGACGCCTTCAGGAGACTATGCACACATAGCGAAGATGCTCTTATCTGAAGTAATCTGGACCAACAGTCAATCCACTAATCTTTAAAAGTCTGTTGAAAAGGGGAAAGACTCAAAAAATGGATATACATGATTGTGGATGCTGTGGTCACCATCAGAATCTCCAGCTGGAAGTGTTACCTGCTGAGGGGGTTCACAGCTGAGAATGTCTTGAGCTTCACCTCCAGTCAAAAGAAGTTGCCTTGTTCGAGGTGATGGCCCCTTCCCCTGGGAGGCAGCCTATACCCAATGTCTGGTCAATGCAGGAGGACTAGTACAGATTGCCTCTATCTGCCACATAACTGAAGAGTGGTTGGCACCAGCGCACTCTACGGTATTGGCGGACGCCTGTGTTGCGATTCTCCCTCGGTTGGTTCTGTACAAAAATAGATATTGCTAGCATTTATTAAGCACCTACCATGTGCCAGGCACAGTGCTAAGCACGTAATTTGCATTATGTCACTTAATCTGCATAATCTGTGAGGTAAATATTATCACCTTCATTTTCCATACAGAAAACTGAGGCACAGAGAGGTACTCAACTTGTCCAAAGTTGCACCACAAAGAAGTGGCGGGGCTGAGATGTTCAAGCTGGTGTGAATCTAAAACTCGTCCTCAGTCCACCTGCCGCACTGGCTCTTCCAGTGAATGTTAAACAAAAGGTAGAACAATAAAATTATAGTCGTGATCCTTTGTTTTCTACTGCGTCATACTAAATGACAAAATATGTCACATCTAGCTTTTTCAAAAGACTAGAATTTAACAAACAAGGGGTGCATTTAAATCTTCACAACAAAAGAGTGTAGGTAGCGCTATCTTCAATTGTTATTTGTTTGCATAGGAACAGTTTCATCTCATTAAAGACAGAAGAGTTAGGCAGTATTTGTAAGGAAAGAACTGAAGTCAGACATTTTAATTATGCTATCAGATTAGCACGAAAAAAAAGAGAATAAACTGGAAAGTTTGTAGAATATAATACAAGCTAAGTGTGTTATGTCTCAAAGATAACTCTTTGAATCAAAAAAATAAAAATAAAAAGAGCCAGCACATCTAAAATAATTCAGAGTCAGATAGTAAGTGACTAATCAAAAGAGGTCTCATTACAACCATCTGTATCAACACCCACATGGAAAAAGCAAGCTACAGTTTTATTAGAATTATTTTCCCAGGAAAATAAAGCATGAATTTGTGGTTGTCTACTAAAAAGAAAAATGAATGACATTTCAAAAACAGATACAGACAACATGGAAAGCAAACCAAAAAAAATAAAGGAGGTATTTAAGACTGTCAAGTCATAATGCGTGGAAGCAAGCTCCATGTAACGGGAGACCTGGCAGAGAGACGGGCTCTCGTCCTCCAGGACAATGCTCCCTTCTACATCCAGAAACAAGAGGTCATTCTTGCTCCCCTCCTCATCCAGGACACTGAAATATGAAGACAGCAGCAGAGATACCCAACAGAACAGCAAAGCCAAGAAAGGCCGGCTGCGCCATTCGGCTCTTTTCTGCCAAAAAATCCATGAAGTAGACATCAACAGACACACATCGAAGACTCGGACTCTCTCTCAGATATCCTGGGACAACTTCTCTGTCATGGAACCGTCTGACCTTGACGTCCATCTCTAGGTAGAACACCTTCCCTGCTGTTCCACAGACATGTCCCAAATTGATATCGTCATTGACCTGCACCTGCTCCTTTTCCTGTGTCCCCTGTCATACTGAATGGAGCCACCATCCGCTTAGACTCCCAGGCCAGAGGCCTAGGAGCCATCCTCAACTCCACCTCCCTCCACGGCATATCTTGCCACCAGAGACCTGTGGATTTAGACATAAGACGTCACTTGAATGCACTTGTTCCACCTCTCCCTTGGTTTAAGGTCTAGACTCTTGCAATGAAGCCTGTGTTTAGTCATGGTCAGTTTGGCCAGGGGATCTGACACAAGATCTGCTCACTTACTGAGCTCTCACTACCATGTTCGATTCCTTCCTCGACCAGGAGAAAGTCTCTGGAAAAAATGGGAAAAGAGAAAGGTACAGAGGCCTTCTTCCCTTAGCATTTTAAGTATAAGAAACTTTCAGCATCCCACTTAGAGATGAAAGAACATCGGGTGATACTAAAAATTCATTTGTAGCCTGAAAACTATAGGCCAGCTTGTTTTTAAGACCCTTTTATCTGATCGACAAACTGTCTCCTCTTGGCAGTCTCTTAAGTAATCTCTCCCAGGTAAGATCTGTAAGGATGCTACTGGGGCCTCCCAACACAGTTGCCTCCTAGAGTCTTCCAAGAGCATCTGTGCTGAAGCACAAACCACAGACCTGGCTTTGAATCTCAAACCCTGCCATGGACCGTGCAGCTTCAGTCACACAACCTTATGAAGAAAAAGAAGATAATGATATTTATTTACAAGGCTGATTAAAATCAACAGCAAACAATAAAAACCAACCAAGGGCCAGGCTCTGCTTTGAGCACCTGGGATTCAAAGATGAAAGTCACAGCTCTGCCCCTTAGACACTTCCCAGTCTAGTGAGGCAGACAGATGTGGACCAAGAACTGTGACAACATTCGTAAGTGCTAGAACCAAGATGTGAGAAAGTACATGAAGGAAGAAAGACTGACTGGGGAGGATGGAGAAGAATTGAATTCTAAAAAAAACCCAGTGCCTAATCCTGGCTCAGGTAATAAATGCCTTCAGGTTGATTTATTTTAAACCCCTATTTGGGCTTACAGCTGTTACTGACTTGACCTTTCTCTTGTCTTCCCGAAAAGCCATATATATAATTAACAAAATACCTGATAGTCACCGGTTTCATTTTTGGAGCAGCTCTCCTTTAATGGTAAGATGCTCCTCTAAAGCCTTCTTATTCTGGGCACCTGTTTTTCCAATCACCCGAGAGTGCCACGTAAGTGGTGTTCACTGGTTCATCGGGAAATTGGGCAGATTTCTTAATCTTCTTCACACCTCCATTAAGAAGGATAAGTTCTAGGAATTGTAGTCTACAGGAAAAGTTTCTAGTCTGGAATGCAGAGAGAAAATGACATCTTCATGATTTTTAATACTTCATGATTTTTACCACCTTATTATCTTACATAAGAAAAGAAAAAGGAAGTGCGTGCTGCAATGAAGTGGAAACCAGGAATTCTGATATCCACCTTCTATTCGTGGATAAGAAGAGAAATATATAACTTGGATCACAGATGCTCTCAGACCCTAAACAAAGCACTGACGGGAGTAAACGGTGTTTTATGTCATAGGCTGCGGTGGTTGTAAAATATGTCCACAAAGTCTTTGCTGCTCCTTCCGCGGGGGCGGAGCCTGAGAGCCCTCCCCTGAGCGTGGGCACTGGGGCTTCCTCCACTCGCTCCCCCTCCGGGGTCACTTGCGTTGGGGGCAGCCAGATGACACGTCGTGAAGACACACAGCCCTGACGATGAGCACCTGGAACTCAAAGATGAAAGTCTTTGGCGAGAAACTGAGGCCTCCTGGGAACAGCGGGCACCAACACGCCGGGCATCTGAGTAAGCCACCTCAGAAGAGAACCCGCCAGCCCCACTTAAGCCTTCAACTGACTGTGGCCACAGCTAGTGTCTTGAGTGTAATCTCATGAGAGGACATGGGCCAGAACCGCCCGCTAAGCCACGCCCAGATTCCTGACGCACAGGTGAGAGACTAAATGTTCATTGCTATGATCTACTTTAGTGTCGGGGTGATTTGTTACTCAGAAATACAGACAAACCTCAGAGATGCTGTGGGTTCGGTTCCAGACCACGGCAATAAAGCCAGTTGAATGGGGGTCTTAGACCTATGACGTGGGTCAATAGGCTATTAGTGATAAAGTTTTTGTATTCAGGATAGCGTAATTTTCTTAGTTAAAAACACGATTCTCTCAATTTCTTTTCTCTGGAGCAGAGAAACCTGGCATACACGACTGTGGGTTGTGAGACGACAGAATTAATGCTGGTCCCACTTTAGCCCTTGCTTCACACCCCCAAAGGAAGAAGCAGAGTTCAAAATACTAGGATTCTATAAATAAGCAAGATGGCGTGTAACTTCTTATAAAACAATATAAAACGAGGTATATGGCAAGGCAGTAATGATGAAAGCAAATGATTTGTCACAAAATAGTAAGAATTGGGCAAATAAAGCCAAGTAGTCCCAGCCACAATTATTGAGTAATGAACCACGAGTTTTGGATGATTTGGGCACTTAAATAATTTATTTAATTTACTTAAAAATATAATTTTTATGGGTAGTGTGAATAAGTATATAAAGTTTCTAGGTATTATATCTACAACCAAAAAGAAAAGCATTTTATTCTCATTTATATATATCTCAAAATGTAGATTCATTTATTTACAAACATTTATTATATATATACCCAGTTTCTGCCAGGAATTAACTTAGGGCCCCTGGTAGGGGCCGGTCTGTGATTTCCAGGAACCCACCGAATGCTTCCTGCAGGAGCACGGCCCATGGAGATCTTTTAAAATATGAATGCACAGGCCCATTTCTAGAAACTCTAATATCAAAGGTGGCAGAGAGAAGGGAACCTGGAGATTGCCATGTTTTTAAACTCATAATCGATTCTGATGCTTAGTCTCGTGGTTCCCCAACACCAGCGTGGACAATAACACAATATGGCTGGTTTATTTGATCATCAGATTTATTTACTGATGTGTACAGGAGGTTCTGCAGGTACCATAATACACCAGAAAACAGGCAACACGAAGTTGGAGAGTAAGAGACTCAGCCACGGGAGAGGCGAGATGATGCTCCATCGCAGGCAGAGCATGTGGTACCCTTAGGGAACAGGGCACAGAGAATGCTGGAGGGACCTGGCCACATATTCGAATGTGGAGCATACCACATGGTTGGCTTGGTGACCAAGGTAAGGAATAAAGGAGCGTATTCATGAGTTCTGGGATTTTTTTTTATTTGAAAGAGACCCAATCGACCCTCTAAACAATCCTTTCACAGCATAGCTGAAAAACTTAGGGATTGACCTCTCCAAGGTCACACAAAAAGAAGGAAACAGAACCTAGGTCCTGTGACTCAGTTCTCATGTACTTTTTTCTTGATCGGCTCCTTTTAGGAGTGAAGGATGTTTTTCAGGAACCAGAGGCCAGAGGACACTTCTCAATTCTAAAAAGCACAACACAATTTTTGTGTTGTTACTATAGGAATACTATCTCAAGACCTATCAATCTGGGGCACTTTAGGAAAGATACAGTCAACAAAGAAAAAGCAAAGTTAGATGTAAAAAAATGTCTTTGAAGCTATTTCAGTTGCTACTGTCAGAAAAACGTTTGAATTTAAACTCTAGTAAGCATAAAATAAGCTTATAGAAAACACTAGTTTTGGAATCTGAATCAATGACCTAGAAATAAATCTCAGAGAAGGATAAAAGAAATTTTGAAAGAGTGGAATCAAAAAAAAAAAATGTTATTTCCAAATGGTTCGTAAAAATAATGTTTGAGTTACAATGTAGAAATAGGTACGTTTTAAATCTACAGGTATTAATAATATGCTGGCATTTTGTCACATAATACTCGTCGGGTGAGGAGTGGATTTCCTTCAAAGGTGTTTATTACCAGAAATGTATGAAGGACTTCGTATTACAGTCTCACTAAGAACACGAACTCTTCTCCCTTTCAGAGTCTTCACCATCTGGCATCTACTTCTGCCAGTTTTCTGAAGTTCTCAAAGGTCGACACTTTGTCCTTCTTCTAAAACCAAACTCAGGCCTTTGATTTCTTGACTTTTTTGTTCACCTGGTCTTGAAACACTGTCTGTCCCTTGTTTTTGTGAAAGTGTAGGTTCCTGACTATTCCTTGCCTGGCTTCCCTCAAACCAGAGGCCTCCTCCCAGGGCCCCGCCTGGTCCATTTCTCTTTCTAATCCTCCATGGATGCTAACGTGGCACTGTGAGTCTCCTATTCGTCTAGGCTTCCGGGGCCTTAAAGCCAAACTTGACAGTTCTCTTTGCATTGCTTCCCAATATCTAGTCAGCTTTTGAGGCTACCAGATTCCTTCTGTGTAAAATTTATAAGATTTGACCCTGCCTTCACATGTCCATTTCCTTTACCCTTGAAATAGGACCTCATTGATTCAGCCTTAGTCAGTTACAGTCTTCCTGTAGACTGGCCTCTTCATTCTCTGGTACGTCCTGTAGCCTGAAGCCAGATGAAGACCTTTGTCATCATGTCCCTTCCTTGTGCAAGAATCAGTACATGCCCCATTCTATGCAATCTCTGTATCCCTTTCCTGGAACGACTTTCCCCTTTGCAAGTCAAATCTAATACTTTCTCCAAGATCCAACAAGAAACTGCATGATGCGTTCCCAACCGAACCTCTGCCACTGTGAATTTTAATTTCTTTAGCAGTCACATCTGGATCACACTCTCTCACATTCACTTTCTCCAACTGGAGGGCAGTTCTATAGAGACCACTGTTATGAAGGGCCAACGAAAGGGTCTCCACAAACGTTCGCTAAATTGAACGTATACCGCAGCTCTGCCAAAGCTTAATTTTAATTATATATAAAAATTGAGGGAAAACAGAAAGCTCGTCTTGCTTCAGCTGTACTGGTTTTGACTTTAATTTCTTAAACTGTAAAAACAGAGAGAGAGAGAGATACACACGGAAAGCATTGTTTAAAAATTGGAAATAGCACTGGAACAAAATCTTTAAATATTCTTAGTTTTCTCTCCTCCAATGTTTTAAATAGATCTTATCACTCTGAATATAAAGGGGTCTTTTGGCATCTGAGGAGCTAAGGATTGATGACAACGGTAGACTCAAATATGTGAAGGATGACTTGTGTCTGAAAAACCGTGGGTCAGAGAGATATTTTCCAAATGGGAAATGAATTCTGACAAGAAGCTGCCTGCTGGGAAATGAAGAAAGCCTTTGAAAAGCTAGTAATCACGATCAAATTTTAGTTGTGTAGTCTGACTAGCCTAAAATACACGTGTGGAATCTATAATATATAAGCTGTTCTGTGAAGAACTTAATTATGCAGAAGAGGAAGCCAAAGATCTTTTAAAATCCGAGCATCCACGTTGTCAAACGTGTTAATATGTCACAGGTAACAGGTCTGTCTTACAAAATAACTGACGTTTAAGAGTTCTTTGCTAGGCTTATAAATCTTACAGCCTTCATATCAAGGTTAGCTCCTGGCAGGGTAAAACTGGCAGGAAGTTGCTATAATAAGATAGATGGTTCAAAATCACGTGCAAACATTAAAATCACACATATGTACTTGTATTTAATTTCCTCTGCATTATTTCTTTCTAATCACATGTGGAATGTTGTTTGCATTCATTCGCTAAGGATTTTTTGAGCACTGTCCAAAGCTCCAGTGATTCAGTGATCCCTGTCTGAAAGGAATTCACAACCAAACAGGGGAGACCACAGGCTTGATGGAAAGAAATGAAGAGTAGGGACAGGAAATAACTAAAAAGGAAGAAAAAACACTAAATGGAAAATTTCAGGTTTACTCCTAAATTTATTAAAGGAAGAATAATCCAACAACTCACGGTTAAATAAAGCCAGAGAAAAACTCTGCCAATCTGACCACAGATTCAGTTTTCTGAAATTTTCATGTCTGAATGTGCCAGGCCAAGACAACACTGAGTAACGGTCTCAAACATTTTAAGATGCTGCAAAATCGTGACTGCGTAGATGGAACAGTTTTTAGTAACTACGAATATGAAATTGCCCCCACATTTACTTCATAAGAAATATAACTGTTGATACTTTTATTTCCTAGTGTGCTTTTGGCAATCTTTTCTTCATCATCATCATATCAACATAGAACAATTCTGAAAGAGTAATAGGGAATCATTACAGAAATGCTGGAAAATACACAAATGGTCAGAATCCTATGACCAAATCCTAACGATTTTACAGGAAATATGCAATGAAGAAAATCTTGAAATTAAATGAGATGCTCTAATCGTAATTTTAGGGAAAACAGGATGAAATGCATCTGCATTCCTCTTCCTGCCAGGATCTGTGCCTCTCCCATCCTCTGCGCGCCTAACCCCGCTTCCCACCCCTGCAACTGTTCCCTTCTCTGAACTTATTTCATCTCACCTGGTGGAACGAGACAGTGAATGACCTGCTCCTATTTATTTTCCATGGTTTTGCCTTTATTCCTAAGTACATCATATGCTGTTCCCTGAGGACAGGAAGTGAGTTCTCTATTTCTATGTATCCCCAGCAACTAGGAAGCATCCTGCACATGACAAATGTTTGTTGATGGGGACGTGTATGCTCTTAATTTTGATATTTAAGAGAACATTAAGAAAATATAATTGGTTGAAGAGCAAGGACCCAGGATTAAAAATTTTAAATGCTATATATTTAGCCTTATTCGGCAAGAATTCTGAAGAATTCAGTATAGCCTTGTATTATTTAGACAAGTAAAAACTGTAAGAAATGAAACAATTCCCATTAAAAAAAATGAAGATTCACTTCTAATTAACCGATAACCCTTATTAGCATCTCCTTCCCCTCCTGCTGGACTCCAGTTTATAAAGTTATTCTAATGCATCCAATAAGAAATTTTTTTACAATAACAAATAGTTTTAAATAATGCATAATTTTCTTAAATAGGCTCTACATCTTTTTTTGAGTCCCATCCACACACACACACACACACACACACACACACACACACACACACACAGAGCCTACTTAAACTTCATAGACTCCCAGGGCACAGGAGTGTTGGAGACAAAAATCACTGGATAATCTGAGCCATACCAGCAAATAAGTGACTGTGTAAGTGTGCTGGGGGGAGAAGGCTGATGTGGGGAGCCCAAGTTTTAGGGACTCTCAGATGGCACCCCTGTCCACTCTAAAAACAAGTTCTTTCCTATCTGCTTGCTGATGTCCACACTGTTTAACTTTCTACAAGTAGACAGGCTTAAACTATAACTACCCCTATGATGCCAGCCTTATTTGGCATTTGCCTAGAACCCACTCAACCCACCCCCATTGCCAGCACCCAGGATCCCTCTGATCTGAGAGAGAAGGATCCCGTCCATGCCCACAGCTTCGGGGCTGTGCTCTGCCAGTCAGCAGGACATCACCCCCTTGCCAGTGACTGGTTGCCACGTTAGCAGATACTCCTGGCCCTAGCAATTGGTTGAGGGGTGTCCCCCGATCTCGGAGAGAAGCCCAAGACCTCTTACCCTCCTTGAAGTTGTGGCTGTGAGGCCCAGAGCTGCTGTAGTTAGTGTCTCAACCACAATGGGCATCAGGCCAAGATCACAGGGGACACAGGGACGAAGGTAAGGCTAAGGCAATACCAGAGATGAGGGGCCTGAGCCCCAGCTCTGATGAGCAGCACATTAAGCTGGCCCCATTCCTCCAGGTTTCAGCTGTGACAGCCACCAAACCTTATCACTTAAGGCATCTGAGTTACGATCAGCCACAGTTACATCCTACAGACTAATTCAATATATGCATCATAAAGTTCATATAAGTCAAATCAGACAGAGTCTTTTTTGAAATCAGGAGTTGATTTAGAGACTGAGCCTAGGGTATCCGAAGGGAAAAGCGATACCACAGAGAAAGCGAAAAGGCAACTGAGAAAAGGATGGCGGGGTGGAGGGCTGAAAACGCTGTAAATGTTACTTATGCATAACTTTGCCTAAGCCTTGGTTGTTACGGAATATGAGTTTTAAGAGAGACAATTCTTCCATTACAGGATTTCAGACCCTGTTTCAGGGGTGACTGAGAAGATATTTTTGAGCAGAGGCCTTGCTAGGCCCCCCTGCAAGTGCACACAGGAGGAACAACAGCCCCCTCTATGCCCCTTCAGACCTGAACACCCTCGTCGATAGAGTTCCCTCCCCTAAACCCCAGCGATACATATAGCGAGGGCCATACAATATAACCTGTCGCTCTTTAGCCTTAAATTCTTAAAGTCAGACCCCAAACCTTTGCGTCAGAGCCCCTGATGTGGCCTACAACACCTAGGGGGCAGAGCTGTGTCTCTCTCTGGCCCCCAGGCTCCCATGGCAACATGTTCCCCATCTTCAGGCATCACTGGCAATTCCTCAAAGGCACCGAATCCTTCCTCTTGGCTTTGCGTGCCCTGTGCGTTTTGCCTGAGATGCTCTCCACATGGCCTGGCCACCCTCACCTTCTTCACCTGGCTGACTTGACTTGACCTACAGTTCTTTGCTGCGACATCTCTCTCAGAGAAGTCGGCCAACGCCCACCTCATTCAGGGCCCCAGTTATAATCAGTCATGATACCCTTTGCTTTTCTAACGAGCAGGTAGAGAGATTTGTGATGATCTAGTTTCAGTGTGATTGTTTACCTAAGTCTTCTTTCCTGACTTGACTGAGCCCAAGCAGGAAGGCAGGAGCAGGGCTACTTGCTTGTCACCAGTTTACAGGGCCTGAATTTGCTTAATGATTTCATGCCTCGTGCTCTCTATTTACTGAGATAGATACCTGGCTCCTTCCCTAGGCCAGTGTCCATGCCTCACACTGGCTGGCTTATGCACAACTCACGCCTACAACTGGTCATCGATGTCCAACAACGCCCCAGTCTTCCCCACGCTCTCCCCAAAACTCACCTCCACCAGTGGAGCTCCTACTGCTGTCTCACGACATCAACATTTGGCCCTTTCTAGAACTGATAAGTTCGGAAGCAGCGCAAGGAAAGAAGGGATGGAAAGCAGGGCTGGCTTAGGGGAGAGCTGTCCCCAGGGAACGAGCTCCATATGGGGCTGTCCTGTCTCCATGGTGACCCTCCTGCCCCAACACAAATTCTCTTGCTCTGTCTTAATCTCTCATTTCACTGCATTCTATGCCCTGAATAATTGATACTTGTTTGATTTAACAAGCATTTAATAAGTATTTTCTTTCAATACAGAAGAAATGAGAGTTTTGATGGAGTGGGGAGAGGGGGAAGCAGCAGCTAATGATTTGCGAGCAGTGCGATAGGGACATGGGGACCTGTGAGGTAGGAGAGCACTGAAGAAAGGGTGAGCCTAGAGCCTACAAAGGCTCCCGCTTCTTCTCTCTCTGCATTGTAACAGTAACGGGGCCCACAGGCATTAGGGTATGACTCAACCATAAAGGATTAAAGATATCTGGTGGGCTTGGCCTGGGAAAGTCAGCATCCTTTGATTATATTATCAGGGCATTACATTCCAGGTCCAGATTCGACTTTCTCCAACTTTGGAACCCAATCTGCTCTTGGCTAGAAGACTATCATTTCTTCATTTCTTCCAAAGGGGAAGACTCTGAACTAAGCCCATAACCACTGTGCAAGAAACACCTGTTTCACTGACAGATCAGCAGTGTGCAATCTGATCACAGAATAGAGGAACTTGGCCTCTAAGAAGAAACCCAAAAGGACTAAACCAAAGTCAAAGCTTCTTTTTGATCATCTTCTAAGACCTTCATATATATATTTTGTAATTCGGAGTGGCCTGCATTTCAAATTATGCATTATAGTTCAACCGTTATTACATAGGAGACTGTGTGTCCCTGGCAAGGAAAGAGGTATTAATTTTGCATCGAGCCCCACCAAGATAAGGCCCGTATAAGTATGCGCCAGGTTAAGGTACTCCACAGAGCTAAGCAGTGAACCGTCTTCTGTAAAATGCTCTTCTGAAAACACTGCAACTGGGGGTTCCACCCCAGATTCTCAAGCACTGAGCACTTGTCTTGGACGATGCTACTAGCTGAGGTATCTACTGTGGGCGGGGGCGGCGCCCTCCTGCTATCTTTATACTGCAGTTCCTTGTTTTAAGTGCTCCGTAAGTCAGACATTTGTTTATTTTTTCTGTAGCTGAATAAAGATATATTTGCAAGCTAAGGATAAAGACACTTCAAATGCTGCCTTTTGAAGCCCATTTCACAAGAAGTAATTGACTTCCCTCATAGGGATCAATTATAAATCAGGAGAAAGATGGCATTCATACGAATCACGAGACTACCAGAGACCAAAAACACGACTCAAACCCTGCTGGCCTCCTTACAGATACAAAAGCATATACGCTCGGTCTCATTCCAGCATGTTAGAGAAATAAAACCATGTTCAGCAAAATAAAAATCTCTCTCCTGCGTTTGTTCTTTCCCCTCACACTTGAGGAATATTAAATCCAGCTTATCCAAAAACATTAACCGCCCAGATATCGATGATACAGTTTGGGTGAGAAGAAAAAGTATGGAATTCACTAAAAAGAGGGGTAACAGGTTCTCGGCAACCTCCGAAGCAGTCTCCCTGCCGGAGGCCACAGAGCGGGGCCCACATATCCTTACGACGTAAAGTCTGAGACCTTATCTCCCAACGCCACATCCTTCCACTAGGTAAAAAACTCTATATACTCATGTGGTGTTAGAATTCATGGATTAAACGACAAGGCTCTGGTGTTGCTAAAAGCATGAGTTTCAGAACCTGCAGAACCAAGTTGGGATTCTGACTAGGAGAACGTGAAAAGTTCCTTCACCTCTCCCTACACCCTGCTTCAACACAAAATGGAGGTGGTGATAACCACCACCTTGGGTGGCTGTAAAAAGTCAATGAAACAAAGCACCCAAAGTGTTCGGTCTCTAGTAGGTGACAAAAACTTTTAGCTAGTTGTATGATGACCACCATCTAGGGATGACCTCACAAAGACTCTAGTGTCTTGACTCTCGAGGTCAAGTAGACCAAGGAGCGTGCTATCCTCCCACATGTGCTAAGGGTTGGACAACTCCTGGGGGCAATGTTTTGAGCCAAGCTGTCATTCCTGGGGAACACAGAAAGCACAAAACTCTCCTTAGAGTTCTGTCACTTGAGAAAGGCTGTGAAGAACCCTTCCCTCTCTCTAGACACCAGACAGCATGAGGAGGGGAAGTAAGATGCCATTCTCTATGGACAGTGAGGTTGGCAGAGTACGTACAATATTTCCCCGAATTTCTCTAATGCCCCTCAGCATTATAAATATAGAAAATGTTCATAGCTTGTTTTTTAGGAATGAAGAAAATAAACTCTCTAGAATTAGACATCAAGCTAAAATAATTTTTAAATTAATCTTAGCTTAGGCGAATATGAGCTCTTAAACTGCAACAATTACATGACATATCTACTACCTAAGAAAGGTCAAACTATGACTCTCTCCAGGATTTCTTGCATGAAGATTTGTAGATATACCATTTTCCCATTGGATATTTAGGGTTCTTAAAGGGAAGACTCTGCTAAAATCCACATAGGAATTGAACAGATGTTATGTAATTCGTAGCAATTCAATAATTCTAATTATAAACTAAATTTCTCAAAGCTGATAGTAAAAATTTATTATGTAATAGTTGATACATACAAAAGAGTGACTATATATAACCAACAGCTACGTTATGAAGTGTGATCATAAAACCAGAACTTGGGAACCTACCCCCAACTCAAGAACTAGGAAGTGACAAATATGATTGTAGATACCTGTATGCCCCGTCCTGATCCCGGCCTTGTGCCTCACCTTCGGAAGTAATCACTCTCCTGAATCTGAATGTATCATCCCTTTTCTTTTCCAAACAATTATTTTCCAAATGTGGACCTTGACGTGTATACTGTTTAGTCTGGCTAAACACTGCAAAAACGTTGAGACCTTATCTCCAAGCGGATCTAAAGTTCCCAGCATAGAGTGTACGCGGGGACAGCCAGAAGCTGGGTCAGCTGTTGCTGTTCTTCCTTCGCAAGCATTAGGTGCCTGCCCGGCTCCCCCTCTCCCAAGAGAACCAACCAAAGTTCTAAGAATTCTCCTGGTCTCCACACATAGCAGTCGCAACTGTCCCTTCATTCTCTCTAAGTATAGGTGTTTATCTACACAGCTTCTATCTGAAATGGAATGAAAACTTTCCGCCCACCCGACAGGAATCTTTGTACCAGTCATTAGAACAGGGTGAACTTGAGGCTGACTGCCACACTGGCGAGGAAGTCCTCGTGCCTGGAGGAGAGTCACGACAACCCGGATGCTGTCCTGGCATCTACTGCAACTCCCTCCCTGAGTCCTCTCCATTAACAAGTAACAGAGCGGAGGGCTGTCACTGTCTGGTTGACTGTATACTTTGGTCAGCATATTCATCACTAGTCCTCATGGACTTCCTTCAAATCCTGTTAGGGACCATGATTTCCTCATCTTTCTTCCAGAAAGCCATGTCACTATCGGCAACTCGTTCTCATCGATAAAACTGTTAAGAGCTGGGAAGAATCTGAGAATTCAGTCCCCTCGCAAGTTACCGAGGTATCCTGTGGCCTTATGGGCGGTGGCCGAAGACCTGGGACTACTGGAGCATAGACCAAGGACTTCTTTGCTCATGACACACGCTGCATGAGGGTCAGCACATTTTTGTCAGCTCCCTGTACCCCTAGATTCTGTGAGGTGATGCAGTTGGGTCCATAGAGATGCCTGCACCTATAGAGGGTTGTCTTGTAGAAGAAGAACTTGAGTTAGGGACCCCAGATCTTTTAAAATGGTTGGCAAGCATGCCTGCCTTTTGTTCTGGAGGGAGACACTCACTACCTGTGTCTCCCAGGGCTGGCCACTGGACAAACATCCTTGAAAAGATATTCTGGAACAGAGGGCAGTCGGTGCCTCACTCATGAGATGCACAGAAACAAAAGAGGTCCGTGGGGTCCCCACAGTCTCCCATCATCTGTCATTCTTCAAAATTTTCATTAAATTTTTTTAAATCATATAATTGTTTAAAATTCTATCTCGAACCCAGAAATGACAGTCAGATTTCCACAGCCTCTTGGAGGAATGTGTCTGAGTGCAGCAAAAGGTGTGTGTTTATTTGTTAGAGTTGACAAATATGAGGTTTCTGGGTTCAGGCTTCAGAACTTTTGAGGGAATCTTTCTGACTCAGTTTTTACCTCTGTTAGACAAGAACGATAATTTTGCTCTGTGATATTAGCTTGGAATTTAATGAATGATTCTAACAGACGTGAAGATCCGCTGTGAGGAAGTTCCAGCCAGTGTCTGCATGACCATCAAGCCTCCTCGGGCTGATGGAAGCTCATCTTCACAGTTAAGCCCCTACTTTACATTATCCTACAATTTGCACCTTTTCCTCCCAAATTGTCAGTTTTCCCATGTTACTAATGTACTGACCTCTTCTTTATATTACCCTGTAATTTGTACCTTTTCTTTAAATCCATCATATTCCTTGCATTACTAACAGACTGAACTCCCCTTTCTAGTATCCTGCAATTTACACCTTTCCCCGCTGACCGCATCAGATTTCCCATGTCGCGACTAATGTACGGACATCTCACAATTTGTACTGAATTTCTTGTAATTTGTGCTCATTTTTTTCAGAGAAGCTGGGGAAAGCTGCACTGTGACTGTGTGTCCAGGGCTAACGAACAAAGACGGCTGAGAGTGAGTGCTCTGGACTTCATGACAAGCCTCTGGACAGGGATCCTGACTTAGGAAGGAGTTAGGACGCGATTAAACATGATGGGCTGCGTCTTGAGCTGCTGGCTAAGGAAATGATGAAAGGAAGATGTCAATTTTATAATCTGTCCTTTAAGAAAGCTTCAGGGGCTCCACAGAATGAGAAAAGTCTGTAACAACTAGCGTAATTTAACATATTCTTTTCTTTTTATTGCATCCATCTGAGAGAGATGCTTTGTCATGGGTTAACAGTTCCTCTCTGTTTGTACTAGTACTGTCTGCCATGTTTCCTTCTGGTCGCTGTGAGGGGAGACTTCCAGCAGAATGCGCGACCTCTGCTGAGTCTTACGTGACTTAGGGTTGGTGAGACAAAAGGAGGTGAAGAAGGTTCGAGATACAAAATGCTATGTGTGGAAAGGCATAGAGGTGCAGGTCTGAGACCTTCAGGGAACCTCGAGTATTTCGGAACGGCTGGTGCGCAGTGTGAGCAGGAAGGTGGCGGACCATGAATGTGCCATCTGAAGGAAGTTGGATGTTATCCTCAATGTCTTTGGGAGCCATTAAAGACTTTTAAGCAGGAGAGTAATGTGCTTGTGTTTGAAATCAGAATAATCTCTCGGATGGTGGCATGGAGGATATGTCAGAATGGAGGTGATACTGGAGGTAGGAAAACAAATTAGGAGAGCACACTATTCACTAGTAAGGAGATGATGAGGGTACATGTTATAGAATGAACTGTGTCTCCTTAAAATTCATGCTGAAGTCCTAACCCCTAGCACCTCCTTTAAAGAGTTAATTAAGCTAAAATGAGGTCATTAGGGTGTGCCCTAATCCAATATGACTGGTGTTCTTCTAAGAAGAGGAAATTAGAACACAGACGCACAGAGAGAAGACCATGAGAAGACACAGGGCCATCTGCGAGCCGAGAACAGAGGCCTCGGAAAAAAACAACCCTGTTGACACCTTGCTCTCAGACTTCTGTCCTCCAGAATTCTAAGAGAATAAATTTCTGTCATTTAAGCCACTCAGTTTGTGGTATTTCTTATGGGAAACTAAAACAGCATGGATCAAGGACGGTGAGGAGGAAAACCTGAGACCGACTTGGGTGGCAGAATAGACAAAACCTGGTGACCAGTTGGTTATAAGTGGTGAAGAAAAGAAGTTGATTTAGGTGATTCTGGAATGAGTAACTGGGTAGATGGTGATATCGTGAACCAAGAAAAGTAACACAAGAGAAAAGAGAAATCTCAGCAGTTCTGAGGTAGTAGATAATATAAAGCATTTAGAACATGTGGTGTCTGAGGGGTCAGCGGAGACACCCAGAAGGGTGGTCAGTAGGAAATGAAGACATGGGTGTGGAACACAGAAAACAAGACTGGGAGAAAGGAATGGAACCGGGACTCCCCCACACGGACGTGGGGCAGGGAATGAAATCTCCCGGAGGAAGGATACTGGAAAAGAGGAGAATGTTGGGCGGGGTACGCAGGCAGGGGGCCATCCACTGAAGGAGATGAAAAGCAATGGCTGTTATGGGTAGAACCAAACCCCAGAACGAGTACTGTCACAGACTCCAGTGGAAAAGGGTGTCCCATAGAAGGAGTGGTCATCAAGGCGGAATGCTGAAAGAGGACAGAGACTGAAGAGCGTCCACTGAATTTGACACTTCAGAGATTATTAGTGAGCTCCGCAGAATTATTCATTGGAACTGTCAGGGGTGAAAGCCACGCTAAATTGAGAAGTGAAAGACTGGAGGTGAATGAAAACAGCAAGCACAGGTTACTCTTGCGAGAAGCTTGGCTGAAGTGGAGCTGGAAGCGATGCAGGACCCAGAACAGGCTCTATTACTGTCAGTAGCAGTGGTGCTGCTGCTGGTGGAGGAAACAGATGGGGCCGCGGTGGTCATATCCTAAGGTCGGAGGGCGCCGGGCCTCTTGGACATGTTCTCTAAGGCTCAACCAAACATCATCCTTACAACGAGTTGTTCCTGCACCCATTGCAGAGGGGCTGATTTGGATCACAGCCAATTCCTGTTCACAGCACGCTCACAGGGAGAGGGAGCCTGTCCGTGGATAACTCCTCACAGGCTTCTCTGCAACGTGAGGTAGATTACATTCATTTGATATTATGGAGGGGTAAGTTGGGTTGAAAAAAGGGGGGAACAGTGAATTGAGAAGGAGGTGGAGAAGAACTTTATCCCCTAAGTTAAGTGAATTCTAGTCCCTTTCTATACATTTACTCTCCCACCAGGCTGCAAGTTCCTTGTCTGCAGATATTACAGTGTTGTAACCCACAGTACCCACACAATGCCAGGCACCTAGAAGGACCTCCACCAATGCTGAATGCAACCTCTACTGTGGCTGTGTAGTGATCATGGCTCTAGAGCCAGGTCGTGATGCCCTGATGCTCAGGTTCTGCTTATAAGACGAGATTAGCCCAGTGGGCACCCACGGCTGATGTCTCTACACGCTCACGAGACTAGGATAGGGCAGGGAGGTAAATGTAATTGATACGGTCAGAGACCAGCTCTCCAGGTGGATGACCAACACTATTCCTGAGTGACGTCAAGGTTATATCCAGGGAAATAGGATAAGGAGACCAAAGAGGGGTTTAAAAGGCAGAATAAAGTAAACTGGCTGAGGATAGTATTTATGAAATCTGAAAACAATGCAGATCAAGGTAGCTATGATATGTTTGGACTTAAGGTGAACGTGCACGTTATCTTATTTCATTGATTCTCAGGATATCTTTCCCATAATTTAAAATCTCTAAAATTGTGATGCATCTTACGGTTATTGGTACCTTAACATTGTGTCATAGTTTAATGGGCAAAATTTTTTCTTTCATTAGTGGCACATAATATGATGGTGACCTAGAATCAATGATGTCTCAGATCTAATGATATTGTGTTTTACTCTAGAAGAGGGTATGGCACTTGTTTTGATCTGCTGCTTTAATAAAAGCACTCAGCTTTAGCAGTGGGTAAATTCTAGGGCTGTGAAGGACAGGGTATTGTGGACGTCACTCATCCACAGGGTTGCCTAGAGTCGGAGCTGATTCAACAGCATGTAACACAAACAAATTCTAAGTACTATCACAAAAACAGAGTATCTTAAAAGGTACCCCTTCATATATTAAGATACTGAGTAACTATTCCGAGAGAATTTACCTCTCAAAACAGAAACCAGGAAGAACTCTAATTGGCAGGAAGCACTGTGATGCTATATCTTGAGTAACAACATCCAGGTCCCAAAACTCAGTAATAAAAAGAGCCTGATTATTATCATTTTTTGTTCCATTGTTTCTGTGTTTGTAATTAAATTTGTGCTTTCATTCCAACTCAGTAGAATGCCAATCGCTTACTGCAGGGGTTGGGGAAAAGACTTGGAGACACCACCATTTCGAATAACAGAAAAGTTCTAGTTTGCAGTTGGGACATACTAAAAGATGGTTCTGAAGAATATTTTGAGACAGTACTCTTTTACCAGATAAACCCTGTGGTAACTGTGGTATCTGGGGTTTGTATTGCTTTCAGTGTTTACAAGGTCAAATCTAAATTCATATACTGGAAATGTGTTCTATTTTCACTGCTGAGTATGGGATGAAGCGATTTATTTGCTTATTTTTAAATGTGTCTACTGGCCTTTAGAAGCTATTATTTACATAAAGGTACTTTTGAACTTTACAAACATGTTGGATGCTACCTACTGTCCAAATATTTTAAATAAAGTATTAGATATGTGCAAAGCAACAATCTATATCCAAAATAAGAAAATGAAAGATAGAAATCACTGCCAAATGCCTTCCTAAACCACATTTTAAAAATAATCATTTTCACAGATTTGTTTTTATCACACTGAATTAAAATATGTTTTCTTAAAATATTAAAACATATGAATATCTAGATCCATTTTCAGTGCTTTATATAGACTATAGACTATGAAGTACATTTTTGATGGCAATCAATATGTCTACTTTGGGCAGTTATTATAATGGTTATTACAATTCAGTGTCTAACTGTTTTATAAATTGACCTAAGAGACAATTAACAAATGTGAATATTTACCTTCACCTTCTTTGAGATCTAAATTCACTTTTCATCTTGGCTTTTCTCATTTTCACCTTGTACCTGATGACTTTACAGGACATATGTTTCTTTCTTCTTTTAATTGGTTTTTGTACTTCCTTTTTCATTCTTTTTTAAAAACAAAATTTTTGTTGCTAAGCAATGTGCATAACATTAGAATATACATTATTACCTTGGACATTGTCTACTTGGCATTATTTTCCTCTATTCCTTTCCTCATTTGGATTGACCTAAACTGTACTTCCTGCTCTCTCGTGCCCATTCTTTTTGCCAAAACACATTCTCCCATCTTCCCGTCCTTTCATCATTACTCAGTAGCTATTGTATTCAATATTTAGCCCCATGTTTTCCTATTCTCCATTGTTTCTGTTAAGCTCTGGTGGACACACTCATATCATGTGACTATTTTTCTTTTTAGTCTACTGTCTTTGTCTTATTTATTTTGTTTGTATTTAAAGATATTAAAAAGACATCGCTTTTATGAAATTTAGGTCACTTCCTATTATTTTCCTTTTTGTCGCTTTTGCTGTTCCAGATGTTGGTCCCTTTCAGTACCATAACAACTGTTATTATACTCTTCCTCATCTCATTTATTTACTTTAGTGATTATACTATTATTAACTTTGGTATAATCCCATAAACCATATTACTTACTAAACTTAACTGTGTTCTATTTTTCTGAGCTAATGCATTTAATTTAGTTAGCTATGGTAAGCTGCCAAAAAAAAGTTCCCACGAAAAACTAAGCAACAAAATGAAAAAATGAACACCTCAATTACTTACATACACCAAAACTTTCTTTCATATATATGTCTGAATAAATATTTTTGAAGACCACAAAGAGCACACTTCACCTTTACCAAAACTAATTTGTAGGCTAACTTGCACTGCTGAGCTCATATAGGCTCTCATTTCTCTTGCTAGTCTTATAGATAATGATTTCTAAGTAGAGTGTGGACGTGTTTATGATTCAGGATTACCTGATACTCAGCTTGACTCACTCTGGCCATAATCTTATACAGTCTTGCTTTTTCTAATTATAAAAAGAGAAAAGTGATGATTCTTCTTCTCTCTCAAAATAGGGATGTTACAGGAGAATGTTAAGCAAAATTCATCACATCGAAACCCTCTGGAGCAAAGCTATTCTGTCGGAAACGTCAGACATATGTATGGGTGCACACTTTCATCTTAGTATGTCCTCTCCTCACATCTGGCCTATTAATAATTTTTCAGTTTCCATTTATTCTAAGTTTTGCTAGTATAGCTTTTAAAATATTTATTGTCTGACTCCCTTCTCCTGAACACCGAACTGCTCAGCCAGATGAAGGGCTCAAATTAACTGACCTCATACTCAGAGCTTCTTACTGTATTTCAAATTGATCCTAAACTGATCATTTGCTTCCATTTTTCTTTTCTTTTGAAGATGGTTTATAATAAGTTGAAAAATAATAATGGGAACTAAATAATAAAATGGAAAAAATAAATGTTAATTATTTAAAAGAAAACAAATGATAAAAATGTGCCAGGTATGTCTGTCTATAATTCAGTTCATTGAGAGGCAGGTAGTTAAGGTGCAGGTTTTAGAGTTAGTCGGCTTGGTTACCTTGGCTATTTCACTAAAATGAAAAGTAATATTACTTATGGGGCAGTAGAACATAGTGGTTAAAGATGTGAACTTGAAAATTTATAAAGAAATGCAATGAGTTAAGAACAATCAAGAAAATTCTGAAGAAATTACAAAGCTCTAGGACTTACGCTACTAGATATCAAAACTTATAAAGCCATATAATTAAGAGAGTGTGTGATTCTGGCACAAAATAAACCAATACGAAATAACAGAGTCCAGGGAAGAGCTGATGGTACAGTCTCCCAGTCCAAAGGCAGCCTAGAGGCTGAAGTCCTTCCTCCTCAGGGGACCTCAGTCTTTTCCCTTATGCCATTTAACTGGTTAGATGAAGCCCATTCACTTTATGGAGGGTAACCCGCTTTACTCAAAGTCTACTGATTTAAATGTCAATCACATCTTAAAAATATCTTCACAGCAACATCTAGACTTGTGTTTGATCAATAACTGGGTATCGTGGCCTAGCTATGTTCATAAAATTAACCACCACACTTACATTAGGCAAAGATTTCTAAGATTCTTAAAAAGCATGAATCATAAAAATAATTCATATATTGGACTTCATCAAAATAAAAAACTTCTGTTTCTAAAAGGAAGTGCTAAAAAAAGGAAAATAAAAGTCACAGGCTGGAACCTATACTTCATTACAAGAGATTTGGATAGCAAACGAGGACAAGAAACAATCATTTAAGTCAGTCATTAGGGAAGTACTAATTAAAAGCCCAATGAGATACCATTCACCATATACCTAGTAGAAATGGCTAAAAACAAAAACAAAACTAAAAATTTAACAATACCAAGTGCCGGCAACAATGAGCAGCAACTGGTACTCTCGCATTTTGCAAATGAGAATGCAAAATGGATCAGGCACGTCAGAAAAAAACATTTGCCAGTTTCCTATCAAATTAAAATCTACACCTGCCACGTGACTCAGAAATCACACTTATTATTCCAAAAGAAATGCAGACAAATATCCAAAAAACCTGAACACAAATGTTTATAGCAGCATTATTCGTAATTGCCCCACACAAGCGAAAACAAGCGAAATGTCCATCAACTGCTGAATGGATAAACAAACTCTGGTACATCCATACAACAGAATACAACTCGGCAGTTAAAAGGAACTAACCGCTGATGCGTGTTAACGACGTGGATGAATTTCAAATGCATTTTGTGAAGTGAAAAAAAAAAGCGCAATACCAAAGATTACAAACCGTATGATCCCATTTATATGACATTCTGGAAAAGGCAATAGAATAGGGGCAGAAACAAGACCAGTGGTGCCAGATACTGGGAGTAGAGAGAGGGAATTGAAAGGGATAGAAATTCTTTACATATGGATTGTGGTACTGGTTACACACTGTATGTATCTGTCAAAACACAAATGACTGTATACCTATTAACAAAGAAATCTATGATATGTAAATTAGACCTTAGTAAACCTAATTTAAAAATATTGTTTGTGAAAGCCAAAAAGATGAAAAAAAATTATATTAAGATAAAACTTAGCCGAGGAAGAAAACTAGAAATAGGTGTTCAAAAAAAAAAAAGGATGTAAAATTTCAAATTGTAAAAGAAGAATCTGTCACATCATTTTAAAAGCTTGTTCACATATTTTTGAAAGAAAAATGATAAGTATCAAATCACTATGGTATTTAGATTCTACTGGATACATTTAAAAGTGATATGTTATATTTTTAAATGTCAATATTTATAATTCTCTGGAAGTTATATGCTTTGCAACCATTTAAACTTACTTTGAGAAGTTTTAGCTACCAATGTAAAAATGCACAAGGAAGTTTTTAAGAATACACAGTTTTTAAGAATGCTTTTAGGAAACTACAAAGACCACTGCCCTAGCACACAGCTCCCCAAACTCTGCCACAGATACTTTACAGGCGTGGCAGAGTATTGAGCCCCAGAGTTTCTTGGTCAGGGAGGCAGTTTGCTTTCAGCCTAAAGGAACTTCTCTGTTTACCAACATGTGCTTTATAAACACTCTCATTGTCTATGGCTGAAATAAGGTGAAAAAAAATTGTAAAGCACTGTCCTCAAGAAATTCTTACACATATGTACAAACAAAGTACAAGAAAACATTGCAGCAGCAATTGAAATAGTGAATAACAGAAAACAACTTAAACGTTCATCCACAGGCAACTAGATAAATAAAATGCAGAATTATCTTTCGGTGCGATTTTACATAGCGATGAAAACTGAGAGCTAAATGACAATTCTCAAAAACTATTAAATTAGGTGGGAAAAAAATCAAGGTTCTGGTTACGAACAATACGATACCAAGTATAGAACACTTAAACATGCAAAACAAAATATTACATTGTTTATTAATAAATACCTGTGCAATCATATTAAAACATGCACAAGATTGATAAATACCAAAACATAGGTCATCATGGTTCTCTCCAGAGAAGAGAGGGTTAAGGAATCAGAGCAGGATACATAGGTGTTTTCAACGCTGCAGGTAATGTTTTAATTCTTTAAAAAACCAAAGTAAATATGGCAAATGTTAAGACAGAATAAAGCTAGGTAGTTGAAATGCGAGCATTACATTATATTACTATCCACACTTTTCTGTGTTTACAATATTTCCAATGGACACAGAAAGATGGAAGTATGTATTTGGTATCTTGAAATTTGGCAGGAGTCCTGGTTTATTGTAGATTTGATGGTTTATGGCAGATACACAATCCTCAGAGCCCAACGAATCAGAAGACTTAATCAAGCCTAGACATTAAATATACACATTATTAACTTTTTAGTTATTGCAACCTAAACCCAAGGTCAGTCTGGATATCCTCTTCAAGATTTAAGGAACCCAATGAACATTTGATTTGACAAAGATCATATCTAACGTAAATAACTTCTTTTTCTGGCAGTCTTTAATAAATTAATTCACTGAGTGATTCAACAAGAACTAAATGACCAGATGCTTTATGCTCGCTCACCTGAACACCCAGAAGTAAGCAAGACAGAACAGACGTCAATGCTCTCATGGAGCTTTAGAGTTGGTTAAGTGTGAGAAATGGGCAATGAATAAACTAAGACAAAAGATCATGTCAGAGATTGGTAAGTGCTGCGAATGATATAAAACCGGGTAGTAAAGATTTACTGTTGGGGGAGGGGAGATACGATGAACTCACATTGGATAGGAAAGGCCTCTTTGATGATGCAATGTTTAAACAGGGAACCAAAAATGCAGAGACCAAGAATAGAAGATAGCAAATGTCTCAGACAACTAGATGTTCCGGACCCCTTAAGCATAATGATTAGACATAAGCTTTCCAAGCCTATAGAAATGCAAGGACATTTTTCATCAGGCAGTAGTTTGAAAGTTTTACAATTCTTTTTTTTTTAAAAAAAATAAACTAAAAATAACTTGTTTCCTAGTCATGAACACTTAAATAAGTATCATACCTAAGTCATAAAGCATGTCTTCTTATATGGTATTTAAATAAAAGCAGTATTATGGTATTATACTGAAATAAAATAATACTGAAAATAAAATAACAAAGACTCCTTAAGATATTTACTGAATGACACTGGCAAAAATCAATCTTTTTCTAACATATGTACCATCTATTAAGAAAAGACAACAGACTGTAAATATATTCTTGGGAACAGGTGTTATGGAATGAAGCAAGCAAGCTTAGGCAGGGATCAAAACAGGTGACTATGAACAGTAAAATAATATTAGAGTAAGACATTAAACATCTGTATCATATTTCAGCACATGTGTTAATACTCAAACTTTTCTCGAAGCTATAATGTATTTTCCTGGGAATGAACACAGTAAATGGTTGATCTCTCCATTTCAATCAGGAAAAAAAAAAAATCTAAAGTACACCAGCAGAGAGGCAAGCTCTACCAGCTATATTAGTTATCATCTATATCCCAGATGGCCATCCAGGGGCACTTAAAGACCATTTCCTACGTCACTGTCCAATACACTGAGGCAGACAATATGGCTAACGCAATGATGAGAGTTACAAGGGAGGAAATAAAACAGAAAATGCTGTCCTGTCTTTGTTTGTAAACCATGGTCCTGTGATACCCTCTGTGTTTGCAGTTCTAATTGCTCTATCTTAGAAGAGACCAAAAGAAGTTTCAGAAAAAATAGTGGAACTAAATTGTGGTCAAAGACCAGACAAGCCTTCTTGTAGGAAGATGGAAATAAACAATTCAGCTCCTCTAATCCAGAAACAGACAGGCTGGGAAAAGCCTGTGAGATCAGGAAAGGTTTGCATACAAAAATTAGAATGATTTTCCAAACTTGAAAATTATGAGCTATGAAACAACACTCAAGATTAGAAGAGGTTATATGAAGACAATTTCTTTTAATCACACTTCTATGGTAACGTATGAAAACATCCTATCCAAGAGGTGGGAAAAAATGAAAAAAAAATATATCAATAAAGCATTTGATAAATCATGGATTCTGAAGCCTGAGTTTGAATCTTGATTTACTATTAATTAGCTGTGCAATCTTGGACAAGTTTCTTAACCCCTCTGTGTCTCAGTTTATCATTTATGAAATGATTATTGTGAGGATGAAATAAATAAAAAACAGTTCTTGCCATATAGTAAGTGCTTTAAAAACTTTAGCCATAATTCCATGTGTGGAAAAGAATCCACACTGCAGCCCTGACAGCCATCCTGCTTACAAAGATGGTCCTTGGCTGGCATCTGAGAACTTGGTTTTCTGGAAGTTTTCCACTATTAACTCATAAGAATGGATCATTGTGCCTAAGACTATGTAGCACGATTTATGTGGCACCACTGCTTCCCTTCTGGGAGTCTGGACTTTTGCTACGTGCCAGGCAGAGACTGCCTACATGATCATACCACAAAAACCCTCGGCACCGAGTCTCTACCGAGCTTCCTGAGCTGGCAACATCTCACATGGGTTGTCATAACTTGCCGCTGGGGGGATTAAGCACATCCCGTGTGCCTCCCCGACAGAGGGTCCCTGGAAGCTTGCACTGACTTCCCCGGGCCTGCGCCCCAGGAGCCTTTCCTTCTGCTAATTTTGCTCCGCTTCCTTTCACTATAACAAATCACAGCCTTAAGTCCAATCATATGCTGAGTCCTTACAGCAAATCGTCAAACCTGGTGGTGGTCCTGGGGACGCGCCGACTCGTACGCTGAAAAATACTAATTTCATACTAGGTGTAAATATAGTAACAGTGCATTTAAATAAATCCTGAAGTTCAAGAAAAGTGATTTTTAAATGTAAGACCTCGATGAAAACAGAAAGCATTGTATTGTTGCTTCTCATAAATAACAGATGAAATTAAAAAGTTGAGATTCAATGGCATATTCATTAAATTATATCACTATTTCCTGACAATATGCTTTTAAGGTGCATGAAAATAAATATTTAAATGATATTCAAGAGAAGAACAGTAAGTGGTTAGAAATACTTAGGCATGTCCTTCAAATAGCAATAGAAAATACAGCACAACCAAAATGCCAGAATCACTAAACTTTAGAAACACATCACTAATTTTACATATTTTCTACATCACTTACAAATGAGTGATTAGTCTTTACCAACACTTAATAAATCCAATGTTCTGCCCAATAAATCAATATCTGGAAAAAAGAGTTTAGAAAGAAAAGTTTGAGAGAAAAAATATATAATAATTCATGTGAGTTTCTGTTTGGAGATGGTCAGATCGATTCCCCCACTGGGGACAAAAATGCTGGATAAGACACTAAAACAAAGCTACCTAAAAGCACTGAGTTAAAAAGATAGTGGGGCCAGACCATATTCTCGGGGTAGGGCAAACCCCAAGAGGCGAGACACTAACTGTTAGTGGGAAGTCGGCCACTTTTGCCCCGAGGGTGAGCGTCCATGTCTGCACTGGCATATCGGTTGGTGGCTTCACAGGAGAAGGAGCCAGGAGTCAACATTCGGGGCTTGTTCAACACAGACCAGTGGGTGTGCAAACTAATACAAATGATTTAGAAATGTTATTTGGCACTATCTAAGTAAACACTTGCATACATTATAACCCAAGAATTCCACTCCTAAGTACATATCTATGAGAAAACACTTGTACACGTGTACCAGGAGTCACGATAAAAGACTGTTCATACAGTATTATCAGTAATAGCAAAAACAAATGGAACTGGGAAGAATAAAAACTAAATGCCCATCAACAGAATAATTTACGGTAACGTCATATAGTGGAATGTTATATACATTTAAAATGAGTAAATTATAATTATATACAAAACAGAGATAAATATGAGAAACATTGATTGAAAAAAAGTAAGTCACAAAAGACTACATACATCTGACACTCAATTTTATAGTTTTAAAATGAGAAAGGTGAAACATTAGGGAAATACACAGGCGTGTGTGTGCGTGTTTGCATGTACTTGTGTGCGTATGTTTGCATGCATGTATGCACATATTTTTAAAGCAAGGAAACAATAATCACTGAATTCTGAATAGTGGTTCCTAAAGGAGAAAAGCAGGAAGACAGGATAGAGGAGCACGTGGGTACATGTGAGTTAATGGTGGTATTTTAATTCTTGGATTAAATGTAGTCATTGTAATGTTAAACACACTAATAAATAAATGATAGCTATGCATGAAAAAATTCTATTTAAAAACTTAACTGCACACATTTACAAATTTACATCTTGCTACAATCTGATTCAAACTATTGCAGTATAGTTTTAATTTATGCAAACTGTTAATATGCCATTTTGGAATAATTTACCATAACATTTAACTTATTTATATAACCTGTTAGAAAGACTAGCATGTAAACACCAGTTGAAAATAAGGAAGGAAAATAGTATACATTACTACCATAAAGCTAATTTAAGGAAATATTGTAAATAGTTCCTTCAGTACTAAGAAACTAAAAAGATGCCAGCGACAAAAAGCCAAATGCACTGAAACCTGTCAGTCAAGGATATCTAGCTGTAAAATACACACCATGATAAAAACAGAGGATGAAGCTATGCTTCTTAATCCGTTTGCTATAGACCGAATGTTTGTGTTCCCTCAAAATTCATGTATTGAAATCTAACCCCCCAAGTGATGGCATTTGGAAGGTGGAATCTTTGCAAGTTGCTTAGGTCACAAGAATGGATTATAAGGATTAGTGCCCTTATAAAAGGGACCCACAGAGCTCCCTGGTGTCTTCCACTATGCAAGGATACATCAAGAAGACGGCTGTCTTTGAACCAGGAAGCGGGTCCTCACCAGACATCTAGTCTGTCAGCACCTAGACCTTGGACTTCCCAGCCTCCAGGACTGTGAGAAATAAATTTCTGCTTCTTAAGCCACGGGGTCTATGGTACTTTGTTACAGCAGCCTGAATGGTCTAAGACGCCATCACCATGGAGAGCACACTGTGACAAGGCCGAGACCTGAATCCTAATCTTGATCTGTGCCGCCCATGTGTTTGACCTTGGGCAGGTCATTTAACCTCACACGTGTCACATGAGTAAAGTAAGAGACTGTACCAATTGCTCTTTAAGGATATTCTTACTGGTGAAAGTCTATGACTCTGTAAGAAACTGTTCGTATCAAGAATTAGCAAAATCATTTAGTACTTAAGCCTTTCGATGATAATGTCCAGAAGCTCTGAGGAGAGAATGAAGTGGCAATACAACATTACCACGGAACTTGTTAAAATGAGAAAGTTTTATTACACATAAAAGAGTTTCCAAGTGGTGGATAAATCTGCTTTTTGGTAGATCAGAGGTGTTTTGCGGTATAGCCTTTTCGTGCGACTGCACTGAAACCAAAACTCATTAATTTAAGCATTATGGTTTAAACATTAAGCATTAAATTCTATAATGCCGAAGAATTTGAAAAGTAAAATAAATCTTGCGGAAATATTGTTCAAACTGCCTAGTCTAATACAGGAAAGAAAGATTAGCAATTATTCAAGGATAATATGAACATTCTAACAGGCAGAAAAATCACAAGGTAGACCCTCTAATTACTATGCTCAAATGATCCTTCACATTCTCTACATAATTTTAGACTTTGGACATGTTGAAGAATCCTATACTTTCTCTTTTCTAAAGTTCTCTCTAAAACCTCTCGGGGGGGGGATATTTATAAAAGGACATGATATTTCCAAATTATTTGTGTGTATCTCAGATATTTGTCGAGAGTTACCCTATTTTAAAAAATGAAAAGATGTTTTGTGACTCATAAATGAGAAAGGACTAGTATCCAGAGTACATAAAGAACCCCTATAAATCAATATTAAAAAAACAGAGAACTCAATATTTTTATGCAAGCCAATAATATGAGTAGGAAATTGACAGAACAGGTAACCCAAACAGCTAGCAGACATAACGCTGAACTTTACTAGTAATCAGGGAAATTAAAATGACAATAAGATACCATTTTATACCCAGCAGATTGGCAAAACCAAAAGAGTTTGACAGTAAGTGTTGAGAATACAGATGGAAAAGAATTCTAATGCACTGTAAGTGAGAATGTGAAAGACCACTTAGGAGGCAAGTCACGTTGCTACGTACTCAGCTACATACTCAGCTACGACCCTTCCATGCCACTCCTATGTACATGTGCCCTGCAGACTCTCTTCCATTTGTAGACAAGAATAGTCACTGCAGCACCATTTGCGATAACAATAAATGAGTTCATCAATAGGAGAATGATATATAAATTATGGGATACTTGATGGAAAAAAACTGTTCCAAGAAAAACTTCCCTTTCTCTGTCTATATTTCCTCGCAGAGGAACCTCTTCTGGAGTAATATTCCCAGCCTCTTGCCACCTCCTTACCCATTCCTCCTAGAAGCATGAGTTATATAATTAGTGCCCCCTCCTCCTTTTCTTCACAAGGGCCACCTGACTTTGGGGGGGCATATACAGTGCTCTGCTCCATGTTACAAGGACACCCTTCATGGGGGGAGTCCCAGGCTAACTACACAGCCTGTGACTAGAAGAATAAATCTATTTAACTCTGACTGTGTTTAGCAAGCCCACCCCTCCAATAGAGCCATCTCACAAATAAAGCTGATATTTTTATCCACTACTCTCTTACATGTCTATTTCTCAATTTATTCTAGACGGTTAAAAGAGAGTGCTAGTTATTGTGCCCCCTTAAACCCTAACAGAACATTATACACCAGGGAAAATAAAAGAAAGATATGCATATTAAGATGGACAAGTCTTAAAAATATGATACGAGAATAAGCAATTTGCATGTATATGAGGTTTAAAAATATACAAAATAATACTATGTATTATCTAAAATACATAAACCTGTGTCACAAAATATAAAGATACACATGAATGATTTTAAAAATTCAGGATAGCAATTCTCTCTGGGGCAGAGGAAGAGAAAGGCAATCAGGCAGTGGTACCCAGGGGCTTGAACAGTGTTTGGAATGAATGTTTTGTTTCTTAATCTGGGAGGAACATGTATGGATTTCTTCCCCCTGCCTTCAATATTTCATATATCTATACACACACACGTGCACACACACACGTATGTACAGAAAAACAGCAGAGCTGCAAAAGCTATGCGAGCCATGTGTCCTGCCACACTCAGGCCCTGTCAGCTCTTTTCCAGAACCCCGGGAACAAGGCCAGTGGGAAGAGGCATTGGCTGTGCCTGGAGAGAGATATTAAATGTAGCGCTGGCTTCCACGGTTTTATTCTAAACAGGAGTAAAACCTATTAAACAATAGAATCAGGGAGAGTTAGGAAGAATAAAGCAAAACAGGCATCAAAAGAGTGGAATTACTAGCAGCAAATCAGAGAGAGGCTTCTAGAACTTACTTTTGCCAGGATGAAACCTAAACTATTGCCTTTTTTTAAATAACAAAATCTTTTTACTAATTATCTCTGAAGGAAGTTTCAATAAGTGCTCTTAGTAATGCATTTCAATGTCTTATAAATCATTTGAAAGTTTAATTCAGTGGAAATTTTAAGTCAGTATATTATGACGACATATGGTCTGAAAACACACAGAAAGGAGATAGTCTATGTCATTTCTTGATTCCCTCATCGAAATCGGACACCTTGCGTCATAACCATAATAATAGGACAGTCTACAAATCTGTGTTGCTTCATTCAAAAGAATATTTTTAAAGCTTTTGTGCATTTTATTAAATTGTTAATTTTTAACAACTTCCTTCCTCCAGAAGAGAGGTATTCAAATGATAAATCCTTTTTGGACTGATGCATACACAGGCCTCAAAATTATTTTTTCATGTCTTGTGTCTCCAATGAAGAGGAACAACTGAAGACTACCTACCATTACAAATCACTGACATTTAGATATTTGGTCCTTAATACCATTTTACAATATGTAACCTAAGGATGAATAAGATGTTAGAAAAGGTAGCTGACCCCTGATTGAAATGATAGATAGAATCTAGGAAAGTCTCCAAAGTCTGTCACATTTTCTGCTGCATCCGTCTACAACAGCCCAGCAGACTCATCAGTTTCTTGGACCCAGCATGGGCTCAAGAAATATTTTTTGAACTGAATTTAACTGATAATTAAAATCAAATATGGAAAGATGGTGGGGTTCCAAGAAAGGATACTACAACCCACTAACATGACTGTGTACTGGGAATGCTCAGAAAACCTACACATCTTGAGGATCCTAACGTCTGTCTTTAACCCTTCATCTTCCTGTTTACGATATCTGCAACATTATAGAAGGTTACATAATTAATATTAATACAACATAAATATGGTATGAAATATATGACATAATATACAATATGTAATATGGGTGGCATCCATGACTAATGCATCGTCATGCCCCTGTTGACCTTTCCAATCTCACCTTAGCTCTTCCTCTCACTCACTGCAATTCACCTTCTGGTTTTCTTTTTCATTCCTCAATCCTGCCAAGCTTATACTCACACTAGAGCCTTTTCAACTGCTTTTCCTCTTTCTGGGTGGCTCTTCTCCCAGACGGCAGTCAGCTTCACATCATGTAGGTCTTATTCAAAGGTCACCTCTCAAAAATGCCTTCCCTAACCTCCCCTCCCATTCATTCTCTCATTTGTTCTGGTTTACTTTCTTTATAGCAGCTAATAATGCTATCTGAAGCTAACCTGTTCACGCACTTATTGTCTACCTTCTTACAACTGAACTTGAACTTCTTGAGAGCAGGGATCTTGTTTACTTTTTTCATGGCTCTAGCCTCAGCATCCAGAAAGGTTCCAGCTACACAGTAGGTGCTCAGAAACCATTTACTGAATGGATTAATAAATATATGCCTACTCGATGTCAAATTCCTCAATTGTAAGGCTTCTACGACTGTAAAAAAATGCATTCCCTATTTTAGCAAATTCAAAACCTTTCATACTGGGTTTACTTAAAATGGGGGAGAGTAGAAGAAAATGGAATACTTATAACTTTTAGAGAGAGCTGATGTCACTGAGAAGATCACTGAAGTGAATGCTGTTATTTAATTTACATATTTTAATCACACTGATCTGATCCATTAAAAACTAAAAATAAATCCTTTCACTATTTTTACACTAGGCCCTAATTTAATTATATTCTGTTGCTAAAGCTATTTCATTATTTTTTCTATCCAAATTACCATGTACTTTTCCAGCAATGATATGAGCTATCTCAATATGTCACAGGTATTCTTGTATTCTGAGAAATAGTAAGAGGTGAAATGCAATATGAACATATTACTGAATAAAATGCCTATGAAATAGAATTCCTTCTCTCAGCCAGAAAAAGGAGACAGAACACATTAGGTCAGTCATTAGGAGTAAAAGCCCCACAAACAGAGCAATATCTGCGTAATGCGTGAATCTGACGCTCCTACATGTCTCCTAGAATTTGAATAACTCTATTTTACTGAATACACATATAAAGGAGAAAGCTCTCCCTTAAAAAACAAATTTGAGAATCATTCGAACACAATTTCACTGGCAGTTTTCAAATCCAACTATCGTGATATATTTTGTCTAAGTTAGATGTAAAACTCCTCATTTCTCAAGCTGACCCGCTACGACTAATAGGTTTTAAAATGATGAACAACCCCAGAACCATAAAAAATATTCCACTTTTATAAAACCAAAGATCATTCTGTCTGAGATGAAGTTTCATTTTTAAAACTTCATGCATATGAAAACACACACACACACACACTCACTCACTCCTGGAAGACACTGTCATTTTCTATGAAAGAAAATGTTACCTGGATACAGCAGTGGCACAAAAGTGAAATATACACTGTCAAATAAAGGCTCTTTTGCTATTTGGCAAATATGGAGCTTGTTTCCATATCATGGGAAAGAGTAAAAGGGAAGGAAAATTCAGTTTGCAAACCAAGAACACAAGGTTTTTAAAAACTTAGACTTGTGAAAATATTAGCATTTAAAAAATCAATGTTAGCTTTGGATTATGCTCAGAAAATTATAAGAGACAAACCAGAATTTTAGAATTAGGGCATGTAAATAATCATGATTTATCATCTACTTTCAAGACCATTTCTATAGAAATGTAGAATTTTAAAATACATTGACTGTGGTTAAGGAAGCATCTCAAAGCAAACATCTCTTGTTTGCACACAGTTGGACAACAACTCAGCAGGGGATGGGGCAAAAGTCATAGTGTCAGATGGGACCCTTTGTTGGGGTGGGGACATAGATTCCCAACATCGCCCTCAGGTTCAGTGATGTGCTACTTTTTGCTACGTTCCTTGGTCAAAGTCAGTCACAAGGTCAGCTCAGATTCAGAGACTGGAGAAATAAACTCCATCTCTGGATGGGAGAGGGTCAAGGCACTATACAAAAGGGCTTACCGACAGGAATGGGGAGTGTGGCCATTGTTAGAACCCACCACCACCATCTCTGAAACGCGCGTGCTTTTCCAGCGAAGCGGGTCTCTGAATAAGGAGGTTTGGGGATGGAAGGGAGAGCTCTTAACTCAGTGAGTTCACTGCGGTTACCATAAAAGCGTCTATCCTCATACATGCACACGGGACATGGGAACCCGCGCTTCCGCATGTACAGCCACGTTCCAGAAGCTGGTGAGGAGCCCCGCCCCGCCCCTACGCGGGAAGAGCTGTACAGCAATGCGAGGCAGGCGACATGTATAAAATGAGGGATAAGGAAACTATTGTCACAGGAGCTGAGAAGAGGGGACCGTCACTGAGGAATGGACTGATCAGAACGAGTACTAGAGGAGCATGGGGCAGGGCTCATACAGCAGGGTATGGAGGAAGGTCTACCCCACAAGGAAGCTATGTGCAAAGAGAGCACCGGGAAAAGGCTGTGATGCGCTTAGGTAACCAGTTCCTCGGCAGAGAAGTTAGAAGAACCTAAGAGGAGATTGGGAGAAGGCAACCAGCCTGGGATACTGGAATAAGGAGTTTGGGGTTCAGCCTGTACACTTAGGTGTGTGGCCTCGCTACCTGGACTCAGGTGATAGGACAGGAGCTGACAGCAGAAAGATGTCCAACAAGCAAATGGCCTTGGTGATTGAATGGATGAGAGCAAAGACAGAGAAGAAAAAATAAAAGATGACTGCAGGAATGAATCTGAGGAAACCATCACTGACAGAAATAGAAGGAGGTGACTGGAGGACAAGGATAAGGACTATCACCTTAAATATGATGAACTGAAGGTGACGACAAGCAACTTGAAACATTTTCAGCTATTTATTAACTGTGAGTCCTTGCAAACATTTATAAATACCTTGCTAAGCTCAGTTTTCTTATCTGTAAAATAGGAATAATAATAATGTACAAATCATTAGGTCATTATGAGAACTGAAATAATGACACTACCTGGCGCTCATTAAAGCATTAAAAAAATGACAGATACTTCTGCCATCATCATTATCCAGTTTATCATTTGACAAATAGCCCAGTAATTCTTTTTTGTCACATGAACTCATGACTATCTGATAAACCTCTTATCAAGTCTTCCTTTTTTCCTCCATACAACAGATAATTTAAAACATTCTATTCTAATGGCAGTCCTTATAAATTTTCCACAGCGTTTGGGTCTGGGCAATTTATAACCTGGAGAAAGCTCCAATTCTATGACAAATTTATCACTGCAAACCATTAAAACTAGTATGTCAGCTGACCCACCTGGATTAGATGTGAACATTTGATGGCTGTGGGTTTTCCTAAGAAGCATAATCCAGTAGGTTTAAATTGGGCTTCTTTACATTGAAATAATCGAAAGAAAAATATTGTATATGATTTAATGATGATTTGCAACATGTTAAGGGATTCCTTTGAGATAAAAGGTTTCTGTTTTGCTTTATTTGCTTTGGACATAAAAATAAGATTAAATAGTACAAGATTCTACAGTAATCATGTAGCCACGAAGAGAACATTAGCAAAGAGGAAACGGAGAAGGTAAATCCCAAGTAAGTCTGATAATTTAATACTGTAATTATTAGCAATACTGGAAAATGATAAACACAAGTATTTATCATGTACTCAGTAGGTGCTTAATAAACATTTGTCAAAGAATGCTCAATGAAATTGATAAAAACAAATTGCTTGCTTTTACTTCATTTCTTACCATTAGATCACATGTACTATTAATTATAAATTTCTCTAAAGAGTAAGTAAACAAAGAATCAGGGTATTTAAAAAGTCCTTTTGAAACAGAGAATCAAGGTATTTAAAAAGTCCTTTGGAAGAGGAGGCTGAAGACCAGGGCGGTTAACACACTTGTTTAAGTCAGCTCCTCCCTAATATAGGATCCAAGCCTGAACGAATGGCCAACAGCCCCGTGCATAACCACTACCCCGTGAAGGCGAAAAAGACGGGGCTTATGGCGAAACGCAAGCCAGTCAATTTTCTGATTTGTTTAAAGGTCTAACAAAAGGTTGAGATGAGTAGATGGATTCTGAGAAACGCATACTTCAATTATTTAGGCCATAAATGTTTCCCATTACAATGTTTAAACAGTTCAAGGCAGTCTAAAATATGGTTTTGTTTTGTTTTGTTTTTTTGCCATTAACACTCACGTTTTACAGTATTGCAGTATGAAGTTTTTTGATATTTTTATCAAAAGACTTTTATGACCAAATTTTCAGAAATCAGAAGGAAAGAGGTACAATTCAGCTAGTGTTTTCACACGTCCACAGCCTAAGGTCTGTGAAAAAGGTTATAGCCATAGATTATATAGCTCTATTTTTCACTGTGAAAATTTATACGCTGTCTAGATCTTTATTCCATTGAAATTGAACTGGAAAAGGCCCTTCTATAAAATGATTCTTTCGAAATCTGTAAACTGTAGTAGCTCTGACTGATAAAGAGATTCAAAAATCCTTTTCAAAGGGTGCACGTTGAGAGATATAAAAGGGAAAGGCAAAGATTCTCCCTTGCAATGATGGGTATGCGTATTTGTGTTTCCAGTCAGGAGTTAGATTGTCTGGGTCAACACCAAAAATACTATTAGTTAATGTGATCTTAGCCAAGTTACGCAGCCACTCTGTGCCTCAGTTGCCTAATCTGTAAAATGGGGGTGGGTAAAAGTAGCCACTTCAGAGGGCTGTTGTGCAGATAAGACGAGTTAAGTCAAGCAAGCATCTAGCACAGGGCTTGGCACACAGTGAGCACTCGGTGTGTGTTAGCTATCCTGTGCGCTTCCTCCACCTACTTACCAGCTTCATCTCCTCTCCACGCTTTGTCCACACCGTTCGCTCTCCCTGGATGTCTTTCCTCCCAAAGATTCTTCAACTCCTAACTCCGTTCTTAAGTTCTTGGATTGCCCTGGCTGGAGTTCAATCCTCTCCCTGAATTGTTCTTCCACAGAAGGTACCATTTTCTATCATTTTACAGTCATCCTGTGAAACTGCACCTGCCCGATTTGTCCTTGTAGACTCCAAAGTACCTTTCTCAGTGCCTTGCACATGGCACTTGCTGAGTAACTAACTATTCATGGAATAAAGCAATATATATATAGAGAGAGAGTTGCCTTCTATTGCTTTATCAACCAGTAGCTGGCACTACCACTATTATTAAAGAAGAAAGACTAGTCTTAAGAGGCTCAAACTACAAAGTTGAGGCAAATATCATGACTGCCTTTTGGAAGAAAGCATAATTTATGAAATGCAAAGCTAATTTGAAAACTAAAAGAATTTATGGAACAAAATCAGCACACAATAAAACCATAGATTTAAAATAAAGTCAGCTTGGTCAATACCCCTGACTGGGCAGGATGTAGCATGGCTGTCATCTCTCAGGTATCCATAGTGAAGAAGAGTGGACCTTTCACGATGAATACCCATTTGGCTGTGGCAAATTACTCCAGCAGTCCAAAACGTTTTATGTTCTCCTGCCTCTTTCTCCAGGATAATCTAGACACCCTCATAAACACATTAATAAACAGTGAGCACCTACTATAGGCCAGGCACGGTGTTTTTATACACATTCATTCATTTAATCCTCCAAACAACTCCATGATCTAGATCTTCTTTAATATGTGCAGTTTATAGATAAGGAAACTGAGGCACAGAGAAGCTAAGTAACTTTCCCATAGTCTATTGTTCAGTTCAACTAATTTTATTTCAATCCATCTTCCCACATTTACTGTCCTGTATAGGGGTGCAGTGGAGGTCAGTGTAGAATATCTGGGATATTCAACCGCTAGTGGGAAAAAGAGAGAGAGAAGAATTCTCTCAGGTGCGGTCTGGCCTGGCCTGGTCTGGCCTGGCTGAGCAAGAAGGGCCAACAGTGTGAATTGCAACAAATTTCAGGGGTCAAAGATGCTCAGCAAGATAGAAAAGAGTTAGTATGGGATAAGCCTTCATGGTAATCGGGAAAATGCAAAACATTGGACATGCTGAGCTAGACACATACTGTAGGGATAAGGAGAAGGTGAGTTTGCAAAAGTGGCCCCTGGGATCGACCCAGATAGAGGCTACTCTTGCCACATTTTAGTGCATTCTCCACACTGCAATAGGCAAAATCAGGTAAACCATAAATCTGATCATGTCACTTCCCTACTTAAAACATTTCAGTGGCTTCCTATTGCCCCCAGGATAAAGTTCAAACTTCTCAGCAGTTTATCAGGCCCTACATGAGCTGCCCCTGCCCACCTCTCCAGTCATGACTCAGCACTTATCCTTCTAGCCCCACCCACTCACTAAGATAAAGGAAAAAGTGTATTAATAGCAGACTAGCTATACTGAACAACTCTGCTACCCACAATGCCATGCTCTCCGGCCGACCTCCGCAGATGCACCCTGCCTAGAACACATTCTCCCTCTCTTTGCCTGCTATTTCCATCCTTCAGGTCTCACACTGGCTATCACTTTCTTGGCACCCTCTCCCCAGTCTGTATTAAATATCCTTCATATATATTCTCACAGTACGTTGAGTACGGTCATCTTTCAGGATTAACCATCTTGAATTCTAATTACCGATCTCCCCCTCCAGACTATAAACTCCCAGAGAGCAGGACAATGTCTGTCTTATTTACTTTCATGTAGTCCCAGTGTCTTCAGTGTAGGAGATGCTAACAAATATTTGTTTCCAAAACAAAGACAGACAGAAGTACACAGGGCAGCACCATTTCCTGTAGCAACTGGGGGGCAAAGAGACAACAGGGGTGTGTGTTGCCCATTAAGTATGAGGTGAGGACCATACGCACCATCGGGAGACCAGGGATGATTTGGAACCATCACCAATATCTAGAGAGGGTCTAAATTTCAGGCACTGATTTGAAACCTACACACGCCGGGTCCAATAGCAGTCACAAGAATATAGGTATCCATTGAGTACCCATGTCACTTCAGGTGTCAGCAGCTTCCCCTGGAAGATGTGAGAGTCGGACTCTAGAGTTTTTATCTCATGGGGAGAAGCAGGAAGAATGACAGAGATGAGAAAACACAAGGATTCAGAGAAGTTGCAGTACTACCTCTTCAGAACCGACGTGAGCCTACTGGTGGGGGACAGGTTAAAACAATGAGCGAAATAAAGAGAACTGAGGACACTGTGGTGTGATATCAGAACACGGCAAAGGGGAAACCAGCAAGGCTATTTTGTTTTAATCATTAACAAAAGTGTACCTAGTTCACATTTTGGATCAGGCTTGTGGGGAGTAAAGACTAAGGTTACCACTCATTTTGTGATAGCGTAAAGCAAACAACTTTTAGCAATACTATGAAGCAAGCCAGTAAAATAAATAGAAATGAAGTCCAAGGAATTTAAACACGAAACCTTGGGGCGGGGTGGGGGGTAAGGACTGCACAAAGCAAAACAGATACAATACAAGGCTAACCAAACAAAACCTAAATCCAATAAATAGGCATTGCCATGCACCCTGGAGGACTGCCAAGGACAGTGGATTTCAACAAAGAATGCTTCTGCCACCAGTTTGGAATACTTCCTTTCCAGAAGGGCTGAGGGAAGGCTGCAGCCACTGCCAAGTGACACAGGAGCATGGGGTAGAGAGGCAGCAGATCAGATGTTATTTAAGATTCTATAAACCAGGAGTCCCCAACCCACAGGCTGCAGACCAGTACCTGTTAGGAATGGGCCACACACAGCAGGAGGTGAGGGGCAGGGAGCAAGCGAAACTTCACCTGTATCTGCAGCCGCTCCCCAGCACTAGCATCTCTGCCTCAGCTCCACCTCAGATCATCAGGCATTATATCCTCATAGGAGCACCGGTCCCTGGTGCAAAAAGGTTGGGGATCGCTGCTATCGAGAAACACCAGAACCTTCCCCTAGCAAGACATGATCAGGTAGCTCATTCCTTCCCTGTGTGCCCCATACACAACCAATTGTAAGAAACAAGACCAGGTCATTGATGAGAAATTTGCAGCAGCCTTCTCTTCTCAATTTGTGGATCAAAAGACCATTGTAACTACGTCTAGGCTACCATTCTAGTACCTAGGGTATGGAGATGAACCGAGTCTTTGCAGCCCAAGTGAAACAAAGCATGGGTCATTATCTGTGAACCTGGATGCTGGGAACAAGGTCCTGGGCTTTGATGCTGGAATCGTTCCCTGGGTTAGAGCTTAGCTCTCCACTCAGTTTTGGCCTGGAGTAGTCATAGCAGTAAGAGCGATAATCCTAGTCGTAACAACCATCACCGTCACCACAAGCCCCGCAACCTGAGCATTCATCTTGTGCCAGGCACAGAGCTAGGCCCTCTGCATATGTCATTCCTGAGAACCCTCCCAACGACCCATAATTATCTTAATTTTATAGCGCTCACTCTACAGAGAAGGAGACCAAGGCAAGTAGAGATACTTTTCAAAGGTCTCATAGCCAATAAGCAAAGGATCCGGGACTTAGAACCAGACAGAGTTATTCCAGAACATGCCCTCTTAAACAACAGACTTGGCCAGAAGCCCAGGAAAAGAGGGCAGATTGTCAACAAGCACTTATTAATTGTTAGCATTGTATATACTATGAACGAGGCTAGGAGAAACCGGGGTAAGATGGTTTCTTTAAAACAATAATAATAATAAGGAAGATTAACTAGAATTCCTTTTACTTACGCTGTAAAAAATTCTTGAACTTTATTAGCTTCTAAAGAAAAAAGGACTCCTACTCTTTTAATATCTGCCATATCTACCCGGCAAATATTTAGGTTGTTCAAATCCCAAAGGAGACTAACAAAAAAACAAAACCAAAGGAGACTTGATAATACATAGCTCAGGGGCTTGTTTTTGGTTGACAGTACCCAAAATGCAGACTTAACTCCAAACACTGGGAAACCTAAGAATCTGAAGTTCCTTAGCATTTCCTTAGCGTAGCATTGCTTTCTCCTCAAAATGTATATTGCTCTCTTTATCGAAATTTCTGTACATTAATGTGTGCTTTTTCTTTTTGTTTTCACATGACCTATTTTCCAATGGGACTGAAGGGGAAAAAATCACAAATGCATATTTAAAGCCACACAAATATTTAAATTCTCCCTATTTTTCTCATACATTTATAGTGCTTTCTATCTGAGATAAAAGATAAAAACTCGTGTGTGTGATTAATTGTGATGATGAAAGAATGCTAGGCAGTTGCTTAAGAAACAAGAACAACAAAGGAATAAACTACCGCAGGCATCACCGGGCCTGGAATGACACTGCTCTGTGTACTTGATTTCCATGGCAACTAGCAATGGGAAGATGAATGTTTCATAGTCACTCTGCTCTGCAGTGCATGTCTATAAATCAAACTTGCATAAAGAGCACAAGATTTCTGCTGTGGGCTGTACTCGGAGCCGGTTTATTTTCCTGTTACTGTATAATTACGGAAGAGAAGCACAAAACAATGAGGTCACTTTTAGTCGGGAACAAACTCCGAAATTGCTAATACACCCGCAGCATAGGATGCCAGTCATCTAGCAAGAAACGAGGAGCAGGCACTCGTTTGCGCCGGCTGAGGACTGCATGCTACGTGCCTGGGGTGCTCGCCCTCCCCTCCGCTCTGCTCCGAAATGTGTGTAGGAAGGAGCACCTTAACTAACTGCCTCAGAGACGGTCAAGGGATGCATTCTGAGAACTGAGTGGAAATGATATTCCACGTTTAGTATAAAAGTTTATTAGAGGCTGAACAAGCATACACTTGTTTTTATTTACACTGAAAATGGCTCGTCCTGGAAAAATAATGCGCTGGCACTGAATTGGGGGTCCGAAGACCTGAGTTTTGATGCAGGTCTGTGTATCCACAGGTAAGCCACTAAGTTTGCCAAGCCTCCATCTTCCTAGCTATAGTGTAGGAAAGATGGAGTATGGGACTGCTAGAGGCTCTGCCACTGTTGCATTCCATGATCCCGTAATCTCTAAATGTCAAAGGTTTGAATCTATCAATCAGATCTAGCCAAGGACATTAGCTGTGCTGTCCCTAAAAAAGATACACCTTACACTGTTATGCTTTTAAATCCTATACTGACTGAAGCACCCAATTAATAGTGTTTTGTGATTTTACCATCTACTGAAGCCTCTTCTGACTTGTTTCGAACTTCCAAACAGAATATGCTGTGGAAATTTTAACAACACAAGCAAGGTTTTAAAAGTTTAAAAAAATTTTTTTTTACAGAGAATCCTACACTGATTTTTATAATATTATAAAAAAAATTTATATTTAAATAATCTTCCTGTTTCATAGATAAGGGATGCCTATGAAGTCCTGCCAAGTGGGAAGCATCCTGCTTCCTAAAGTCTGCAGCTCTCGGAGACGTGCTGAGGCTCTCCTGGAGTCCATCTCCGGAACAGTAATGCTCCATAAAAGTTTGTGGAACAAATAAACAGATGAACAAACTCTGAGTAATACCTTTGCTACGCCTTTCAGCAATCTCGTATTCCCTTCCTCAGTCTTAAATGTTTAGGTAGATTCAGACAAACGCGTAAATACCCCCGAGATAGACAGGCAAGTGCCTGAAAACCGGATATAACCAGGTGAGTATCTCTTCTGTGACTCTGTGAGTCTTTACAAAATCCTTGTGGAACTTTACGACCTAGAATGATCTTTACATTGGTGAAGCATGAGGCATTCTCAGAGGCAGAGAGGACCTCCTGGCCTAAGGCCCTGGCTGTGTCTGGGGTAGAGCAGGCTCAAAAATAACTTAGTCCCAGTCTCCGCCTCAAACAAGGAAATGGAGGGTAAACAACATCTAAAGAGCACTCTTTTTCTCAGTATTAATGCTCACGCAAACCCTGGGGAAAGAGATTATTATCCCTGTTTTACAAGTTGGGAAAACTGAGCTGTAAAGAATTTATATAAGTAACTAAGGGACAGTTACGAAATATATAGGGACATTCAAAACTCGCTCTCCCTGACTCAAGGCCTCTGGGTGCCTCTGACTGCCTCTCGGGACACAATCAAGCAACAAACCTCGATCGATTGGGCTTCTCAGGCGCTAAAAAAACAAAGGGTTAAAAAGCATTAAACAAAGAAACCAGCGCCTAAAAAGTGCGTTAATAGTAAAAAAGAGTAGTGATCACACCCATCATCATTTCTTAAATCTAAATCTGGCACCTAAACAGAACCAGCAACACAGCTCTGGCATTCGTTACTGTCCGCACCTCCAGTCCCCAGACAGAAGGTTAAGGTCATTTCTGGGATGGAGCCATTTGTTACACAAGATGCAATTTCCAAAATGTGAATACTATGGGAGCCAATGACGTTTTCACACGAGTGTACTAGAAATGTACTCTACTGCCCATCAAAGAGATTTGGTTTAGTTCCTAAGCTTAGAAGATGCAACGATTTGGGCATGTATTTTTGGTAATAAATTTTTCAAAAACGAGTAAGATAGTATTAGGAAAGGCTCCAAGTTAACCACCTCTTCTTGCAATTAGCTTCTTATCAGAGTTTTTAGCGCCACCAACTGGCTAAAGAGATCTACTACAAACGCTGGGCTCTCAGTTTGCTTTGTTCATTAAGGGAGAATCATACTTTTATCTCATATTTAATTTACGGCAAAGTAATTTGTTTCAGTCACTAAATAATATTAGAAATGACTTTCCTTGCCAGTCAAATAAATAATAATCCACTCTGGCTTTTTCACATAAGAAGGTATATTTTGGTTAGTAAGTCATTAGAGAAAGCTAAATCTACCCTCTAAAGCTAATTTGATTTATTCTACCATAAGCTCACACTCCAAAAGCAAAGACTAAGAACTACAATAAAAATTAGGAACTAAGAGAGAAAGCAAACTAAATGATATTGAATACAGTATCTATATAAGACATTAATTCGATTGGAAATAAAAATGAGGAGGTAATTTCCCATTTTAAAAAATTTGAGTTTTTCATCAAGATTCCTGACTCAAAGATGGACTCTGCCATCTGCCATGTGGACATATGCTGTCACGTATCCTTCCTTGAACCATATCTAGCAATGGAGAGCAGTATGCGGACAGTACAACTGAGTCCGTAGACTTCAAATCTGATCTCCAGATAATAAATTAACCTGTGAAAATAAGTATTTCTGAAGAAGTCTAATTTTTCCCCAAAACATAACCAATTTGTGGATACAAGTGGTCTATGAAAAGTATATCCAGCCACTTGTTGTCATGACAAATTTATAACCAGCAGAATGAATGGCACACTCTAACAAATTTGGTCACAGTAGAAACTTCTCTACTAGATAGTGTACGTGAGAAAAAGAAAAAGGTTCCATCCAGTTAACTGAACTTGACTCTGATGGCAGGGTTCTGTTAAAAGTTTTCTCACAGAGTTTAAAATCACTGTAATAATTTTTTTATGATGATAGCAGTTCAAATCTCTACACAAATGTGTAGTCAAGTTCATATTTTTTAAAGCCTCTGAGTCTAAATCTGCAATTGAAAACCCAGTAAAGACAATCTGTAACAGGCCCAGATAATATTAAGGACCAGCAGCTGCTCTACCCAATTTAACACATAATTTGAACATGCAAATTTTGATCAACCTCATTGTATTCTTTTGCTCATCTATTTATTCACTCATTCATTCATGTATTCATTGAATACGCTCTCTTCGGCAAACACAGTTAAATTTCCTCAAAAAGGGAACAAGAGTGAAACACTTCTACCGCCCTCCCCTCTCCTTGGAGGAGAGCCTCAATATTCCATCTCTGAAGCAGAGAAGATCTCTATTTGAAATCATAAATGGATTGCCAGGAAGCTTAACAATAAGAAGACTTGGGTTAAGAAAAGCATTTTGTAACCTGCATTTTTCATTCTAAAATATGTTCTTTAACATGATTCCTAAAAGATGCTTAATGATAAGCATGGTTAGGCATTTTACTTTAACTGTAAATTCAGTCTACCGTTGTTATTAGGCAGTGATATTCTTAAATTGAAAGATACAATTTTGAGGTATAACAAAAACACTTGGCCATTAATGAGTACCAGCAATATGATTATCATCAAATTAAAAAAAAACTGTTCTATTATTTGTCAGTTCCCCAACTTTTCTTCTTTAACCAAAAGATAAATAACGGAGAAGTCTAGTTTGGCTTGAAGTTAGCAATAAAAGAGCTCGGCCTCATCTGTGGAATGGGCCTGAACAACGGCGGATGTGAAGGATCGGTGCACAGATTCGGTTAATACTAGCAGATGTTCGATGAATGGAAACTGCCATCAGTGGCACAGGGATGACACATGCCAGGAGAGCTGGGGAGGAGTAAGCATCAAGGACAGGGTCCCCAGGCAGAGTGTTAAATGCCTTGAGAAGCTGACAAGAATGAAAACTGAGGAAAGGCCGGGGGGCTACCTACAGGGAATCAGGTGGGGAAAGCAGCTTTCTAGGCTGGGGGGAAATGGAGTATAGCTGCAGGCAGGGATGGAAGGTCTAAACAGGAGAGGGAATGGATGATGGAGACAGGTCTTAGATCAGAAGAAGGGGAAGGGATGCGATTAGAAGAAATAAGAGGAGTTAGAAAAAAAAAGAAGAAGAAACCCCAGTTCCTTAGAAATAGGATGGAAGGAAAACGTTGGATTTTAGAGGTGAAAAGGTAACAGAAATCTAGGCAGAGGCTATGACCCTGTCCTGAAGCAGAAGCAAGGTGGCCTGTAGCGCACGGCAGCAGGAAAGGTGTGGCACAGCCATGACAGAGAGCACGTCCATCTCACTGTGTGTGACGAGGCTAATGAACTGGCTTGGGGTGTGATACTAGGAAGGATTCTGAGGCTCACCAGAAGAATATAGGCCACAGGTATAGGAAGGGACGATGATGGCACACATGCGAACTACTTGCCATCCCTGAAATATGGAATCGAAGACAGACGGGTTAAAGTTCTCCTGGATGGCAAGAGGGTATTAACACGACTTGAGTGACAGGTGTGCCAGACCTCAGCACTAACAGGAAAGCATTCTGAGTTACCCTGGGCCAGGGCGGGAAACCGTGTACAGATGACAGACTCAGGTAGTCCAAGCTCTTTGGTCAAGTTGGTGCAACTGTGTCTGCCTGACCTGAGACCGCAGGCCCGCTCTGGGACAGGCAGTTGGAGGATCAAGGCCGGCAGCAGGGAATCTAAGAAGCAGACCCAGGAAGGAGGATCCAGAGTTGACAGATCTCTCAGGATTACACTTGATGAGAGAGGGAGAGGGAAATTAATTGTCGTGTGTGTGTTTGGGGGAGGAGGTAGATGCATTGCAGAAAGAGGGCACGTGGTAAGCTCGCTCCAGGTCTCAGGCTGGCACAGAGCAGGTCCAAGTACCAGGGCCCACTTAAGAGCCCAGCCCTGCTGCACAGGACTGCAGGCCGGTCAGAACCACAGTGGGGCCTTGGACAGAGGCTCTGCCTGAGGCCTGGGTTATACACGGAGATAAGGACGGGAAAGTGGTATAAACATACTTGGGCTTAGTCACAGTTAAGGAGAACAGAGGTGGGGAATGCAGAAGACACTGCAGTAGGAGGAGGAAGAATGATGAGCGTCCAGCAGCCATGTGTAGCCACGAATAACCGGTTCTGGGCTTGTAAAATTCTAAGTCCCCTGGGTGGGAGATGTGTAGATATGAGTGATAAGCAAGAGACAGGAGTAGGAAAGGGAAAGGTTATTAGCATCAGTGCCTGTCCTGCCTCTCCTGGTGACAGGAGCCACAAGAAGTCTGTAATGCATTTAATTACTATTTCACCCTGATTTTCTCCAGCAGCAGGTTATAACCAAGGAAGGAAGACAAGCAGATAATGTGGACAAGCCGGAAATGGCAGAACACAATGTTAAACTCACAGCAACAGATTTAAAGGGTCTTTCAAGTGAATCAAAGTACAATCCTGCCTTATGACGAGACAATCACGAATTTAGTTTGGCACCCTGACCCAGTTAATACAATAAAATCCCATCTGCTGACTTTCTAAAAATTCTTTTCCAGTTTATTTGGCAAAATATTTTGCTATGGTGATAGACTTCCAAAGGCAACACACATGACATATGGGTTCCTAGCAAAGCAACCTGAACTGGCATGGCTGCTACAGTACATGATAAAATGCTGCATCAGCTTCCTTTTGTACATTTTTGTAAACAGTTCCTTTTGTTTATATTGCAGGTGACCAAATGAAATTTCAAGTATAGAAATGCAAACCAAACCAATTCGTATGGACAGGGAAAAGCTGTATAACACACAACTGGTTTATTGGGAGCATTTCTGGGTAGAGAGGACGTGCCTTGCTTCCTCGTGTTTAGGCCAGCCGGTGTGGGGATGTAAGGCCGGGTGCCTGACCTCAGGATGTTTACACGGTTACAAGAAGTGAGAAGGAACTAGAACAGTGATTAAGAGCGCAAGCCTGGAAGTCAGCCTGCCTGAGTATGAATCTTGGTTCCATTATTCACCAGCTGGTGACCGTGGGCAAGTCCTTTGACTTCTCCAAGCTTTTCCATTATCTTAAAATGGGAAAAGACAGAGCCTAATCCACAAAGACTCATTCAGCTGTGGCCGGTACACACTAACGAGTAAATGTTAGCTGCCAGGGTTATCATGGTTAGCATTACTAGATGCATTAATGTGGCAAGTGCTACACGTGCTTTAAGGAAGAAGAAAGCAGTTTTGTTGGCTGGGTTGATCCGGGAAGGCTGCATAGAAGAGAGAGTTTGGCTAAGCTCTAAGGAGTGGATATCATTTAGATATGTGGATGGGGCAGTCAGAGGAGAAGGGAGGGTAGTGAACCTGGCATAAGCAAAAATGTCAGAAGAGAAATGAGAAAGGATCAGTACATAGCAAGGATATCAGAATGGTAGAGTAGAATTTTTAGTTTGGGAAATGCTGGGAGACGTGTTAACAAGGCATGCCACGGCTGTGTGTGTGTGTGTGTGTGTGTGTGTGTGTGTGTGGAGGGGCTGGTATGTCGGGCTAAGGATCTAGGCATTATCTGGTAGGCAATGAAAGCTATTCAAGTCCAGAAGCACCATTAGAAGGTAATACCAGTTTACTATCATTATCCAAAATGTAACTGGAAGGGCAGCCAGTGATTTTCAAACTTTAATGTGCATATGGGTCACCCGGAGATCGTGTTAAAGTAAGCACATTCGATTCAGAACATCTGGAGTGGGGCCTGAGAGTAGGCATTCCTAGTAAGCTCTCTAACATCGAAGCTGATGGTCTTTGGTGCACTCTTTGAATGACAAGAACGTATCTGTTCAAAGCAACCTGATGGGGGAGAATGACTAGGTAGAAGGTAGGTAGATGAGATGGCTGGACATGAGGTAGCAAACTCATAGGTGTGTATGTCACAGATAAAAAACACAGCACTGGAAATCTTTGGTTTTGATTTTGGGCTACGTGTAAGGAAGATAATTGAAACTCTGAAGTATAACTCTTAATTCTGAGCCTATTTTTTCCCGACATCTTAAAACAATGTTAATTTAAATATTCCATAAAATATAAATTTTTTAGTAAATACTTTTCTTATTTTATGAATATAACACACAATATTATTAAAATTTTCACCCAGAAGTTAGCTATTTACTACAAAAGAAAAACATAAGAAATGGATTCCTTTTTCTATAAAGGAAAATGGCATGAATACATTCATGATGTGCAGCTATTAATAACTTCAAGGGTGAGTGAAAGGGTTAGCTACATTTGGTCATAAGAGAGAAACCATGGCAGCAGTTTCTTATGTGACAGTTGAATTAAAAGAAAAACAGCTCTTATGCTGTTACAGCCAGAATAGTGTATTCAAACATATATGTAGATGAGAAATTGGATACGTTGGCCATAACGCTTGTTATAGTGACATCTCAAAACGAAACCCTGGGTTGGGTCACTGTCAAACCCAGTAATTTCCTCTTGAGAGTAGTCTTTGTCACACTGACAGACCACATCTGCATTCATGCTGTGGTGGATTCTGAATAATATCTGTGATACACAGAGAAAATAAAGGAGACTGCCAGGCCACTCTCCATGATAGATAACCCCATCAGTGGGTTTCGGAGCTAGAGGAAGCCTGCCAGATCATATAACGCAATAGCCTCATTTCTGAGATCAGGAGAGTGCAGGCCAGAGAGGTGCAGTGATCTGTGGGAAGTCTGGTAAGTGGCGGAGCTGAGACTAGAACTCAAGTCCTGATCCCCAGCCATGGGGCTCACTGCACAGTGCAACCTTAATATGGTGCCAGTGTGACATTTGGAGAGTGAAACAAAAATACATAATAAAAAGCCTGTTCACTGCATAAGCAAGCCATTCATTTACATAAAATGTAATCATCTATTCAACACGTACAAACTGTGCTGTGGAGTGTGATGATGAATACTCTCGCGTGCCTGCTTGTGTTAAGCTCATATTCTAACACTGGCAATAATATATGGATACCAATCACCATGAATAAGCATAAACAAGAAAGATAGTTATGACAGATTAGGAGTTAAAAGCAAAAAGTGGAGACTATTTCTTTTTTGGAGGTTGGAAGGTAGTAGGTGGGGTGTCGGGTAGGGCCAGCTTTTAAGGTAAATATCTTAACAGCTGGGCCTTGAAGGATAAATAGAATTTGTACCTGGATGGATTTAACGTGAGAGAGGACTACAAAATCTAAACACCCTAAATGTGAAAGAGAGTATTCTTTCCAGCCAAATAAAACATCCCTGATAACATGAACTCAATTAGTTTAACTGAAGAAAGCAAAATAACACATTCTACTTGAAAATCTATGTGATAAAGTCATCCATCACTCTTCTCTACTCGTATTTCTGGTGCAGTTTGGAGCTTTAATTCTTGCACCACCAATTCTAAAGTTTTTGCTGGTAAAAGAACTATCCTCAAACGCAAGGATATAATTTTTGTTCATGGAGCAAAATTGATGAACAACACTCTGAAAAACAGGCATTGTCTTAAAATGATTAGACTATAATCATTTTGATAACTCGATTTTTAAAGCACATTTTTCAGTACATCACATGTGAAAGTCCCCAGAGAGAGGAAATGCTGAGGTCATCTTGAAAAGCTTACACACATCCCTATCTCTCATAGTGAATATGCACAGGAGAATAATCAGAAGAGAAGATCTCTGGCAATAAAATTTTGAAACAGAAAAAAAAAAAAAAAGGAAGAAAAACTAAGGTATGACCATTGCAGAGAAGACACAAAAATTCATGAAATAAAAACTGGAAACCCAAGAAATCTCCTTCTTTGACCATTACTCATGCCCAGGCAGACATGTCTAGGTACGATTACAAAGAATGAGATAGGCTTTCTAGGCTTTTTTTATACTTGTCTATACACGGAGCATATAAATACCAACAGATCAATAATCATATCCCAAAGTAGGTACGCACTACAGTAACCGTGATTTTGTCGAGGTCACGTGACTACATTTATAAGAGAATCATTCTGATGCACAAAATCTTAACTATGAAATTCTCTTGTGACTGATTGTCCGAGAAAATGGTATGTAACAAGTCAGCTGCTGGTAGGGAGGAATTATAGGTAGCTAAAGAACACAGTGAGAAATAACTCTTCAAAAGAGATGCAAATGATTTGCAAAAATAAATGCTATCTTAAAAAACCACTTTCCTATAGGGCCCTAGCTCTGTAAGACTCTCTTCCATTCAGCATAATAGAAGAGTCTGTTACTTCATTTTACGCAAGCTCATGACAATCCTTCCCTCTGTAGCAGCTGCGATATGAGGCATATATTATCCTTCTGCCAAAAGAGTATCCATAACTCCCTTTTAAAATTGCATTCCTAAGCCCCTACCCCATTGACGCTCTGAAACTGAAAACTTTTAGTCAACAAGTCATGATGCTCTTTCTGTTGCTCAATTTTTAATATCTCAAAAAGGAGAATCAGATGTTCTGTATTTTTTTACCCTCCCAATGTAATATGAAGAGTGGGATTCTTACGCCAGAAATATCGGACATAACTTTAAACAGCTCCTGCCATGACTGGAGAGCATTTTGATTCCTCAAAATGCTGCCCAAAATGCTGTTCAATATTTCCGTGTTACATTATTATCGGACGATCCACCTGTGCATTCAGAACGTTGAACATGGGGTTAGGGTGCGCTTTCTACACATCCACATTTCATTTCATGCCTGGGAAGCAGAAAAAGCTTCCTAGGACTTCTTGCCCACTGACAGGTGGTAGGCATGTGCAAATCTCAGTGCTTACAATGAGATGGAGAAGGCTCTTAGGCATGGAGAAATAAACATTCATGCACAGAAAAAACGCCAGCCATAAATACCGCAGGGTGCTGATGGTGAGCAAAGTCAAGAAAGAACATTAAGCCAGCTTCCTGGTGACAGCAGAGGCTACATGGTGAACTGAAAATGCCCCCAAAATAAAGCAAAGAGAGGCCATCAGAGATTGATTCGTAAAAATCACATGTAGAAAAAGAAAGATAGAAAGCGAAGCCACACGTGATTATAATGTACCGCATTTTAATGTACTCTTTCCTAGTTTATAAGTGTACATCGAACCATAAATTAAACTATAAGTGAGAATTTTACTGTCACTGGATATTTAGAGTGACAATGGACCACCACTTATTACGTAACTACAATGAATAAAGCAGTATGCTGGAGACAGTGGAAGTTGTAGATAAGCTCATAAACTCAAAGAGCTTGTAGTATTTTATGGAGATAATCCTAAACTCTATATTTTTATTTATCGAGTAAGTCATTGAAAAGAATACACAACCATAAGTACTACTGAAATTTAGAGAAAGGAGACAAAGACTGACTATTCAAAGTAAAGAAAAAAAGGCTTTACTGAGCAGGATCATGAAGAGAGGACTAATTGGAACAGGTAGGGAGGAGGGAGAGGCTTTGCCAGCAAGAGAAACAGAAGGAAGTTTAAACACATGTCACACATTCAAAGGAATAAGCACTATGCCAAGGAAAACACAGGAATTTGGGACTAATGAAAGATAAGTCTGGAAAGGTGACCAGATGTTGGAGAGCCAAGTTAAATAGTTTTAACTTGACTCATTAGAGTCACTGAAGATTTCTGATTTTTTTGTAAAGATAGTGGTACAAAGTTTTCAGTTAAGTTTCATTTGTATTAAAAAGACTTTATGTTTCAACTTTTTTATACTAAAAACAGTCTATTATCCCACATTAATTCTATCGCATAAACAGTTTTTTCAGTCTTCATACCTTTTGAACTTCTGCCATTTGTAATGGGTAGAAAAAGTTATTTTAGTTATGCAAATACACTCGGTTATTTTAGAACACAAATATATAAATCATTAGAGATTATCAGCTCTAAGTAGAAAGCAGTTATGTTTTAAACACTGAAAAGAATCTCAAAATTTTAAATCTAAATAATAAACATTTATGAAACTAACTTATTCCTCAAAACCCTTCCCTCGGTAGAAAACTCGCTTTTCTTAATTTATATGGAGAAAAATCCATAATTAGCAGCCCCGAAGCAATCATCTATTAAAAATAAAACCTCAGAAATCATTGTTTCCCCCAATAAAACAAATACCTCCATAAAACAAGAGTCGAAAGTAGATATAGTAAGGCTTAGGGGAGATATTGTAAAATAACAAGATATAGCAAAACAATAAAAGGAAATGAAACATCAGCAGATATAGCTCAAGAGAAAAATAAAACCATAAAAAGAAAAAAAAAGGCCGTATTGGATAAAGCACAAAGGAGAACAGACATTGCTAAAAATATACTAAGAGACATAGTGAGCGAAGCAAGCAAATGAAATAAAAATTAATAAAAAAATTTAAAAGGAATTCCAACATAAGCATAATCGAGATTCTCAAAGAAAAAGAAAGTGACTCCAAAATGTTAACATTCGATGCATTATATATTTTTATTCAAGGACAATGGCCCAGATAAACATTTTGAACATGAAAGACACCAGGGAAGAGAGTTCTCATGATTCCTACTGGAGGGTCAACTCCAGCTAAGCAGAAACTATGGCACAAGACCTCCAGGTGAGAACTCCGAGTCCATTTAACTGCACAAGTAAAACTAAAACAAAAGAGACTATGATTGTAGAACAGACTGTGAATGCTATCAGTTCCGGTAATACACGTCTATTTAAAAACCACATTGTTTTTATTCATGATAAAATCGCTAAAGTAAACACCACTAATAGTTAGGCAACAATTCACAAACCTTCTAAAAATCTCATTTAGTTCTTGGAACACCCTCAGATTTAATGAATGACACACCAGTGTTTCTATCAAGTTATAAAGTCAAATGATTCTTTGATGCCTCAGGCCCCGTCTTTTTTAATTGTTTGTTTTGGTTGTTTGGTTGTTTAGTTGGTTTTATTGTTGTGGTTGGTTGGTTTGGCTTGTAAAATGAAAGTGTGATATGGGCAGGTACTTCTGAAAGAGACTGCCCTTGGTCTTTAGAAGTTTCTTTGGGAAGAATCTGGCAGACATTGAATTGAAGATTATGAAAGTGTCTTCAGTCATTAAAACCACTGATGACTCTGATCTAATTAGAACTCTGCCTCTCTAGTTGCCTTCTTTTAGTGATTTTCAAATTCCAGCTTTCTTCTGGGCAACTGTGGACCTACCCGGGTAATGAACTCCATTTACACTGGTCAATTAGTCAAAGTCTTCTCAAAAAGTGAGTGTCTAACTTTACAAACATTAAATACGTTTGCATTTCTAACAGCCTGATTTACTTTTTTCTATTTTTGAAAATTGTTTGCACCACCAAAACAGAAAGATGCGTGGATGTTAGACATCTCTATTTCTTTGGCCTATTTCAATTTGCACTAAGAGAAAAAATTTTTCTCTCCTTTTATGGTCTCACAACTTCATTTAACACTTACTATGCATCATTTATGGTTTGGGGACTGTGGTGCTATAATAATAATAACAGAATTACAATTTAAGCAGGGCATGTTCAATGAACTAAAGTGCCTGTTTGGTTTTACACTGCAGTTGACTCCAAAATGTTTTGATCACACAATCCTTGGAAGGATAAGATCCTAAGAATATACTTATTTATAGCTTATATGTACATGTGCTACTATATTAATAAACTATGTACATTATAAAACGTAATACAGAAATTCTAAAGAATTAAAAACACGAATATTTTATTTGTTAATGGCAAATGACCTTTTGCTGTCACTAGAAATCATTAATCATATTTATCAAGAACATGATTTAATATACTTTATTATTTCTGAACATCTCAGTTTAGTCCTTTGTGATTGAGTAACTTGTTTTTTAATACTTGGTTTTAATGGCCATCAGAGATATGTAGTGAAGATATGTAGATATGAATGGAAAAAGAGAATCATGGCACTGAGTCCCTCGGTTTTTAATTCCATGGCACTGAGTCCCTCAGTTTTTAATTCCATCCTCCCATAAGGAAAAGGTTTAGGGGTGTGTTTTGTTGTTGTTGTTGTTGTTGTTATTGCTAACTGGCCTTCAGCTAGCAAATATCCATCCCTCCTGACAGCTGCTCTTGAAAACATTAATGCTATGAAGTTTTTATATTTTTAAAAACTATATTCTAAAACCACTAAAACTTTGCAAGGTTTTTTTTTCTTTTTTTTTTTTGGCACTAGATTGGGACATCCCATATTCAACTTACTGAATATGCAGGTGTGAAGGGTTTTAATAGGTGACACAAACCGTTTTTTTCTTTTTAATCACATTTCCAAACACCTATTTTCAAAAATGCTCTCCCAGTGGCACAGGTTTCTTTTGGGAAGCAGTTACTTTCTCACTCATTGCTTCTATATTTGAGTGCGTTTTTCAGAAACTTCTATGAGGTAGCTCCTACTGAAACCACTTAACACATGAGGGTCAGCAAATCTGGACACTTGTCTTTTTGTAAAAGAAAAATAAAGTAGCAATTCTTTGTTCTTTTGTTAAAAACAACCCCTGGGAGTTAGAAATACATTTGACATTCATCACTCATCTCATCACAAAGTGTGTACAAAGATGCTACTATATTTTAAAAAACTTGCTGTTCCAGAATCAACTAAGTAATACTGCCCTATGGCAGTTCGTCAGCATGTGGCTTTAACTCCTTTATTCTTCAATAGTTTGCTCAGTAACTTGTGAATGATGCAGCAAGAGAATTTCATATACATCTGTTAATAAGTTAAGTGCAAATCCTTATCTCGAACAATCTGCTTGATAGTTTCTAATGGGCAGGGCTGACTTCTGGTCAGATTTCACAAAATTACTTTTGTCTCAAATGGGAACACCTACCAGATGTCCCCAAATATTCATTCTCTCCTTCCTCCTCAGTATCAGAAACTCAGAAGGCACATAATTGCCCAGAGCAAAGACTATACTTTTAAGCCTCTCCCCCACACAGTGATACATGGCCTTGGAACTAAGTTTTGGTCACTGGGATGTAAGGTCAAATAAATGGATAGCCTTAAAAGGAGAAGCATATCTTCTGTTCCCTTTCCTCCTACCTTGCTGCAATTGAAGTTTGATAGCTGAAGTTTAAACAATCCTTGAAGCGAAAGGGAGAAGCCAGGTGTCGAGGCAGCCAGAACAACAAGGAAGGAAGAATCCGGGTCCTACATGACTACGTGGCCATCAGATCAGCCCCGGACTGCCCACGTTTATGTGAGAGGGAAGTACACTGCTATCTCTTTTGAGCTTTATCATTTTGGCTTTTCTGGCTCTCACTGCTATACTGAACCCTAATCAATACACCAGGTAACAGGGCTGATCAAGAGCCCACATTGCCGATCAGAGAAGCGGCAGCTCTGCCATCTTCTCGTGTCGACATGTGCTTGCTCTATTCATATCACCTTCAACCTGCAGTTTGCTAAGAGAAACTGCTTTCGAGCCACTTGCCCTGTTTGTCAAGATTAGTTCATAAAGGTGACATAATATATCCTTTAAATCAACCTTATCAGATATGCATGCACTGCAACACGTAGCAAAAACTTTGAAAGCAAATGAACGAGAAGGCCACCATTAAGTAATGCCAACTCTTCTGTCTGGACAACTCAAGAACCTTGTGTAACCTGTGCCTGATGAAATACGGGACACGAGCACAAGAACATCCAAGTTAAATACTAAAGCTTCATTTTTTCTGGTCGACATGTAAATATATGAAGAAGTTCTATTTCGTTCCTGTTTCTCTCCCACCCCTGCCAACAAGTGTTTTTATACACCTCCCTGGTGTGCAAGTGCCCCACTGTCAAGGGTATGGGTGCATCGATAGCCAACTATAAAATTCTCTCCTGATCATGACAATATGCAACGAGATGAAAACGTTCTGAGTGAAAAATCAGCATGAAGATAAAACTGAAAACTGGTAAAAGCAAATGGTAAATCGAGGGCTATATAGATGGAAAGATTTTGGTGTCTTACCTGAAAACCTCAAGAATAATCCTTTCTGGTAACTTGGGAGCCACCTGTTTAAATGCTTTTTGGAAATCTTCCAAAGTTAAATATCCACGATCTATTTGAAAACAAAATATAAAACATTCACTTACTTCTATTAACCCTATGAACTGTTGTTATTTTAGCCATAAAACTTGCATAATACTTTTATTATTAGAAGAGCAGAAATGTATAGTTGATTTTACACGTAAGGTAATCTGAATTTAAGAATCAAGTACTACTCTGCTTCAGTGCAGTCCCAGGTGATCTCGAAGGCCCATGCTACTTCTGGCCCTATCATTTGCAGATTCTCTGAGTCCCAGCGAAAGGACTACTGAGAAATACACTGCAATAATGGCATTAGGCTTCAATTCTTTGTAAAATGCCAAAACAACTTATTTTTCCAAGTTCACTTTTTTCCTTGCTTGGTACTAAAGTATAGTATAATATTTATATTATATATAAGATAATAATAATTTAGAGGGAAACTATAACAGCAGCCAAGATACTGAATCTGGACTCCCTAAGTATTTTCATCCTATGTGATCTGTGGGGCCTAGCGGGTCTGAAGCCACTCCTCTCAGCCACTCCCAATGTCAGATAAGAATTCCTCCAATCATGTGTGGTCAAAGCAGGAGTCGAAGGAGAAGCCACAGGTCTCCACCACTTCCGTAGGTGGCTCATGACCTATAACCCACATGGCCAGTCCTTTTGCTGTCCACTTTATAATCATAGGTACAACTGTATAACTGTAAATATTATTTCATCCATGGTAAATGTCAAGAATTGAAGATCATGATGGAGAAAAAAATTCACACTAACATCTAAGGTAACAGCTAATGAACACAGTAAAATAAACGTACAATGATATTTATTTGATTCACTGGATATATGTTCCCATTTGGCTCCTTAACAGCAATTTTTAATATCAAAACACTTTACAAAAGACTTACAGTGCCTGTCAAAAGCTGTGAAGATGTGTCTTATTTCATTCCGATATAGCTGAAGTTCCTTCTTTTTCCTTACAAAATTTAAAAACTCCTCAAGTGATATACCTAAAAGTTGGGAGAAAAAAACTGTCTTCCTCTTTAAGAAAAAAAACAAAACACAGTGATGTTTTTCACAAAAATTTATCTTAATTTTGGCAAACAGTATTTATTCCTAAAGATCCACAAAGTCAAAAAGATAGTTTGCTAAACGCTAAGTAGGCCCAACGCTAGCAGTCAACGGCCAAAAGCGAGACATGGTCATAGTTCCCTGGGCTTCTCCAGGGGATAAAGGAATGATGACCTTGAAAAAGTGTAACACTCTTTCTCTAAGAGATCTAACAGACGGGCCCCAAACTACATATTAAACGAGGTCTCATAATTTTTCTTTCCTTCTGCCTCTTTGATCCCTTTTCTCTTAGCCAGATGTCATTACCGCAGGGTTTTTTTCCAACTGGGAGATCAGGGCGAAGAAGTAGTTTCTCAAAAGTCAATACCAATTGCGCACCACAGATAAAGGTGGAGAGAATGTTCCATAAACAATAGGGCTGGCACCGTCCCCAGCCTTGGGTGCACTCCACGACTGTTCTGCTGCCTCCAGCTCTGCTTCCTGTGATCCTCATAATAAAAGAGCCCAGCATGATCACATGAGATTGGATACTGTGCTTACAAAGTCTATTAAAATGAATTCTAATGTGATCTTTGTAGTAGGTTTAAAGAGCGGAGCCAAGAATTTAAACATTTCAGTGACCTGAGCCCTAAATATATAAAAAGAGCAGTTCGTTTTTATACTCAGGATATCCATTAAAAAATATATCACTGTCTTAAAAATAGCCCCAAATCGTACAATAACCACATGCTAATTTCCAAAAACTCACACTCTTTTCTTTTGGTGAGGTGATGCTGAGCTGCGTACCTTTCCTAAAATAGTTCTAAAGGTTGAAAAACCAGAGAAAATAGTGCTCTTAATTTTCCACGTTTTTCTTATAAAGATTTAGACACCAAAAAAGTCAGTCTATCTTTGTGTTTAAATGATTCGCTTACAACTCTTTGGAACCCACTGTGTGCCAGGCACTGTGTCAAGCTCTGGAAAGAGAGGGGAAGAGAGCACGCACGTGATTCCAGTCCCAAGGGACCTACTGGCATACTGGGGGAAACAGTGATTATACAGTGCACGTAATTATAAATTGCGGCATGTGCGATAAGGGGAAAAACAGGAGGTTGTACGAGTCACAGGAATCCTGCAGAGTGGACTCGTGAGGGAGCGATCTCTTCGAGAACGTAATATTGAAGCTAAGAACTCAATAAGAAGATACTAACTGGCTAAAGGATGGGGAGAAGAGCATTCCAGGCAATGGGAACAGCGGGTGCCAAGGCCATGGGGTGGGAAGTGGGAGAAATGAAAAAAAGGCCATTGTGGCTGGGACGTAGTGAGCAAGAGAGCGATCCATGACAGGGCTGGTGAGGGGGGCAGGGGCCAGAATGCACAGTCCCTTATGGACAGCAGGAAATGATTTGGTTTTTATTTAAGTTGCAACGGATAGCCAATAAAAGATTTGAATTAGAAGTGACATGATCTGATTGAAATTTCTTAAAGATCTTTCTGGCTGTTGCCTCGTAAAAGAAGTGGGAGAAAGCGAAATGTAAAAAGGGAGACCCGTTAGGAGCCTGTTGGCAGGGGACGTGGTTGCTAGGGTGCTGGCGGTGGGAATGGAGAAGTGGAAGGTTCCAGACGTTTTGGAACAGATGAAGGGTGAGAAAGGAGATGTCAAGAATAACCCCTAGGTTCTGGCTTGAGTACATGTAGCATTTTCCTCCATAGCAGTTAGGGTATGTTTTGATGCGGCTCCATTCTCATCTAATCACCTTTGTGACTGGAGAACATATTTAAAACTGCTAGCTGAGTTTAAAACTGAAGTCATCATGCCATGTTCCCACAGGATCCAATCTGTAACTTGAGTGTCGTGAACACCAAAAGCTAATCGATTAAATAGCATCTAGATTAACTGAAATCCTTGAACGAGGTATCGACTGATCATGACACGTATGATGAAGCCCTTCACAGTCAAGCCCCGGCTACCTTTCCAGCCTCCTAGCAAATTTCCCGATGCTTCCCCAAGTCGACTGGCTCTTTCACACCTGCACAGCTTTGCAGGTGTTGGTCACATTGCCTGGAGTGTGCACTGTCCCTCTCCTCCTAGTAACTGTTTACATCTCCTTCTAGGTGCAACTAGGGTCTTACCTCCTCTTTGAAGGCTACCCTGATTCCTTTCACCTGAGCCCCTTTTCTGTGACCCGACAGCCCTGTGTTTGTAACATAATCCTAGAATCCACTGGTCCTTTGGTAATTATATGGCCAGACATCAGTCTCAGAAACACTGAGATAAAGCATTGTGTATTGTTCACAGTTCTATCCTAAGTGCTTGGCCTGATAGCTTGCATGTAAGTAGGCATTCATTAATGTTTGTTGAATAAGTAAACAAAATAATAGAAATATATTTATATTTCTAATAGAAACAAAATAATAGAAAGATATTATCTCTAGTTTTCAGCAAAAAAGCATTAAAATGTGTATTTTAAATGATCTTATAACTCTGTAAACTGATAGCAAAAAAGTAGGTCACTTTTTATTCACATAACCGGCAAAGTAAATCATCATTTCAGAAACCTGATTTCTAAATACATACGATATAGTAAAAAACAAACAAAAATCAGAGGTAAAGAAAAAGCATGCGTAATATTTGTTCTTTACTTATCACTGCATCTGATTTAGGGAAATGATAAGAAAAAAGCACAATTCCATGGTTAAATGTGTGAGTCACAAGAAAAAAAAAAAGTACATGAATGGTGATAAGCAAATTACTAATTCAGAAAACTCATCCGTATTTGGAGCTATAAAGTCGTCAGTTCTTTACTTCGTAACCTTGTGGGATAAAAAGCAAATGTTCTTTAGATTTTCCTAGGAGAAAGTGTATATGGATTTCAACTGTATGTTTATCACCACTTAAAAAGAGAAATGATATAGTAACATAAATAACTCTGCATAAGAAATTGAGTTGACAGTATTTTCCCACAGGATCATACACCTTATTTCTTAATAATCCAAAAGTCATCAAGTAATATTAAACCACATAAACGCATCTCTGCTGCCTCCCCGTCGCCGCATGCCCCTAACTTGATCTAATCTTCCATGGCAACACATATCCGAATGCAAGCCCCTTCTCTAAAAAGGACAAAGTTTTCATTCAGCTTGGCTCTCACACTGTAGCAGTATGACCACTTTCCAAAGCCAGTGCATAATGGTTTGCTAATCTTGAAGCTCTGAAATGCAAACGCATTGAATGTAGTTTCGTACTTCTTGCTGCTCTTTACATGGCCTAGAAATAGAGGTCCTCCTACTAGCTCCACCTGCTGTAACAACAGTCAAACCCAAAATTACCACTTCACAAAGACTTTCAATAATTCTATTGCCATTGGATTTCATAACCAATGAGACGTGCATTGCCTGTGGCCACCCTTGGAGTGAAAGAATATGTTCAGACCATTCTAACTTCAAATACAACATTGGGTCTCCTAAGTACACTCCTCCCCTAATCACCGTTACCTAAACACACCTTGCTGTAGTTACACATGAGGATGACAACATCAGGAACCACCCAGACCTGCGTGTTTATCTGAGTTTATGATTAATCTGTCAGCAGAAGGTGTTCAGAAGGTGCTTTGGCAGTTGGATTCTATCAGTAGTTTGCAGACCTTTTTTTTTTTTTTTAAATAGCTGTAGGGAAGCCTAATGGGTAGAGGGGATGAGGCAGAGCTATCCCGTTTGGAGCGAGGTGGCTACCCACCACCCCCTGGCCAGCAGAGCCCTTGCTGCCCCCATAGGCCCCAGGATTGAGGATCACGCCTTAAAGGCCATGGGGGCCAACAATCTTTACAAATCCGTCCAGAGTCTGCAAGTCCATGCACTTTTCACATCACTGAAAACGTTTCCTTCCATCTTATAATCCACTCTGGTAAAATAGACCCTTTTCGTGTTCTATAATGAATATATATATTTTACTTTCCAAACTACTTAATGAATGTATTATAGATAGACTAGGAATGTTATCTTTTCTATTTTTCTGTTGTTATTTTTAAGCCGTTTCCTACGAGGATAATCGTCTTTCACTACAGGGGTGGATATATTCAAAAAGTCCAATAAAACTAGATAAATATTTTCCTTGAACGTTTCATTATGTATATATTTTTTGTGGTTCACAGTTCTAAGCTTCAGGGTCAGTGCATACAGAGAAATCGTCTTGAAAATGAAGTACCAGTCTAGTTTGCAGCTATCACAGTGAGCTTAAATTAGAAACTGCAATAAACCTGGGGAGAGTGAAGGAGAAAACAATAAAAATGCCAAGTTATTTAGACTATGAGTCTGGTCCTAGGTTTAACAGAAAAGAGAGGGTTCACGTTCATCGTGCCACATACTAATATTTCCCAAGACTGAAGATGCCTAAAAATGAGAGTTTAAAAGGATTAAGTGACCTTTTAAAAGATATAATGCAAGCCTTCTCTAGTTTGAGAAATAAAATTTAGATTGTGACTTCTGGAAGCCAGAAGGGAAAAAAAGATAAAATATGTTCACATAAAAACATTTTAAGGACAGAAGGTGAAAGCGGCATCAATGATGGTGAGTTGTCACAGAACGATGGATAAGTCAATTCAGAGGACTAATATTTTCCAGCTTCTTGCATAAAAGGGAATAAGAGGAAAAGAATCTTCCATAATGGAAGAGATCAAGTTTTACTATATCATTGGGAAGGAAATGAAAAGGAAGAGTAAAGCAGGTTAGAGCAGAATAATCTGAACCAAAAAAAACCCTATTTCTATCAAATGCGGGCAGGAATCGTTACCTTTTTTATTATGTACATCTCCTGCTCATAAACCTGCAAAGGTTCTTTGATGTTAACAGCGCAAAGTTCTGATACCTTATTCTGGAATTTAAAGCTTCATTAATCCTTCTAGGCAAACCGGTCCTTAACCCTTCCTTCCCAGCCCTTCCCAACTCTCAGCTTCCATCAGGTCAGCTTACTCTGCTGAACGCCATTCGTGCATAGGCATGCACTCTCCTCCTTGCTGGTTCGGGGGGTAAAAATATTCCAGGGAAGGTGGATCCTGTTTATAGTAGGACTCATTATTAACGAGCTGATACTTTGGTCTGCACATCTGAGGTGGGCAGGGAAGGGGGGCATTGTAAAATGAGGGGCAAGGATGTGGGAGAAGAAATTTCGGCCACTGAGGGTACACAACGTGGAGGAAGAGAGTCTGTGAGAGAAACTCTGAGAAGCTCTGCAGGGTTGGTATGCAGAAAGAGCCCCCCTGCTCCCAGAGGAGAAAGCCCTAACCTGACCTTTTCCATTGTTATCTGTGGGGAGTGAGTGATAAAGCTCCTCTGTACCATTAACAAAACACCTCAGCAAAGTCTACACGTTTATGGAATTGCAGTGTGCGGGTACGTCTAAATTCAAGCTGAGTTCTGCACCCACATTGGCATGGGCAGAACAGAGAGAGCACCAGGAGCCGGAGGACAAGCTAACAGGTGGCATCTGCACTGCGTTCATTCATTTACTATGTTCTCTCTCCTGCTAATCCACCTTTTCAAATCTCACTCATCCTTCCACATCTGGCTCCGGCCCACACCTGTGCAGGAGAGGAGTGTTGACCCCACTAAACTTTCTAGAGGTTTTCCTGTGTATAGGATCTATGTGACATCTGGCCATAAAAGAAGTGACAATACTTACTTCTTTCATCTTCCCTAGCCCACATTTTATTTTTTTAATGTCATTAGGTCAGTGTCTGTGTCTCCTAATTCTTTTCTATCCCTACAATGATACTGATTCAGCATCCTCCAAATGGGTAAATAAATTTAGGGATGACTATCCGGGCAATACCACAAAATAGTCCTGGGATTATGATTTCAAGAACAGGTAACCTTAATGTGTATGGTTTCCTGATTATAGAAAAGAACTTAGAGGTCAACTGAAATCTGAACAAACAAAACTTTGCCATCCCATAGTCTTAGTTGCTAAGTGGAAGCCCAAAACGACAAAACATACACAACAACAAAAGGCGTTTACATAAAACTTGAAAGACTAGAAAATGGAAATTTTAATTTATCAACTGTCTTGTTCAAAACAAGTCAGAAAAAAATAAATAAAAGCATACAAGACGACTGGCCATTAACCTCAGCATTCACGAATTACTTTTCAATTGAACTGACACTGCAGAGCATGACTGAGTCAGTCTATAATCACCTTTATGATGAATCAATCTCTTCGATTTTCCCATCTTTCAAAGTTAAAGGTTAAAAGTTCCTCGAAAGCTTTTTCTTTAAGCATGAAAGTAAAATATGTTCATTGTTCTAAAAGGGCAATAATATAAGGAAACAGTAATGGGAAAAGAAAAAGCTCGATCTAATCACCCAGTTAAAACAAAATTCTGACGTACTTTGTTCTGGTTTTTCCCTCAGGCATATTTTGTATGGATCTGGGATAAAAACACACAGACAGCTGTGAGAGGATTCAGTGGGGCAATGTTCATGCAGTTCTCAGCTGTTGTTATTCACGTAAAATGCTCTACAATTTACCCCACGATGCAGTCAAATCATCTGAGCTCACACATGGTCTTCGCCTTGCATGGAGTTGCCCAGACATGGTTGGTGTTAAACACTGGCCTATACTGAGGAAAGTTTAGGGAACAGCCTCAACAACTTTCACTAATGTATATATTGAACAGTTTGTGGATATCAACATCCGCTCGTCAGTCTCCTCTCTATGAGACACCATGGAAGAAATATCCCACATCGAGGAACACTCGTCTCTCTAGAAAAAGAGTTTCTATCGCATGGACAATGATCGCTGTACTTGGTTGTGATCCCCGTCTGCTCTGAACACTAGGTAGCTCAAAACCAAATTTGACATCAACCTCTAGCAACTGCACAGAAGCTGCCTTTTGGGTACTGCCTCCCTCCTGACTTCATCTCATGGATGAATTAAGTTCCTAGGGGGATCGAACACTGGCCTCGACTCTGCCACAGTACAATGACCGGTAGGGCCCATGGGACCATTATAATCAAAGGAAGGGTTTATCGAGTGGTCGAGAGGGTAAGTTTGGACATCAGACCACTGTGGTCTGCTGCTTATTAGCTGGCTGTGCCACCCTTTGCAAATTAGTTAGCCTCTCTAAACTTCAGGATTATTATTTTAACTTATAAAATGGAGATAATCCTCATGTCATCAAGTTGCCTTAAATTTAACAATCTGTGCATCATCACAGAGTCTGGACATATTAAGCTTAGCTATAATATCTATAATAATAAATACTGCAACACACGTAAAAGTAGTTTGTAAACAAATAAGAAACCATCAAATGCCAGGATTAAGGTATTTTATTATTCCTCCCTGGATCCCAGTTTCCTTATTTTAACAAAGGGAAGAGATGAGTTTTCAGGTCTCTTCTAGTTCCAAACCTCATTCTCTGTGCTTAGAGAAGATATAAAATACAGCACAGAACAATGGTTGTAATGCAATAAATCCTATGAAAGAAGTAGCAATAGCATATTTTGGAACCAACCCCAATAGTGATCTGCTGCTTCTTTAAATAAATGGCTTGAATTTTTTCTCCCAAAAATATAATTTCTAGTTCCTGGTGCCTAAACAGTCTTTGCTAACACTCATTTGCTTGTTAGGTTATAGGGATGAAAAAATGTTATTAGCACCTTTTTGCTACTCATTCTGGCTGCCCTCAAATTCTTCCAGTGTGACTTTCCTTGAGACATTCTATTCTTATTTCTAAGAGCTTTGACGTAACTTTCCGCTCTTAATTTTTATAAGGAAACTCTACAGAAATGACTCACATTTAGACAAGACCAGAAGTTCTTGGGAATCAGGATCTGGGAATCCAGGTGTAGGTGCTCTGTGAAGTGTGTGCATCGCCAGGACTCTGCCGAGTCAGGGTCAATCCAGGTGAGTCTGGACCTCGTCCAGGAAGCTGGGCAGCAACTGGGCACTGCACAGAGAATCCTGGCATGCTGGAGACCTGGCACAATGTTGTCTGGATGTAAGAAATGCTACAGCTAGCAGAATTCCCAAGTCACAGCTACCCAGAAGAACTTAGGAAAATTGACAACCTGAATAAATAGTTCCCAGAAAGCCAAGGGCAACATTTCAGTTCTTCTTCAAGATGAAAACATTAAGGAGAGAGGTAACACATTTGGAAAAACATTTCATCTGTGCACAAACCCTCTTCCTGCAAGGAAAAGAACATGTAAATATGACATGTCACTGAAAGAGAGATAAGAGGGAGTTCACGGTCTGAAATTGGTTCAGTATCGAAAAGCTCTAAGAGAAAATAATGTATGTTAGCAGTAATCAGAGTTCAGCAGAGATTTCTTGCTAGGGTGGCTATTTTACTCTTTCTCTTGGATGCTTGTGGTCTTGAGTCTCCCTTCAAGTGAACACAAATTAAAGGAATAGAGGAACACAATTTAAGGAACACAAATTAAAGGAACACGATTTAAAGGAATAGACTTATAGCCAGCATTCTAACTCTCTAGAGTTAGAATGCTGGCTATAAGTCTATTCCTTTAAATCACGAAGTGATGCTTGAGAAAGTTAATTTGACATTGCTATTGAGACCAGAAGAGGAAGGGGAAAGACTGGGAGCTTACAAACTAAGGCAAGTCCTTTCACAGTAATCTTGGAGCAAGGTGCTATACTTGGTACTTATACCTTTCCTATACTTCAATCTCTTTCCTCCAACCCAATCTTCCCCTGAATTTCTCCGATGACTAATTTACTTCGTAAACTTTTAAAAACATATTTTAATATTATAAAAAGATGCTGTGAAAGGAAGCATCCTAATGATTCGATTGAGAAGTGGATGTGAGAGTAGACGCAATATCCTTGATAGTAAATGCAAGGAAAACCAGGCGGGAGCAGGTCTGGGGGCACAGCATCAAAGTCAAAAGCCCTCAAAGGGAGACTATTTTCAGTATCAAAAAATTCCAGCTTTGAAGCAATCCCTGGGCCATAATGAATTGAGAAAATGTTCCATAATAAGGCAGCCTTCACTACGTATGAGAATTCAGGCACAGGACAGACCGCGTGAACGTGCAGGAGCTCTCATTCGAAACTTACAGCTCCAGCATGCATCCAAACTCGGAGCGGATGGAAGGTCCAGCACTGCCACAAATGTTGAGAGCTATCTCTGCATACAGTCAAAATTCAAGAATTCGGGAACTCATAAAGGAGATTTTATAAATTTCATGAACATATGTTCAGCCACAAGTCAAACTTCTCTCAAAGGTTGAGGAAAAAAAAAAACATAGAGGAGAAAAGTAACAATGGATACTTGCAGCATCCTTTATCCACAAATCAGTCCTCCCTTTATACTGGAGCACTCAGGGAAGAAGGTGGGAAAACCTTCTGCCAGAATTTACCCTTCACTGTATGCCAAAGTAACCATACAGAAGAGAAACTATAAGAATGGAACATATGTGGGAAAACCTTTTTATGAAGTCATATCTTACCAAATGTGAAATAATACATATTGGGGGAGAACTTAAGATATTAAATGTGGGGAAAAGTTCTGCTGGAGATCAATCTTTACATCAGAGAACTCAATAGACCCGTAAAGAACGTGGGAACTCTTTCTTCCAGAATAACACCTCTCTGTACGTCAAAGAACTGGTTAAGGAAAGAAAACCTATGTGAAGTCAAATCGTTAATTCAGAATCAGAGATTATACAGAAGGGAGGAAATCTATGAGAATAATGGATGTGAGTATGCTTTCTGATTCGCACTTCAAAAAAGTATCAGAAAAGTCACAAAATGAAGGAACGCTAATATTAATACGATGAGTTGGGAAAGACCTTCATCTAGACTGAACCGCTCATTGGCCATCGGGGACTCCTAAGAGAGAGAAATGTTATCGAAGCAAAAAATGTGGGAAACATCCGGAAGACAGAAATCTTTGTAGATAAGATATTCACATAGAAACACAAAGAAAAAAAAATGTAGGGAGATCATCACCAAGAAGTTATAAGTAATTTACATCAAAGAAACAATATTTGAATAACTTGAAATTCCATCAAGATAGGGAGTATGCAAAAAACACCTTCTCCTAGCAATAATATCGTTTTAAAATCCATGTTTTATATGTGATACCAAACCTTGTATACGGAAAAACAATCCAATAAACTCTTTTGTGAATCTAATATTTATAAATAAAAAGAAGAGTTTTTAAAAGAAAGAAAAAGTCAGACCAGTCAAAAGAACAGAAGAGACAGCTCGAGGAGGCACTCAAAGGCCAAACCTGTGTCAAGCTGAGCCCTGAAAGAATTAAGTACAGCAAAAAATTATAAATCATTAAAAACATACAAATTCACAAGTCCATGCTGATGAGAGATAGATAGATAGGTAGATAAATAGATAAGGAAGAAGGGAGGTCTCTTGATTATGGTAAAATGCCAACAGCTAACTGAAAGAAGCACTGGGCTTAGAAAACCATTAATTTGCAACCATTATGGCAAAAACTGGATCAAACAAGAATCATGAATGAATATCAAATCTAGGGGGAAATTTTGATGAGAAGCAGAATATTTGCAATGTCTTAAACATATCTCTCTGTAGACTGCTTATTAGTTGCAAGAGAAGAAAATATAAAAAGGAAATAATACGATGGAGCAATTGGACAACGTCTTGGCCCGTGATAAAAGTTAATATTATCTAAGAGAGACGGATGGACATTGTATGCCTCCAGATGTGGCACCTTGAGAGCGACATATGACAGAAACAGTATTATGGTTGAGAATACTAAACTTCATTCGAATTACAGAGGAAATCAGGCAAACATAAAATGAGGACTGTTCTTAAAAAACAAAACAAACCAAACCAGTGAAGGGGGGCTGTTTCTTCAAAAATATCAATGTTATAAGAAGGCAAAAAAAAAAAAAAGTCTACAGAAATTTTCCAGATTAAAGGAAGCTAAAGACACATGACACTAAAGAAAAATTCCTATAATAAATGAGGAAAGATGCTGCGAAGGATATTATGTCAAGTGACAATAATGAAACATAGATGGGAACTTATAGTCTCAGTATAAATTTGTGAAGTTGATAAGTGTGCTGTGGTTATGTACGGTGCAGCAAGAGGAAGGGGTGGTGGTAGAAAGTACACATGAGAAGGCAAATGGGGTAAAATTTTAACAATAAGTGAATCTGGGTAAAGGGATACAGCTATTTTCTATACTATTTTTAATTATTTCTTAAAAATGTAATTTTTAAAAAGCCGCACCAACATGCTCTGGACCCTATCTTCTCAAACAACAGGTATTTCTTTCTTTCTCTCTCATCTTCCTTTTCCTGCTGCAGTAGGCCATTCTGAGCTTAGAGATATCATCATGTTCCAAAACAAAAAACAGCACCATTGTGGACCTACTGAGACTTATCTACTCACATTGTCGCACCTTCTCACTTTCCAACTGTCTTTAACCCCCTCCAGCATGGCCTCGCCATCACCTACACTGAAATTTATCTTGCTACAGTCGCCACACACCCCGGTTGCCAATGCCAACGGATCCTATTCAGTTCTTATGCTCCTTCTCCACAGCATAGGTGCTTGTGGTAACCACACCCTCTTTCTTGAACTATCCACCTCTTGGCTTTCTTTCTGTCAAAGACACTTGGTTTTTGACAGAGGTTTTTCCTCCTGCCCCTCTGCCTCTCCTAAGTCTCCTTTTCCATTCCTCATCCTCTACCTGACTTCTAGGTTATCATTCCTAAGTTCTTCGTCCACTGTCTCGCTAGGTGATCTCATCCATTCGCGAGGCTTCAAAACCATCTATATGCTGATGATGTCCAGATTTATTTCTTCAGCCCAGAGCTTTCTTCTGAAACCCATTGGTTGAACCTTCTCAAATTTAACATATTCAAAATTGAACTCTTGGTCTCTTCCAACCCCAAATCTTCTCCGCCACTTTTCCCATTTCAGTAAGTGTTACTTTCGTCCATTCAGCTGCTCAAGTCAGAAAACCCAAATCATCCATTGGATGTTGAAATTATAAGCAACATTTTTTTCTTTATGTTTTTCAATGGTTTAAAATTTTCCTACAATAAACATATATTATACTTATGAATACACAAATTAATCAAAATTAAAAGAATGAAAACTACTTTCTTTGAAATGGAACAAAATAAAAATGTGCTTAAACACAATGCTTTACAGTTTCTATATTTGCTTTTAAATTTAGTTTTATGAATGTCTAAATAAGGGTACTAAAAATTAGTATTAACTTTTATTAATTACCGGAAGTGTCTGGATTTAATGAAGACATCACAGAATTGGCTTCTATCTAGAAAAAAGAAAGAATAGGACATATAATTTCATCAAATGTTTTCACAGTGCAAGTTCTTAATTCCTGGGGTGTGGGGAAGGGATGTATTTTAGTAGAAACCAACTTCGTTGAGTCCAGCAGACAAGTAATGTCACAAGACAGCTATAATACTCACTTTATGCTTTCATCAATATCTATTAGACACCAGATGCTAATCTACTACAGACTCTAATGATCTCTAAAACTTTACTTCATTGACCAAAACAGTGTAAGCCTGTAAAATCGACTTGGCTCTTACATATATAGTATAATCTAAAAGGTAAACTTCCCATATTAGACAAATACAGAAATGGGCTCTATGGCTTTTTTTTTTCTTTCTGATTGTAAAAGTAACATCATGTAGAAAACAAAAAATATAAAAAGTTATAAAGAAGAAAAAAATCTTAAACCGACCTTCCAATGAAAACCACTGTTAACATTTTGGCCTGTCTAGCTTTTTCCCCCCTATACATTTTAAACATATTTGAGAACAGACTGTATATGAAGTTTGGGGCCCTGCCTTCACTAAATATTAAAATACAAGCATTTCTCACATTGTTACGAGGGGAGCATAAACATTATGGAATTAGAACCGGATTAGTCCTTGGCCGGATTGGACATAGCTTTTCTACCCTGGACTCCATGCCCAGCACTTTCCTGGTTCCTTTTGCCTCCCAAGATGGCTCCTACTCTGTATCTTCTTCTTGGAGCCCCTGCCGGCCCTTAAATGTTGGTTCTCCTCAATGCTCTACCCTCAGGCTACTGCCCTCCATCCAGTGCCCTTTTTTGAGCTACCTACCACCTGTAACTAAGGAGTCCCACATTTATCTCCAGCTCCCACCTCTCCACTCAATTTCAGATTTCTGTGTCTAAGAGAGGCAGCATGATGTGAGAGATCTTTACCACCATAACCTTGACACCAGCACAGTATTTAACAAGTGAATGCACTTGGAATGCTCACAGCCTCCTCAAATTTAATGTGCCCCCATCTCAGTGCACTGACTTTCCTACCCCTGAATTTTCTTCCTTGGTGTCACAGCACCCTCTTACGGACACCACATCCAGTCGAGCACCGTGGAGTAACTTCCACCACCATAAAGTGCTCCCAGACTTTTCCTGTCAGAAGGGTCAGCTCCTCTAGTCTAAATAATGCCTGGACTCCTATTACAGTTACCACTGGACTCAGACCCTTCTCCTTGTCACACTCACTTTCTGTTCTTTCTGTTCTTCTCCTAGTATATATCACAAAGTTTTATAAGTCTCTCTACGCTAAATTGTAAACTGCTTCAAAATAGGGTTTATGTTTTACTCACTTTTATATCTAATGACTAGCCAAGAGTTCTTTTTACTAAATAGGAACACTTACTTAATAAATTTAATTGTGTAAACAATTGCATAAGTGTATAAGTGATTTATTATTTAAGTGCTCTACTGCTTCATGACCTGCATCCAGTAAATATTTCATTTGCTCAAAGGCAAAACTCAAAAATAAAACCCCAAACCTAAACCTAATATAAAAGTAAAAATCTGTTAAATTTCACACAGGGTACACATTAAGTGTTATTTACTTAATAAAAAATCATTGTACAAATGATTGATAAGTGTATTGGTGATTTCCTATACCAGCCCTTTACAGTTTAGTGATCTGCAGTCAATAAACATTTCATTGGATTAAAAAATAAAATCCAAAACCTCAACCAGGTATGAAAAGTAAAAATCTGTTAAATTTCATGGAGTGTATATACATAAGTTACCACATCCCTGTACCTATCATTAAATGACTCACATTTAAAATTAAAACCAACTTAGTAGACTCCAGGGTGATAAAGGTGGGAGACCAGTTATCTTCCTAACAGATCCCAGGTTAAAGACAGTGCTTCAAAGGCTGAGTCTGCTCAGCTGACCTGCTTTGGCATTCCAGCTGAAATGACTGCATGTTAACAGGAGAGCTGCTGGGAGCTTGCTGGGAGTCAGTCCTGACTACTTCTCTGAGCTCCGTAATGGGCCTCTCAGTAACCAACATCCCCTAATAGTTTAGTTGAACCACTCTGAACCCACCTGGGGTTTTCATGGGACCTACTTCTGTCAACAGACCATATTTACGGTGAGGTCGTGATACATTTAAGCTTAATGAAGGATGGAGAAGTGAAACATCATGTGATCCCTGGCTTCACTGGGCTTACAATCTGACAGCGAGAGCCCACTCATACGCGACAATGAGCCAAAGTGATCGCCAAGCCGTTTGGTCTAACGAGGACACGAGGGAGGGCATTCCTGGTAAACCCCCGAGTGTTCCCTCTGCTCGATGACTACAATTGAATTTCTTAAACCTGGACTAGATCTTGCCTCTGATTAATTACAGTTTAGCAGCTTAAGAAGAGGGATCCACTCCTGGAATGTGATGTAACAGACAAGGGGAGCAGCACAGAGAGGGAGAGAAAAGGACACTTGTCCCTTCAAGCTCGGCTCAACTCTCATTATTAGTGCATTAGTGCAACATTTCCTGGAGAGCAATATCCAACAAAATTTCAAACGTACCTAGGAATTGTACTTTTAGGAATTCCACATATACATCCACAAGCATAGATATAGGTACAAAAGGATGCTCATTGCAGCAATGTTTGTAGGAATGAAAAATAAGGGACTCTAAATGACCAAAAACAGGAACTGGATAATGAGAATACTATGCAACTGTTTTTTAAAAAGTGGTGGTGGTGGTGGTCTATGCTTTTATGCTCTGGTAGGGAGGGAGAGGAGTTTACATTCAACTTTATACCTTTCTGCATTGTTTGAATTTTTTGAGTATGTAAATGTATTACTTTTATAATTTAAACAAAGCAAAAAAATTTTTTTAATTAAAAAAAAAAATCCTGCATGTCACTTCTGTGAATTCCTCCTATTACTAACACTCCCCATTCAGCCTTTCCTCTCTAGCATCTCATATTTATTATAATTATTAGCAGCCTGGTGGTGAGATAGGCTTCATGGGTTCTAGTGAGGTAGCTTTCTAATTCATCCCTCAGTTGGGTTTTTAAGATAAAATTCAGCACTGGGCACATCTCTGAAATTGTTCATAAGGCAGAGATTAACTTTATAAATATTTTAGGATCCATTCACCATTAGGATCCCTGTATTGTCTGCCCCATCCCCAAATATACAAAGAAAGCTCTACCTTGGAGGGCTTGTACCCAAACAGCATTACAACAGCTACTTTAAAGTCCTCTCTGCTTAGATAGCCTTTGTTGTCTTCATCACATGCTTTGAATACCTGAGGAAAATTAAAGTACCTTTAGTTAAGATTAAAAAACCGTCTGTTCCATTATTTTTATTACTAGGGTATATTAAATTTGAACCTCAGAAATCTAAAACTCAGCCCAGCTGTAGGGCTCGAAAATGGAGTTTTATTATCCTACTTTTAATTCTCAAGAAATCTTAATGATGGGCTAAAATTTACCCCCTCAAAAGTTCCAAAGACTTAATCGCTAAACTGACGCAAGTTAATTCCTTTAAACCATTGGGTTAATCTATCAAAAATTCGGTCCTAGAATTAGGAAGGTGAGGCAAAGGGGCTGGCTTTGACAGGAGGGAGGAGAGATGCAGATTAGTTAGTAAACTCTGCGGCAGTGGAGAAGGAATTTAGAAGTAGCCAGAACTCTGGACAGGGAGCCAGAAGCCTTGCAGCCCTAGGTTGTCATTAATCATGACACTTTGGAAGGATAGTCCACTCCTTGTCTATGCAACGAGGCTGAGTAAAATCCAGGCGGGGTGACCAAAGTGAGAGCCCCGAGTCAAGTTAAAGTCCGAGACTCAGCCCTCCGGACACCTACTTCCACCAACTTCTTGCGTTCTGAGGGGCTGGCTTCCCACGTCCGCGGCTGGGCGCCGGCCTGGGAGAAAAACATCGCGACCGCCACAACCGAGTCAGTACAGCGGAACCCGCGACCTCCGCAGCCAGACACTGACGCGCTGCAGACCACCGGCCACGTTAACCGCGCCTCTGGAAAATAAACCTGGCCAGCCACCTCCAACGTCTTATCCCATTGGATGGCCTGCGAGCCACTGGCGTTGATTCCGCAGTTCTATTGGCCAGAGGCTTTAATAACGTTTCCCCGGAACAGCCTATGGCGGAGAGGCTCCCAGACCCGCCCCCTGCACTGGCTCCGCCCCGTCTAGGCCTGTTAACCACTAACGCGCTGCTGGGAATCCTGCTCACCTAGGTCTTGCTCCAATGTGTCCCGCGCGATTCCTTTCATTTTCTTCTCCCACACCTTACAATAAATTACTTTTGAGAATTTGATCCACGGCACTGTGCTATTATAGAAGACGCAAAAAAAGTGTGAACAAAGCATAAAACGAACCAAACAAAACAAGCCAAGTCCAGGATTCACGTGCAGATCAGCAAGTCATTGGGGTCGAGCCTTTGGGGATGTTTTGTCCTCTCGGTAACTCCAGCACCTAGCACGATGCCTGGCACACAGCGGACGTTCAGGAAACCAACCAAGTGAGCCCTTAGTACATTTACAGCAAGTTATTTCATTCAATTCTCTGGTGAAAGAAACGCGGAATAAGTAGTATAAACAGCACTGAGCCCAAATTCCATAGCAAACATCTTTATTAAAGGCAAGGAATATGAGAGGGTTCCGTTTAGCAAAAGCGTTTTTCTTAGATTCCCTTTCTTCTGGCAAGTCTGTAAGATTAAACACACACACACAGGCACCAAGACCTGTTTGAAATAAGAAACAGGCATTTGAGGGCGAGTCCGTTGGAAGCTCATTTAACCTTTTATTTCACAGCAGGTTTTAGTGTGCGCCCCAGGTCAGCACGCTTTTCTCAGGACACAGATCTCAGCCCTCGAGATCTCTGCCTCGAACTTCAGCTGATTTTATCTCTGCTTTTAAACCTCTCCCTAGCCTCGAGCCGCGGCGATGCAGCTGCTCATGAGAATCCCTGTAAATAAGATGAGTTTTGCTAACTAACTGAGGGAGAAACGAAGTAACACTTCTTTTTCCTCTCTCTCTTTCTGTAGAAGTGGTCAGGAGGTGAGCCGAGAACTAGAGGCGCCAGGTCTTCCCGCCGCCTCGATCGTGAGAGAGCCGGCCCCGCCCCCCCAGCTCCTCTTCATATGGTGGTCTTTAGGACCCAAGGGCGGGCGTCCCGGAAAAGGAAGGGGCAGGGCCTAGAGGTGCGCGCCGCAGCCCGGACACTTTGAACTTCGCGCAGGCGCGGGTGGCCGTGGACGGGTCGCGTCCCTGACCGCTGCGAATTTGAGGAGCCTCAGGTTCGTGCTCGACGGCTGCGGGATCCCGACCCGCGATCCTGTTCCCTTCGGCCGGGTCGCGGTGCACCGGCCGCTAGGGTCCGGCGAAGTCGTGAGTGTTGGGTGGAGCTAGAGGCAGATCCCGAGGGAAACGGTGCATCTTGTAAAGACACTGGGTAGGGTCCCCTCCCGGGCCTCGGCTTTCTCCAGTAATAGTATCTTCTAGGCGCGAGCCTCAGGCGCTGCAGAGACCAGAGTCCTGCCGGGAGTGGGGTGTAAGGAGCCCTCCTGCTCGAGTCCTCATTCCGGCTGCTCCACTACCTGATGGTTGGTCTCGGCTGTTACAAGTGATAGCTAGCGCACGTGAACGTCTATCCTGTGCCAGGCACTTAACCTTTCTGTGCGGTTTCCCCATAATTGTGAAAGCGAAATAAGTTTATACCCGGTAAAGCCCTTCGAATTGTGCCTGGCCCGAGGTAAGCGCACAGAAAAGTTAGCAGGTGTCCTCACTTCCTCAGCGCACCCGAATCTACTCGCTTCACTCCACCTCCACCGCCTTCAACAGCTCCCCGAGTCCCTGCAGAAGCCTCCTCGCTTCGACTTTTGCCTCCAAACCGTTCTCCACACAGTTGTAGGGAGCATAATATTTTAAAAAGGAGTAAATCGGGTCATCGTACCCCCGGCTTATTGAAGCCCTTCAGTGGGACCTCATTGTCCTTAAAATAAAAGCCAGTGTCTTTAACACGCCTTACTCCTCCCCACCCCCTTTGTCCTTTCTGTGCCCTGGTAATTATCACAACCTCGTTCTCGCTTCCTGGCCTTTGCAGGTTGGGTTCCCTCTACTTGGAAAACCGCCCCCTCCCCGCGTTATTTAGTCAGGGAGAGTTCCAAAGTTAAGGGCATCTTATTATTGTGTCTCATACTTGTGAAATGTAAGGAATGTCTAAAGATATCTTAGCTGCTTTATCGGGGCGGGAAGGGGGTTTATTTTTTTGTGTTGGTCTGTTTCTCTCTGAAATATAAGCTCTTCCAGGGCACAAACTGTTTCTATAGTAACTCTTTGTTTCTAGGGCTTGGCACATAATAGCTGCTCAATAAGTACTTGTGGAATGAATGAACTGGGGCGGGGGGAGCGTGTATGATACCCTGTTACAGAGGAGGAAACAGCCTTCAGCAATTAAGTAACCTACCCATGTTTACATTTACCCCCTGGTAATGACTAGATTTGAAATTGAGACTCATGTTTGCCCACTACTGGCCACACCCGGCTTCAGCTGAGGAGCCTGACTCCTGTGCCCTACTGATGGTCTCAAGCTCTATAAAAAAGAGCAGCAGGAATGTAAAGGAATTGCCCCAGCCGGATGTGGTATGGTGTGGGCAGAGGAAGAGCTAGCAGCTCTAAGAGAAGTGCTCATTTGCATCCACAGATTTTTTTTTTTAAGTCCTTGATAAAAGCTCTAATATTCCAAATTGGCATTTGATGGGAGAGTTTCTTTAGATTTTCATCTTTGGCATCTATTTTCCTCTTCTGAAATCAAGAAAGTGGAAATTAGACTATGTGGTTTAGAAAAGTGTTTTGCTTCGGTATGAGGTCTTTGTAGGTTTTAGTAAGTACTTAGCTTTAGGACCAGACCAATAAGATAATTATTAAGTTAGTTGGGTCCTCATAGAAGTACTTCTAGATAATGTAGATCCAGAATCAACCATTTGACACTGTCGAGGACTTCGTCAGCTTATCTTTGGGGAAGTAAGAGATAATTACTGATGTCCTTCAGGCTCCCATGTTTTGGTGAGGGATAGATATGTAAATTCCAATTGGACCCTAAAAAGTCGAACATAGTCAGAGCTACTTGAAATTCTTAAATAGTTTGCGGCTCAAGCACCTATTGGAAGCTTCAGGACCAAGAATGAACATTTTTGTTTTGTTTTGGACTTTTGCTCAACCCCCTTTCTTGAGGCATTAAGATTGAAAGACTAAGGGAGAAGATGACCAGGATTTTTGCTGTCACTTTTGTTTGCCACATTTCTATAGCAGATTCTAGTAACACGCTTCTGAACCACCTGTAAAGCAGCTGTTGTTGGTTACTTGGTTCTGCATCTGGTAGGTGTCAGGTGCGCTGTATGTGTTGCGGACACTCACGTGACAAGAAATTTGAGAGCAGTGGAGTTGGTTTGCCAGTGGCAACTGTGGGCCTGGGAAATAATGATATTTCTATCTTTTGTTTCCAGAAGAAATATAATGTCTCAGGAAGGTGGTTACGGGAGGTGGACGATATCCAGCAGTGATGAGAGTGAGGAGGAAAAGCCCAAACCGGACAAGCCATCTACTTCTCTTGTCGCCCATGCTGGGCAGGGAGTAGTGTGTGAGCCAAGGTACACCTGTTCCGAGGCTCGGAAAGCCGCCCACCGGAGGAAGATGTCACCTGTGAAATTCAGCAACACAGATGCAGTTTCCGAAGTGTTACCTCCCAAAAGGCAGAAGAGTGGCTCCCAGGAAGACCTAGGTTGGTGTCTCTCCAGCAGTGACGATGAGCTGCCACCACAGACGCAGCAGAAGCCAGCTGAGAAAGTGGCCGTCAAGGAGGAGAGAAGCACCTCCTCTCCCAAAGACGATGCTGCCCCGAGAGCTGGAAATCACGTCCGCCACGAGCTCAGCAAGGAGGAAGACGAGTACGAGACATCAGGGGAAGGCCAGGACATTTGGGACATGCTGGATAAAGGGAACCCCTTCCAATTTTACCTCACTAGAGTCTCAGGAATTAAGCCAAAGTATAATTCTGGCGCCCTCCACATCAAGGGTAAGTCGTGCCAGAGTCCCTCAGTGAGACCAGGAGGGTAGCCTGGAATGACCCTTCTTCATGGTCTTAACTTCTCAGGAAAAAGAAAAATACCATTTTGACAAGGCAAATAAATGAGTGAGTTTGACAGCGAACTGTTCACTTAGGTCAGAGAATCAGGGCATTTCTCACAGCCCCACAGATCAACCAGCGGGACCACTTAGCGCAATATTTAGACTTGTTTAACTTTTATGTTAAAGATTAAACTTGATCGATAACACTTTATTAACGAGGTAGCAAATACCTGATAGCAGCAGTTCTCTTTGGTCTCTGGATCAGCAGCATCACCTAAAACTTGTTAAAAATGCACATTCCCGGGCTCCACCCAGATTCTTTAAATCAGGGAGCAAGGCCCTGCAGTCTGTTTTAACAATCCTCTTAGGGGGTTCCAATGCCCTATGGAGTTTGAGAACCGCTGCCTCGAAGCCTGTTTTTGGTTCCTACTGAAGAAGCGAAAAAGGAATGCCAGAGTACAAATAGATGTTTCAGTTCTGAGCCTAAAGATGGCCTTTGGGTGGCTTTGGTTATTCCCCAGGGGTATCTGACATTGTGATAGTATATTTGATCTTCATCTCTGGTTATATTTGGTTTTTGTCTCAGGCTCCAAAAAACAGCTCTAAAGTAATAAAAGTCAAAGGAGTATCTTTTGATATTCATAACAAGCCCCTTTCATGCATGGGTTTATGTTAATGAGATGAGTTTTCGAAAGCCCCCTAAGCATGGGGGGCTGGTAGTCAGGGGAACCAATTTCCTGATTAAAGTTGGAACTAACTTTAAGCCTCACTCCCCATATCTAGGAGAGGAGAGGGGCTGGAGGTTGCGTTAACCACCAGTGGCCAGTGATTTAACCATTCATGCCTGTGTAATGAAGCCTCCTTTTAAAAAAAAAAAAAGCCTAACTGGAGGGATGTGGAGAGCCTCCAGGTTGGTGAACCCGTGGAGGGGCTGGGAGGGTGCACTGGAAGAGGGCACAGAAGCTCCACGCCCCTCCCCCCACACCTTGCCCTGTGCATCTCTTCCATCTGGCTGCTTCTGAGTTGTATCCTTTTATAATAAACCAGTAATCTGGTAAGTAAAGTACTTTCCTGCATTCTGTGAAGCTTCCTAGCAAATTATCGAACCCAAGGAGGGGATCATGGGAGCCCCCAAGTTATAGCTTCACAATCAAAGTGTAGGAGATCTGGACCGGTGATTGGCATCTGAGTTGGAACAGTAGTCTAATGGGGCTGAACCTGTGGGATCTGATGCTAACTCCAGGTGGATGGTGTCCGAACTGAATGAAATTGTAGACACCCAGAGAACTGGAGACAAAGTCTGTGGAAAACCCCCAAGCACATGGTGTCAGAAGTATTGGGCAAAGAAAGTTTTCCTTCAAGAGAGAGTAGCAGGTACTGTAGAATCCGCGACACAGGGTTTGAATCCTGGTCTCACCACTCACGTGCTGGGTGGGTAATTAACAAAGGCCCCGGCGTTCTTTAATTTTCAGTTTACTCATCTTTAAACTGGAGGGGGTAGGGGTTCAAAAAAAAGGGAGAAAGTACATGAAGTGATCCACACAATATATTCACATGGCAGATATAACAAAATAAACATTCTTATTTCAGATTACCTTTTTTTTCTGGTCCATACTCAAAAATAGATTATGTTCACTATCAATAGTGTTTTAATTACATGTAATTGTAATCGTATATTATATCTTCTGTGTGATATATAAATATTTGGTATTAAATATTGGTATTTTTAATTCTATACAGTAAGAGATTCTATAGGTTCTTTTTCATTTTGAGGATCTCTTGTCTAGATACTTTGAAGAAATATTAGAACTCAGTGTTTTTGTTGTTTGATTTATGAAAGATATACAGGAAATCATTAGAGAACGATGAAAGGCTTTGCTGTATGTAATAAAATGATAAAATCTGGCTATTAGCACCAAGATATTGAAGAAAGTGTGATAATATTAAGGTAGCATGTGTGTATGCGCACGTGTGTGTGTGTGAGCTTTAATCCTCATGACAGCCTTATGTGTAGATATTACAGTTGTCCTCCTTTCATAGGTGACAGATCTGCAGTTTAGAGACGTCGAATAGCCTACCCAAGGTCACAGAGCTGGTAAATGATAGAGCTAGGGTTTGAATCCCGGCATTTGGCATCAGAATCCATGCTCTTAACTGTTTGACATACCCCTCCAACATATGGAGCGGTACATACGATATCTACAAAATTGTAGGTTGTTTAGAAGATCTCAGAGGAGAAGGGACTTTACATGGGCCAAAAAAGATGGGTAAAATTTAGAAAGATTAAAAGAGTGGCCAGTGGTGGCAAAATAGAAAACACCATGCAGGAATGTATTGCAATTTATTTCTTGATGGTGCAACTCCCTGTAAAGATAGGAGCTTCCTTAAGAAGTCTTCTTTGTTCTTTTAAAATCTTTGTACCCCCCCAAAATAAAAAATAAATAGCAAATTAAAAAAATAAGTCTTCGTACCTGGGCAACTAGCTCACGTCTGGAAGAAGGAGGCACTCAGTAAATATAGGCCAAAGAAATGAAGACGCCCATTTGAACCGCCCAGACAGTTTGGTGGTTAAAAGCGGAAGTGCTGGAGCCACTCAGCTGGGTTCATATCCTGACACTGTCTCTTCTTGGCTGTGTGGCCATGGACAGCCTCCTAAGCAGAGACTCCTTGTCGACCAAATGGGAATGACAGACCCCGCCTCAGAAGATGGCTGTGGGGAGGAAGAGTTAACACGTGGGAAGTGCCAAGAATAATGCCTGGCACCGCAGAAGTCCTGTACCAGTGCGGTTGTTAGACTCCTTGGTAATGACAATGACTGAGCACTTCCTCTCATGGTGAACTTTATGAGCTTTCTGACCTATCTGAAGTCAAACTTGAATGCGAGCGAATTGGGTCTTCCCTAGAGATGACCTTGAATGCCAGAAATGCGAGCTTAAAGCTGTGGGTGCCTCTGCCTCCTGCACAGGAAGCAAGTGCTCCCAGACTCCAGAAGAGACCCTCCTGCCAGTCCCTGGAGGGGAGGTTTCCTCTAGGGAGTCCTGAATGAGGACTTGAAGGAGATAGATTAGATCAGAAAAGAACACATATCATTGTCCTTATTGGCAGTTTCTAAAATTGAGCAGTCATCCAGTACCAAAGTTGTAGATGTTAATTTTACATTGTATTTTATTAAAGAATACGTAATATTAAATAGCACAATTCGAGAAATTTTTTCTTGAATTTTATGGAACATTAAAATCTAGCTTTGTAGTGACTTCTCAGTTCACTGTTTTCTAAGCCAAATGTTGATCATCAATGACTAATAAGTCAGTTGTGATTATTGAGCATTTTTGTCAAAATATGAACTTTAGATTTACATGTTTTGTCTTCTCAGATATTTTATCTCCTCTGTTTGGGACCCTTGTATCTTCAGCACAGGTGAGTTTCCAGTTTTTTTTTTGTTTTTGTTTTGTATGAAAGGGGACAAATAATTAAACAACTCCATAAGAAAATATGAGTGGCAGAGACCTGTGTCTCAGTCCTGTGCTGGTCCCCAAGATGGCACAGACCACAGCTGCAGTTGTAGGATCCACAGCTCTCAGCATGGAACCTGGATGTACTATCAGTGGAGCTCTTGGCTCTGGATTAGGCTGCAAAGACTGGCTAAGAAGTCACTTGGAAATTACAGCCTGAGGGACTTCTTTTTGGGACACTTGATAAGCTCTTGGGCTCTGGTGCAACCCCCTGCAGAGGGGTGGGTAGAGTGGTGAAGGCCAAGTCAAGTTTGATTTGATTTAGAAAAGTAAAATGTTTTGCGCTTGCCTCACGCCCCCCCCACCCCCCCGCAAATGCATACAAGTTAGGGATACTTAAGTATGTTTGATTGCTTTTGCCTGACAAAGCTGATGTCTTTGTGTTGATAAATCACATTATGCTCCAGGCTCTCGAGTAAATAGAAAAAAGGTCACTTTTCCGAAGAAAGCACAGCTTCCTGTGTCTTTCGCATCTCACTTGGTCTCAGGAATTCTGGTCTCCAGATGGAAGGTGGGGTGAATTTGCGTGTGTTCTCTTAGCGAGATTGAGTTATTGTGTCCAGGAGGAGGGTCGATGGGAAGGAGCCCCCATGGGTAAGTCCAGTACAGGATGTGGGGTCAATATGTAATTGTTGTAAGCCTAGGGAATGTCTAGTCTCAGATGCCCAGTTACAAAGTTAGTTCATAAGTTAGGCTGGAAAGAAATATTCTTTTCTAAAAGTCCTTTTTATAATCACCTAGGGAGAAAGGAATAAATTTATAAGCTTTTTTTTTTTTTTAAATTAATCAAAGAGCCCTCAGAAATAAATGCCGCAGAGATAATTGTCTTAGAGCCTGCTTTCTCACGCATTCCTCCATGGATTGAGCTTCCTTGAACCAAATATTCTTTTTGAGATATAGTTTAGGTTTGGTTATAAGTCTTGTAGCCTAGCTGTCCAGGTTTATAAATAAAATTGTAGTTCATCATTATTTTAGAGTGTTTTTCAATTTTAATAACCAAATAGTTCTTATAGACTGCTTCGCTAGATCACTCATGACTTAGTTCCTTTTCTTTCCCCTGTCTAGTTTAACTACTGCTTTGATGTGGACTGGCTCATAAAACAGTACCCACCAGAGTTCAGGTGAGTTCTACAGGATGATAGATTGCTCCATAACTGTAATGAGGCTTTAAAACCCAAGATTTGTGCTTCTCAGGCAACTGCCACCCATCTTTTTCAAATGCCTTTTAAAACCATTGAAATCATTAAGTTGTACTGGACATCGTTAAGTTAAAACAGCATTTTTCGATCTAACTAATCATATGCATTCTTTAAACAGATTTTAGCACTTTCCTCCATTGTTCTGTTCAGAAGTAGATAAGGACAGATTCTAACCCAAATAAGAGAACTTTATGTCCAGTGTTAATATGAAGGAAAAAGTCACTACCACCTGCTCTCTAGACCTGTAAGCATGCCAACACATGGCCAGCAAGCCACGCTTCACTGAGTACATCAGTGCTGTTCTGAGAATCTCTTAAATGATTCTTCCTGTAGTTTAGGAGTTATTAAAAAGGATCATAGGCCCTCCCTTATCCAGATTCTGTAGGCGATAGATTTTCAGTCTTCTGCAGCTGCTCAGCCTGGGGTCAGACAATATAGACCAAATAGATAGCATCACACAGTGATGTGCCACACTTCCTGGTTTCATTTACATGGCAGAATCCATAACAACAAGTAAGATGGAGGAGTACACACGCAAGAAAAAAGATGTTCAGCATCCTCAAAGTCCTTGGTGTGTTGAGGGCTCAGATTGTGGAAACCATCAACAGTAGATAAAATGCTGTTGAAATTTCCCAGGTAGCTTTGGCACTCGGGGGCTTGTATTTGACCTGTGACACATAGGATTTGTTTTAGCTGCGTGTGACAGAATACCCAAAATAATGATGGCTTAAACAAGAAAGAAAAAGATTTCTCCAGCTTAAGAAGACGAGGCGGTAGACGTTCACGGTCTAGATTCTCAGGGACTTACCCACCCCTTTTATCTTTCTGTCCCACTATCCTGGTGTGCGACTTTAGTCTTCAGAGTCACCCAGCGGTCCAGCATGGCACCTAGAACTCCAGATCACTGGTCTGTCTTCTCTGTCTTCTAGGTGGCAGGAAAGAGAAAAGGGGAGAAGGACGAAAGGGCCAAGGCCCCGCCGAGCAGCCGTCCTGGACGTCCTGCCCCGCACCTGCTTGGATTTCACTGGGTGGAACTCAGTTACATGGCGTTAACTCGCTCTAAAAGAGGATGCAGATGGAGTCTTAGCTGAACACTCCTTGTCCTGCATGAGATCTGGGCTTTGTTAGGGAGAAGGGGGAATGCATATTGGGAGGCAAAGCGCCGTCTCTGCCACAGGCTCCTTCTGGCCCATAAGCGTCCCTGCGAGTGGCATTGGCACTACTGTTTTTCATCACTTTGCTTCTCAAAGACCTCGAAATCAGATTGTCGCACCTTTCAAGTGTTGCCATAGTGGAGACTGCAGTTCCCTCAGTATCTGTCATGGGTTGAATTGTCTCACCTCGAAAGAGGTCACTTGGCGTTCCAACCCCCAGTACCTCGGACTGTGGCCTTATTTGGAGACAGGTTTTTTACAGAGATAATCAAGTTAAAATGAGGTCATTAGGGTGGGTCTTTATCTATTACGACTGGTGTCCTTATAAGAAGGGAAAATTTGGACACAGACACATGTAGCGTGAAGACACAGGGAGAAGAACATCATCTACTAGTCAGGGGACCACCGAGGCTCCCAGGAGCTGGGGGAGAGGCCTGCAACAGGTCCCAGAAGGAGCCAGCTCTGCCGATGCCTTGGTCTCAGGCTTTGTGCTTCCAGAACTGTGAGACAAAAATATCCCTGTTTCTTAAGCCACCTGGTTTGTAGTACTTTGTGATGGCAGCCCCAGCAAACTAGCTCAGTACCCAGTGGACCGTCAGTAACTGTCACCAAGGGTCAGAAGAGTCCTGTCCTGCCCTTCCCACCACCCACTCATTGTTGACTGCACCTTGGAAATCCAGCAGAAGCACTGGAAGGAGAGCAGTGACGTAAATGTCAAGGTAACATCCAGAACTTATGTGGAGACAAACTCAGATCGAAAGGGTCTGTACCTTCTTACGTCATTCAGAGGCCGCCCTGTAGTAGGGTTCTCCAGAGAAACAGAACCAACAGGAGAGACATAAAAAGGTCTCTTCATGACGGGTAATTGGCTCAAGCAGGAGGAGAACAAATCGTCTCTTCACTTTGTGTTCCACCCAGGCCGTCTGCAGTTGGACACCCACTCACCTCGGGGAGGGCTGTCTGCTTTGCTGTGTCTGCCAGTTCAAATGCTGGTCTCAACTGGAAACCTCTCTCACAGACAGACACACACAGACGTAATGTTTTTACCAGGGTGCCCCTTGGCCCAGTCGAGGTGACCCATAAAATTAACCATGACCCACTGCCTTTTTGTGGTAGTTTCCAGAACCAATAAATTTGAAAAAATTCATGCAGACTTCCACTTCTGTCAATAATGTTTCATCTTTTATTTTTTGAAAAGTCTTGACGATCTGGTAATGCTAATCGTTTCTAGGTGATAGATGCTTGAGTGTCTCTTACATTATTCTCTGTACTGGTTTTCTAGTTGTAAAACAAAATAATTTTCCAAATAGAAAAAAGTTGCGAAGACACATTTCTTAGTTTTCTTTGACCTAAAGTGTTAGAATAAAACTCTTGGGCATTAGGTAGCTAGGTATTTGTGCCAGAAGTGCATTTTCTATAATGTTTCTTTTCAGTTGAGTGTTGTCCCTGCATGTATGCTAGAGAATCATTCTGCACTGTGATTGATAAATGTGGAAGTGGCTACATTTGTTCATCTCGATTGTTCTTTGGAGAAAAATCCAATTTTTGTTTTGTTGGGAACACTTGTGAAGGTTTATTGATTTCTAAGGATTATCTTGCTTTGAATTAACTGAAGAAGATCACGGTTCCCTTAACAGCCTTTTAAATCTATTCCTAGAGTCTTTTTATGATATCTTTTAGGAATTAAAAAATATAGCATTTTCAATGTACCTTGGACTCTGTATCACTGAATTATAACCTTACTTATTAATGAGTCTGCGTTGTACCATGGGCCAGAGTTCCTGCTTGTGGCCTGGGGAGTCTGGTGCAGTGCCTGGCACACAGTAGGAGCTTGGCGAACATAGGCCTAGTAAGGTAATCCATTGCTTGGTCCAAAGGAAAGAACAGAGCAGCATGCTATACAATAGTAATTGTATATCTTTTAATCTGTCTCAATTCAGGCATATTAACACAGAGCTAACGGTGCCCTTTGGGACCAAAGAAGAAAATTCATTACTCAAGGACTTTCTTGAGTCACAACCCCTCTCGGTTGCAGTAGAGCTTTAGGATTAGGCCACACAGCACCATTGTAAATGTAACTGGTTAGTAAATGAAGATTAACTGATCACGGCTATGTGTTAGCCCTGTACTCAGGCACCACGAAGGCCAGAAGCACATGTCGGGTGATGAAAGAGTGAGCATTCCTTCACTAGGCAGGAGTCCAACTTTATCAAATACTTCTGATCTTTTTCAGGAAGAAACCAATCCTGCTTGTGCATGGCGATAAACGGGAAGCCAAGGCTCACTTACACGCCGAGGCAAAGCCTTATGGAAACATTTCCCTTTGCCAGGTAAGCTGCTTATTGTCATTTGAGATCATGCTCAGTCTGAAGGATGGAAGGGAATTTAGACATTTAGTCTATCCACTTGCCTAGTGCAGGAATCCTCTCTCTGGCATCCCCAACACGTATTTGTCTAGCCTTGGCTCAAATGCTTCCTGAGATAGCCCATCCTATTTGTGAGTAGCCCTGTGGTTAGAAAGATTATTCTTTATGTTGACCTGATATCTCTGCATTAGGATTCCTTGGAGAAACAGTCAATGATGTGTGTGTGTGTGTGTGTGTGCGTGTGTGCGCGTGCATGCGTATGTGTGTGCGTATGCACACGCATATGTACGTAGAGAAATTTATTTCCTAAGAATTGGTTCACGTGGTTGTGGGGGCTGCTAGCAATCCAAAATCCACAGGATAAGCCAACAGACTGGAGACCTGGGGACGAGTTGATATTGCACTTTGAGACCACAGGCAGTCTGTAGATTGCATTTCCTCTTCCTTGAAGAAGTCGGTGTTTATTCTCTTAAGGTCTTCAACTGATTGGACAAGGCCCACCTACATTCTGGAGGGTAATCTGCTTTGCTCAAAGTCTACCGATGTAAATGTTAATCTCATCTAAAAACATACCTATAGTGCAACATCTAACCAAATATCTGGATACTGTTGCTTAGCCAAGTTAACATATAAAATTAGCCATCACAGTCTTCCTCTTTGTAACTCCCACACATTTGGTCGTAATTTTTCCCCTCTGGAGCCACATAGAATAATTCTCCCTGCATGCACCAGTGATTCTTATGTTTGAAGTCATCTCCCTTGGGTTTCTCACTTTCTTCAGTTGTTTCCAATGTAACATGGATTTCCTATCTTTTTCCAACCTCTGGCCCTCCTCCAGTTAGTCAGCGTGCCTCTCAAAACCTAGGTTTCAGCGCCCTGATTTAACCACTGCACTTTATATAGTTGGAGTTTGAAAGCATTCCTTTTCCCAACCTGTTCGTGGCTGGCCTTCCACACAGACATGCCTTCACTTAGCCGTTGCCAAAGATCCCACTGCTTTGTTTTAGTTACTAAAAAATAGAAGAGGTTAAACTGCAGTAGGATAGCTCTCTCACCAGACCAAAAGTGGGCAGCAAATAAAACAACATAGGAGTCTGGAAAATCAGTGGCTGAATCAGTAGAAATCATGTCTTTCAAATACTAACTACCTGTAGGGGAGACGGTGATGTGCCTGGTAGCATGCCCCAGGCCCGCCAGTAGAGGGCAAAAGGAGCCGCTGTCTTCCAGACTGGTGCACAGAGCCGTTCAGAAGCTCCCAGCTCTAGTCTGAGGTGCAGGAGGAGCATGGCCCATCCTGACCTATTGAAATACCTTTATATCTTATCTGTTAGATGAATTCTTGACTTTAACATCAGTCAGGGAATCAGTAGATGCTGACATTTCTCCCATTTTGCACATACAGAACTGGAGGCCAGAGTTTGAGGCCTTCTGCTGGTCAAGGTCCAGACTGCCAACCCTCTGCATTCTAGGTGTGTCATTTTGGGCTCATCACTTAACCTCTTTAGGCCAAATTTTTTCATCTTTAAAGTGGATACTAATACTGTTCTTTATAGGGTTGTGCAAGGGATTTGGTGCACTCGCCCCCCAAAAACACCCATTAAATATTATCTGTTGACGTTATTATCATCCTTGTTTTTTGTGCTTAGGCTTGCCCAAAAGCATACAACTTAAATCAAAACTAAACTCAAAGCCAGGTCTTTTGATTATTGCTTTTTTCTGGGCTAAATATTAATTTACAGAGTGGCAGTCTTCATTCTCATTTTGTAATTTTAAAGACATGCAATACAGTTCCCCGCTCTCTCTTCTGTGGCCAGACCGCACAAATGCATGCCGCTCTGTGAGCCTCCTCCGACACTGAGTATATGAGGACAGTGAATTGTGCCACCTGTCTGTGAGCGTCCCCAAAGCAGGGCCTGTATCATGCTCACCTATGTGTTCCAATTTGCCCGTTCCTGCCCGCCAGCAACAGATCCACCCGTCCGTCATGTGGTTGGGGGCAGGGTAGCAGTGCTTCATTTGCAGAATACTTGCCCCAGGCAGGCCCCTTTCCTAAGCACTTCAAATACTTTTTCTCATTTTCTCCTAACAGTAGCTCTCTGAATCCCCTAACAGCACCCTCATTTTAAAGAGGAGAAAGGCAAAGCACAGAGTTTTAAATTTTTTTTCAAAGTCATGCGAAGTCGTGAAGCTGGGATTTGTGCTTTTTTAACTGCTTATTTAGATATTTCTATTTTGACTGACTCTTCATAGCCTGCATCTTGAGCATATTCTGCTTAACCAAGGTCTTGCTCTAGTGGGTGTTAGATAAAATGTTTTAATTCTCCACCCTTCCCCCATTTGTTCGTAAAAGTATCATTTTGTAGCACAAAAATGGGTTTAATATGTTCTTTATTTTCAGCACTTGCTATGTTATTAATGTAAAAAAAACTTGTTTTGACATCATAATATGAGTCTTTTTGCTGCAACCACATTTAATGTTTCTTTTAAATATGCTCCGAAAACTTTTTGCATATATTTTCAGTATAAGCCAAATATCTCATTTTATAATTTTGCATAGGGTGTCATTTGTTTTTATTAGTTTTTTGACAACTAAAGAAATTAGGCTTCTCTGCTTCTAATTACTCTATTTAAAAATTAAATTACTCTAATTAAAAATGCAGTATGTATTGAATCATGTGGGGTAAGTTTTTTAAAAAATGAGCCTCACTGGATGCTAGTATAAAAACTTTATTGTCAATCAAGGGCTTGTCCACTAGAGGGCAGTAAAAGCAGTGGGGAAAAAAAAAAAACCAAGTTGAATCTTTTCTAATTTCCAATAGGTAGGGATATTACTGAGTTGTTTTTTTGTTGTGTTTTTTTTGTTTGTTTGTTTGTGTTTTTTGAGTGAGTGACTTGACTTCTTTTTCATCCTAGGCAAAGCTGGAAATTGCATTTGGAACACACCACACGTAAGCAATTTTTATGAAATGGGGGAGGATATGATTTTAATAGACCAAAGGCCACTATCCAGAAGATGCCCTTATAAGAACTCACACATGATGATTTCACTGGGGGAAGAAAGCTATCAGTAAGGAAGGAGAGGAAGCAGAGTTGTTTTCCAATAGTCTAAGACAGAGTACTGGGATCCGGCTTTCAACATGAAAATGCAAGTCTGTGATGTGGTTTCTGCTTTCTGTTCGGCACGTTCCCTACAAGAGAATAGACCGGTTGTGTGGGCCGTGGGTATGGATGACAGTGTGTGTGTTAGCCACGTGCCCGTGGATTCCACAACTTTGAAGACAATGGTGTGATTTTTTTTTTTTTTTTAATAAGATTCTGAGTTGCATCAAATAGAATACTGTTAGGTCAGCTCCATGCTGTGATTGAAAGAAAAACTTTTTCACAAAAAGTTGTCAGCCTGAGAGGCTGATGCCTGTCCCTGCTTACGACAGCTCAGAAATTTCTTGTAGAATAATTTTCTGAGACACTGCAAACATCAGACAGGAAGAGCCTTCCTACTGCTTCCTACTTGACACATCACACCCGATTGTCAACTTGACTCCCAATTTAGGTTAGTTTTACAGACATTTTTACTGAGCCCTTTTATGTAATTGTTCTATAAATGAGAAAAGGGATGATAGGGCTCTCCACATTTCATTATTTTTATAAATCAAATTTTCTCTAGAAAGGATTTGTGAAAAGAATATGCCAAAGCCTCGTTTTTCTCCTAGGCCAGCAGTGGGAATGGGTAGCTGGCTGCCTCAGGCATGTTCCCTCAGGTATCTGTCTGTAGGGCAACAAGGGATCTGGGGATAGGGGGTTCTCCTGAGTCTAGCTGTGACTGCTGTTTTTCTGATATTACTGTGGCCTAAACTCAGGGCATACATTCTCCTTTCTCGTTGAACACTTAAAACTATTTTGTCAATCTTCTTTTAAAAGGAACTGGAGCAGAAAGAGTTGAGCCGTTTTGTAAAAGGATACCCATCAAATTTATATTACCTGGTCTTAGATGCTCCTGAGTAAATGCTGCAGTGTTTACCAACCATCTTTAATTGGTCGCTTTAGTCTCACAGGGGACAAAATAGAGTTTGTCGATGGTTGAGAGTGAACTCAAGCACCTAGCTGCGATATAAATGAATTATTTTGTACATAGCACCGAACTAATTTCGGCAGAAAATACAAAATGGCATTGAATAAGGCAGCTCAGCATCTCAGGGTTCCCCTAGCTGCATCACAGGAGACACTGATGGGTGGCACTAGTCAACCTGCCATGGGTAGGCCTTCCACCAGTATAGGATGACCCCAGATGAATCCTTGTCCCCGACCCGTAGCTGGAACCCTAGCATAAATACCTTACCGATTCTAAAATACATTCAGAAGTCCTGTCTTTTATTTGGGTCCTGGGCATAGACCACCGGTGCCGGATTCCTGTGCTGGCCACACATCCTGTGCCAGCAGTCATTTCCTGGGCAAAGTCACACTGTGCACTTAATGTGCTGGCAAGTAGGGAAGCCTGTCCCTTTGTCCTGGGAGGGACTGAGTATGCTGAGCCTGGTCAAGATCTAACACCATGATGCTCGATGGAGCCTAGAGGGGCTATCCTTTTTTTAATGCTTTTCAAAAATTTATTTGGTCCTTCCTTTTCATCTTATAGACCAGAGACCTCCAGTAGACATGCCGTTTTCCTCAGGATAGTGTTGGAAATAGTACTAGAACCCATTTATTTTAACTTGTTTTATTTTTGTTTTCCTTACGGCCGAAATGGACTCACTGTTTCCTTTGGTCCCCCAGACAAACACGCGTGCGTGCGCACGCGCATACACACACACACACACACACACACACACACACAAACACACAAACACATAAATATACCACCCCTAACATATACACTTTGCAGGTTAAACCCAACAGTTCTGCATTCGGAGCTACAATAGAACTGTTCTCAACCACATAGTATGTGTAGTTTACGTTTTGTTAAAATGCCAGGGTCTTGTAGGAGATCGAACTCGTATCTTGAAATGACTTCCAGTTGCTCGTTTTAAAACGTTTTAAGCATTATTCATTAAATATGTATTATATCCTTGAGACACACAGCTCTAGGGTTTTGAGACATAATAGTTTTTGAGATATAACAGTTTTTGTTCTTATAGCTTTTTGTCTTTTGGTGAGTGAGGCAAGACAAACGTATGAATTAGAAAAGGAGGAAAACCTTCCAGCTCATGGTGACGGGATGTAAACTGCCTCCCTAACTGGACGGAGTGGAGCTTCCACAGTAAATAGGAAGTGGCCTTTGAGGTCGCATTCTCTTTAGCAAGCACGCGTGGACTGCGCGCTCTGCGCAGAGCACCTGGAAACGACGGGGTGCAGCCCTGCCCTCCAGGAGCCCCCTAGCCCTGTCGGTCCGTCCACTCTGCCCTGCCCGTGTTTCCGTGGGTCTGTCTAGCCGTGCTTTAGAGTTCTAAAGCTTTCCCGTTTCCTCCGGAGCTGGGAGCAGAGTTAGCTCCGATGGCCCTGAGCATCCTAGAAGGGGAGGAGGGAAGCTAAAGCAGTTCAAAGTCCAGTGTCCCCGTTTAACGGAGAGCCCGGTGAACTAACGGGGACGACCACAGGATGGGCGGGGCATGCCCCTCCGCGCTGCCATGTGTCGTCCTCTCACTTAGACCACACGGTCCCCACCTCGCCCACTCCTGCCCCCGCCATCAGGTGGAAAGTACGCGGCCGTGTCCAGCTCTGCAGAAGCCATGCGCAGTGAGATGCTCTCGGCGCCAGGAAGCTGTTCCTCCCGCTCGTTTTGTGACCTGGATTCCCATGGCCTCTCCCAGCCATAGATTTCTGTAGCTGGCAATGGGAGTGATGACACCTTCTCTGGATTTCTGTGGGGTTTTAGCATGCTGGCATACTATAGAGCTTCTAGAACAGCGCCTGGCTCCCGGGTGGCCTGGAGACGTTGCTTTTCCTTCTCCCTACACAAAAATAGCTTCACATTTGGGAAGTGTCCCTTTTGCTGCCCCCATAGCTCAACAGATAATGTGTAGGTCGGCATTCTTCAAGGGAGACCCCATTTCTTACCTTTCGTATCCATTTTTTATTGTGACCTTATTGGCACATGCCATCTTGTCTGTGAAAGGATTAATATGACTCCCCATAGATTAGTTCGCAGTTCTGTTTTTGATAGGATTCACTGGCATTAGTGTGGGATTTTCCCGATAATTGATGCTTTGATTAATGGAAATATTTGTAAAACTCATATCATGAATTCATAACTGGCTTATTCTTAATTACAATCAGCTGCTAATTTGGTAACTGTGTATATAAATTTGCCCAGATTTCAAGGCGCACATGTCATAAATGGAAACAAGATTGACTCAACAGCTGTCATTTCTCCAGCTTTGCATTAATTTACTGTTTGCCAGCTTGGGTTAAATTCTCGTTTTGGCAAGAGCTAAACCTTATTCTTTTCTAAAGCTTTTGATGCTAACGCTATCCTATCCGAATAGTATCCACACTGTCGTTTATTTGAGAGAACCCACAGGTTCACTTCTTTCCCTGCGTGTAAACTGATTTACATAAGTATTAAGTAGCATTGTGGCCTCAATGGAAACAGTAAGTCAAGACAGAGTTACTGCCTGGAGGAGTGAATATCTGTCTAGCTGGGGAGAGAGAACTTAGATTCCTGAAATAATTAGAAAACAATCAGGGGGCCAAAAATTACCCAAAAGTAGATTACAAAATAAAGCAAGGCATTGAAGGAGTGAGGGGAATACGTGAGGGTATTTTCCATCTAACAAAATGCATACCGTATGTCATTCTCACAGCAACTCCAAGGTAAGCAAAGGGTTGATCCTTCAGGTCACAGGTGAAAAACCCAGGCTGAGGGACCCGGAATGACTTAAGGATGTTGAATGACCCAAGGAGGGTCACACGGCTTCCAGTGCTGGAGCTTAGGTCTTCCGCCTTGAAAAGGAAAACTCTTATATCCTATTCCCTCTCTCACTGGAATTAAAATAAGAGAAATATGTCTGATGACTAGAGGCCTGAGGAAGACCCATGGGAGAGAGAGGACTCAACTAGGTCTGATTTGAGTTAATGGAGAGGAAAAGGGAAGAGTGACCTCAAGCCCAGGTGTGTGCTGGTGATAAGTGTGGCATCCGTGGATTATGAAAATGAAGCCTCTTTCAACCTTTTTTTTTAAACTGCAACCCAAAATGATAAATACGGTTGACATTTCAGTCTACCGCACACGTCCACACTTCTGTGCCAGAAGAAGTTTCACGAACCAGTATTGAACTTAAATATATGCAGTGTGCTCTTGACTTTCCAATTTATTCTATATTGCAGTTTTGTTTAAATGCTAGTAATGATACAGCAAGAGGTTGTGACCATACTTTGAAAAACACTGGACCCATTGCCCTTAAAGTAACAGATGATGCTGAGAAGACAATACGGGGCCACACTAGAGGGGAGGGGTCTGAGGTGCCGGGACTGGCCCTGTGGACAGGCCAGGGCGAAAGTTCATGGACCACCAAGTACTCGGAAGCATTTTGGAAGTCGGTGCCTTACCTATCACTTAAGCAGACTTTGATAATGATGATGCATAGGAGAAAGGAAGATTATAGGTATAAAAAGTTTGGGTAATATAAGGGTTTGAAGCATTCCTTTAGCTATGACATTTGCATTTGAAAGATGTTACATGTTTGGAAAGTACCGTTAATGCTTTTTGATGTCTATTCTGTTTTTTGCAGGAAGATGATGCTACTGCTGTATGAAGAAGGCCTCCGGGTCGTCATACACACCTCCAACCTCATCCGTGCTGACTGGCACCAGAAAACGCAAGGGTTTGTGGGGTTCTGTTCACTTCACAGCCGTGGCTGAGTGCTGAGAAAGGGCAAAAGCCAGAACGTTTGCTTTAGTCTTTTTTTCTCATGTTTTTATTGTGAAAAACCCACACACGTGGCATAGGAAAGACATATATGCAGGAGAAATGATAGTGTTTTTTAACCCCTCCCACCCTCAATTCTTCTCTCTCGAGGTAGCAGTGTTAACAGTTTAGGACATCCACAACTGTCTCTATTACACATGTAAACATAGGTAAATATATTCACACAGTAGTTTTTCCCCTGCTTTTTACAAAACGGGATCATACTCTACAGCCAAGTACATCCAAGTCATCGAGGCAGGAAAGAAGATGCAAAACGAAAGGTCTGAACCCATTATCTTTTCAGTAAGACCCACCAGATAACCTTCTCTGTCTCCGCTTAGCCCTGCACCCACATGTGCTCCTGCTTGCCACTTCCCTGCAGGTATCAAAGGACAGCTTGGGGGTTAATCATATGCCAAAGATGTCCCCTCACCCCCAGTCAGTTTAGTTTCCCATAAAACAAATCTACACTGGTGTCTTCGTCAAGTCTTTAGTATGTTCATAGGGTTGTGACTCTCCAAGAGAACTAGAGTGAAGGTTTTTCATGCTTTGTTTTTCTTACCATTTGTCCTTGGTGCACACGTGTTAGATATAGTTTTTGATCCCTCCCTTCACTTTTTTTTAAGAGGGTTCGTGAGTGATTTGAGGGATTTGCTCAAATCAAGTTTTAACTTGATCTTAGGGATGTGAGAGATTTGCTCAAATCAAGTTTTAACCATCATTCTGTCTCCTGGTAAGCCCTTCATGACTAGCTTTCATTTACCTTTCTTTCATTTAAGCCATTTTGTGTAAGGTTAGTTGCTGGTTAACAGCCTCCTGTGTTAAAGGAAACTCGAGCAGGCCCTAGCACGCTTTCAGGGTCCAAGTATCTCCCACGGTCATCCTCCCCCGCGGACCCGCCCCCGTTTCATGGCGCAGCCTGGGCTGGAACCCTTCATTCGGGGAGCATTAGTTCTGACGGAGCCCAAGTCCCACCTTTGGTTGAGCTAAAACATAGAGCCTTCCAGCCCCCACGCACTGGGCCTGCTTTGACCGGAGTGTGCGTGTGGAATCATCATCTCTATTCCTTAAGACAGCCCTTCTGAGTTTAAAAAACGAGTTTTCCCTGAGCCTGACATCCCTTGTTCTCTGACTGCAAGCCCCCTGCCCTCTCCCTGAAAGTTTTCCTTAAAACATGCCCTAGTTTGAGCATCCCACTTAAAATATGCTTCTCAAAATGCACTCAGTTCAGGGCCGAGCGGATTGGGACTCTGAACCTACTGAGTTTCCGGTTGATGCCTTTGCTTTCCTCTCGAGCTTCCATGCCCAGGGTTGGGTTCTGAGCCTCTGGCTTCTGTGTAGCCCCATCTAAAAAGGAAAGGGGATTAATCATCTTTTCTTAGGGAAACAGCGATTTATGTAACTAACTGGATTATCAAGTTGGCACTGTCTTATGTGGCTCATGATCCCCACCCGTGGCCTCCTGCTCCTTCTGGAGTGGAAAGCATGAGTTTATAGGCAGCCATGCTTCCTTAGGCTTCTCTGGAGTACAGCTGTGGGGGAGGGGGTTAGGGGAAAGGGCTCGGGTTGTAATGTTTTTCTTTATTTAAAAAACTTTAAGTTGTTTAAAAAAGTATTGACCAGGTAGTAGCTTCACCTGGTTTAAAACTCAAAAAGTACCAAGGGTATGAAATCTCCCTCCAACATCCTTTTGCAGCCCCCAGAGTAGGGCACTGTTATCTCCCAGTTAGTCTCGATTCTTCTCTTTCTGCTATTTTGCAGACTCGTGTTATGGGTTCTAATTTTTTAAAAAACCTTTAAAGGCATTTCTTCTGTGTGATCTTCATAGTTATCTGCCATGGCTGCTCATCCTTTTCCGCTCTCCAGCCATCTTCTCAGCTGCTACTTGGTCCACCTGTTAATTTCTCACTTTTAGAATGATTTGGCCCACCTTGGTCATTTCCTCATTTTGCGAAGGGTTAAAAATGCCTCCCGGTTTCCATAGTCATCGTCTGTCCTCTTCTTCATCCAGAACCTCTCTTGTGAGTGAACCAGCAGTGCAGTGGGAGGGAGGCCTTCACATCTGTCCAGCTCCATACACAGAGGCAGAGGCTCAGACAGGTTACTGGGCTTGCCCGAAATGACACAGCCAGTTAGATCTGGGTTCAGAGCCTGGGCTTCAGGCTTCGTCACGCTGTGTCGTTAACTCCTTTTGCAAGGGGTCTCCTCAAGGTGAGAAGGGAGAGTATGACATGTCACCCTGTCAAAAACATGTACAAAGATCAGAAGACACGCAGCTGGCGTCATGGGTTTCTGGATGCTTCCTGCCTTGATGGCTTTTGTCTCGCCAGTCTTTGAGGGCCACCAGGTGAAAAGCAGAATTCGGCAGTTTCTGTTTTGGCTTAATGGGTAGGACTGTGGGGGAAGTAGCCACAGAAGGGACCAAAGGCAGTGACAAGTTAGACCTCCCGAATGCTTCCTTAAGCTGGTCACTGCCTGTTCATACATCGTGTGCATCTGTCACAGCCCTATGAGTCAGGACTGTTAACTCAACTTTGCAGTTGAAGAAACTGAGCATAAGAGATTTGAAACTACATTTTTTTGTCTACCATGGAGCAGTTCATAGAAGGATTGAGTTTAGATATAGTTTTTCATTTGTGGATATAATATAGAAGTTTTGGCAAAGTGCATTGTTTTCCTTTGGGGAGAACTGACGAAATGAAAGATGTCTTTAATATTTTGTGTACTGTATTATTTGAAAGTCTGAGGTTAGTGTTAATTTAATATTATTAAATGTGGTATATACTCATTCCAGACACCAGAAAAGTATAGGATATGAAAATATCTCAAACTGTTATAGCACATATATCGTGAAAATCAGTTTGTTTATTGGAAATAGATTTACGCGCATATTTTTCTTAGTATAGATAACTTTTATTCTTTTCCATTTAGCTAAATAGCTACACTGACATAGTCGTGGGCAAAAGCTTGCTACAGGTGGCGTAACAGTTGAAATTAGAACTATTAACTGTTGTCATCACATCTCAGAAAGCAATATAGAGGGTGAGGTAGGAAGAGAGAAGGTGTGGTGAATGAGAAGGGGTTGGATCAAGAGAGCTGGGCAGAGGCTAGATCTCACTGGGTCTTAAGTTCACGGTGAGGTGTTCAAAAATAATTCCGAATATGATGGAAGCTATTTGGTGTGATCAGATTTATGTTTCATAAGGGTCACTCGACTGAACACATAAAGATAGATAGTGAGAATTCACCTCTTCCTTAGGGCGAGCGCATAATCAGTACAGAGATATCATGGCGATCCGTTGCATTCCCATTACTTTTTCCCATTCCAGAATATGGTTGAGCCCCTTATACCCACGAATTGCCCCTGGAACCAACACATCCGGAGAATCAACAACACATTTTAAAGCTGATCTCGTCGGCTACTTGATGGCTTATAATGCTCCTGCTCTCAAGGAGTGGATAGACGTCATCCACGAGCACGATCTCTCTGAAACAAAGTATGTGTCATCTTAGCAAGTTGGGGTGCTTACAGTAAGTCAGTACCTTAAGAGGTGCACGAGGTCTGGAATGCAGGGGTCTTGGAAAGAGGCTGGATGATGTTCGGCCATCCTTCATGACATGATGAAGCAGAAGGTTCTGTCACTATCGTCACCTCCTGGTTCTCAGCCACTGAAGTGGAGGCCAGGAAATCTTCCCACTTACTCTAAGCCCTCTGCTGGCATATTCTTAAAATTAATGAGGTCTTTGCCTGGCACCTTACGCCTTACAGGTCTTCCACCATTAGTTGATGTGCTTAAAAATGAGTTTAAGTATCAATTACTTCTCTGAGGAAGCATCTTTAAAAAATGGGTTAGCTCTTCGATTATATCCTGGTTACATAAGTTTTCATGTGTATTTTCTGATTTTTGGGTCTACAATTCATCACTATGTTCTGTATAACTTACATTTTATTTCTCTTTAGCGTTTACCTCATTGGATCAACCCCGGGACGCTTTCAAGGAAGTCAGAAAGATAATTGGGGACATTTTAGGCTTAGGAAGGTATGAGAATTTTTACTATTTTAACATTAAAAAAAAATTGAATTTATACTCTCCTTTTTCATTTATAATTGTTTATTTTGATGGCAGCATCACAATATCTCTAGCACAGTTCTGGGTGAGTGGAATAGTAGGCACATGATAAAGCGATTGTCTAATTATAGTTTTCAGTAATTTTTAATGTTTTCTATAGGTGTATAGACTGTTCTTTATGGCAAAAGTATATGGACTTTGAGTTTTATATTGTAATAAAGAGAGATTTCACATTCATACAAATATTTTGTAACTTTTGATCGTCATATCAAGGACTTGTAACATACAAATTCAACAAAAAATAGAAAATCGTGTCAAGTAGACTACAATTGAGCTATATTGTGTTTTGTGTACTGAACAAAAGCCCTTAAGAGAATTGTTACTACAAAAGTGACATTTGTAGCTGGTATGAAAATAACAAAGAAAGGTCTTTAACAAAATAAAACAACAAGCAAATTAAAGATTAAGGTTTTCTTCATCTCCTTTTAAGAGACAGTATGCTGACCTTACAAAATTTCCTAAAGTGCCTTTCTTAAAAGCCTTACCTTTTTTCCTGTATTTACATTATGTAAGAACTCCCCTTGGTTAATGAAATTTTAAATTTTTTTAAAAATGAGATCACAGCTGAAAGCAGGTAGGATCTTGAAGCCAACAGCTTCATGTCTTGACTTAGAAAGTAGAGCACTGTGGCTGAGTGCACAGCTTTGCAGGCAGATGCCCAGACCTGGGTTCAAACCTTGACCTTTATTTACAGGTCACATGACTGTGGCTTGCTCCTCAACCTGCCTTTCATGTCGTCTATAAAATGGGCCTATTAATACTGCTTCGGTCACAGAATTGTGTAAGGATTAAACGAAATAGCAAATGCAAGGCACATGCTGAGTATTCAGTAAGCGTAGTGTTTATGTGTGGATGGGTGGTGTAGACCGGCTAAGTAATGGCACATGCTGTGTAGGATCACAACCTTACTGAAAGTTGAATAGCATCTTAAAGTTTTAAAACCACTTTTCACAGACAGTCACTCGTGTTGCATCACAAGCACCTTCCAGGGATGACGGGTGATCAGACTTCAGTGAGGTGGACATGGAAGCACAGGGTCATGCAGCTGATTGGGGCCGAGCACCGGAATAGACACCAGGTCTTGTAGTTGTCGGTTCAGTCTTGTTTCCGACACCATGCTGCACCCAGGTGGAAGGCGAGAATTAGTTGGGCTTTTGGGTAAGAGTATGTATAAAAATGCCTAAGCTGTGTTAAGTAATACATATTAAACTAAACAGTAGCTCAGTCAGAATATGAGCTCCACTGGGGCAGGAACTGCGGCTGCTTTTTCGTGCTGTCTCCAGCCTCTAGGTAGACACTCTGTACATGTTTAAGTGCGTAAATTTCCAAACGTTTTCTGAATTGTTTCTGCAGCTTTACGTATCAAAGCAGGAAATGCAGATCAGTCTTCTGTGCTTAAGGCAGTGTGTATCTATACGTAAATATATTCTCTTATTTTAAGAGCCTCAGAGCTGCCTGGAGCCCAAGCGTTAAACCTCTTTCAAATGAGAGTCAAAATATATAGTAGTTTGACCTTCAATGTATTGTGTAGGTATATTAAACAATTATGATTTCAAGGCAAAAATCTAAAATTATAAGGTAGGTTAGTGGTTTATCTGACATTCCTACTAAAAGGGATCTTTAAAAAAAATGTTTTATTCGATTTTGCTTTCAGCACAAATCAATTGTGGCAGAAGAGGACATCTATCCACTTGCTCCATTAAAATATTTGTAGAATTTAAAAAATATTTTCCAAAGAAGAGAAAAATGTATATACATGGGTATGGAATTAATCACTAACGTTTTCAGCATTGTTCGTTAATTAGGAAATCCAAGGGCAGAAAACCGTGTTCTGAGTCATTCCAGCATTTCTGATCACGTGTGAGTGACTAGCGTTCACTGTGTTCTTTCACAGCTTCTGAAAGAACATGCCTCGTCCATGCCCAAAGCAGAGTCTTGGCCAGTAGTCGGTCAGTTTTCAAGCATTGGCTCCATGGGGGCCGACGAATCGAAATGGTTGTGTTCTGAGTTTAAAGAGACCTTGGCGACGCTGGGGAGGGAAAGCAAGACCCCAGGGAAGAGCGCCGTGCCCCTTCATTTGGTGAGTGCTCTGCCTCCTGGAGTTAGTCATGCGTGTTCTCCAGTCCAGGAGAGGAATGGAGACTCCTTCCTCCTTGCCATAGAGAGACGCTGTATTCAGTGATTTGGGGGCGGAAACCGCAGTTACAGTATCATCACTTGTGATCAAGTGGCCCTAATAATATCCGGTGCTGGTTTAGTCAGAGCACCAATTCAGCCACGGACTAGCTTGCAGTTTCCCTTCCTTCCTCAAGTGGTCAAGCCAAGGAAAAAGGACTTGATAAAGCATTGCCGGCGGAATTATGAGCATTATTATTTAGATCCGTTTGAATCAATCATTAATTTTGCATTCAATTCAATGTTAATTTGGCATGTCAGAAGAAAAAATACTCAACATGTTATTTTTTTCATCAACTATACTTCCTGTAGTTTAATTACTAGAAGTTCCATTTTCGTTTTTTTGTTTTTTTCTCAGTAAGACGAGAACTTTTTAAAATCTAAAGTCATTTGTAAGTCTTTAAGTATTTTTAATCGAGATTTTCATTTTCAAAACACGAGTTAGCATTCCTTTTAAGAAATAGTTTTTTCAACATGGTACCCTCCAAGTTTTATTTTGTTTTTTACTTTCTTACTTATTTTTAGATCTATCCATCTGTGGAAAATGTGCGAACCAGCTTAGAAGGATATCCAGGTAACTGCTGGGGAGGCCGTCACGATTGCGTTTTTTTGTGTATATTTTCATAAATGCCTTGGTAAACTTCCTTAAAAACAAGTAATAAGAATGCCTTCCTCCTTGAGATGGGAAAAGTATGGGTTAGAAATTTGGAGATGATTTTCTCTTAACTGGATGAGAATTATGAAGATAGGTAATATCGAGCACTGGGATGTTCCCAAGATGGTGGCATGCAGTTGGGCTGTGTATACGTTACTTAATCCTCACAAGAACCCTCTGAGTGATTGTTATCCTCCCGATTTCTACCAATAAGCCTGTCCTCACCACTGCCACCAACAGATGGGCTGTCAAGACAAGAGGTCCAAATCAAACCAGCTTCCCCTGCTGTCTGCGCCTTTCCAGAGCAAATCTAACACTCCTGTCTCTGATCTCTTTCCCTGCATCCTCCCTGCCTTCTTCTGTGGTACTGTGCGGTTCTTGCAAATTTGGCTTCTCAGTACAAATATATTTAAGGTTTAGAACTTATGTTTCCACCTTTAAGATAGCCTAGTTGATATAACTAATCTCTCAAGAGCCTCATCTGTAAATACCTAGGATTATTTTGTAGATATCACCTGTTCTGTTTCCCGTATACCAGTGCTGGACACTAAACTTTTGTTTGGAAGTCAGCAGCCCCCCGTCCCCCGTCCCCCGCCCCCAGCCCCGGGTAGTGCATTCAGGAGGGAATAACCAGAACCCCAAACAGCATATGCCTCTGGACAAAAGGAAGTCTGAATGGCTGGAAGCAGAATGCTCTGAATTAGACTCCTTTAGTCCAATCGTTGCTTGTCATACTAGATGTGACCTTGCCAGAAAAAGCTCAGTAGGGTTTGGAGTGTTTTAGCCCATTTGTTGCTTTTTAATGGCAAAACTAAAATTATCTCACTGAGATTCAGGGACGTGGTGGATTGTTTTGTCACCTTCTCCTCTCCACACTTCTGATAGGCTGGATCCATTCAGAGCATGCTTTTTAATGAAGAAGAACATGGTCTTTTCAATAAAACTACTCTATAACTGGACCTGAAATCTCAAATATGATTTTAGTTATGTGCAGTAGGAGGCGCAACATGCTGCCTCTGATAAGTCGGAGAAACATAAAGCCCTGTTTGGATACAGCTTCCTATGGAGAAGGTCCAGTCTGTGTTTGGAAAGTGACTGACGCATCCGCAGTGGAACTTTCCTCCTTTCAAAGATGAACAAAAATCGGCTTCTAATTGTGTTTCCACTGGAACTGTTTCTTTATTTTTTTTGCAGTAGCGCTCATTCTATTCCATTCGTAAGAATCCGTTTAGCTAGGGCAAAGTCTGTTGGGAAGGAGCAGAGCGTAAATGACGAAGGAGGTGGGAGAACCAAGTTCTCCTGAGCGTTCTCACGCTCATCTGCCCCAAGGGTCCCGGTCACGGCAGAAACAGAGGCGCTCCAGACCGCTCCCCGCAGAACGAGGCTGAGGATGTCGCGCCTTCGTGAGGACGACAGGATGAGCCAGGGATCCTTTCTGTCATTTTTCTAACACTTCAGATCTGTGCTGTTACAGATATTAAATTACTCCCCCCCTCCCAGTACTTAAATACCTTTTTCTTTTCAGATAGTGAACATTTACTGTTTAATATGCATCCCTAAGAAACCCCACCGAGGAATACATACCCAGTACAAGTATAGACATTTTCTGTCAAAGAACAATTCCATAAGATGACATAATGGAAATTGTTTTGTTTTTTTGTCTTTTTACCATCTCACTGTTTATTATAGATTTTCTTCTTAATGAAAGATCCTCAGATTATGTTCCCTAATTTTTATTTTTCTTCTTTTGAAAGCTGGGGGCTCTCTTCCCTATAGCATCCAGACTGCTGAAAAACAGAATTGGCTTCATTCTTATTTTCAGTAAGTAATTGGTTTAGAATGCTGCTGTTGCCTCTTTAGGAGTAAGAATGTTATTTATATCAGTCAGGTTTTTTTTTAAAGAACCTTATATAATATAGCTATATTTTTTTCTCTACGTGTATTAGCGATGGAAAGAATTTAAAATAAAGTTTTGAACATTTTTTTGGAATAGGTTTTTAATACCAAAGAGTAAAATTTATCTCTGTGAGGTTTTTATTTCTATATCGGCACACAAAGAAAAAGATAAATAAAAGAAGATATTGGGTAGTTTAGAATTTATGTAAGTACCTTTTAGTCATGTTTCCAGTATATGAAATATAACCATTCTGTCTGCAGTCATATGCTGTGTGACCACAGGCTTGCCGAGGATAGAACCTCTCTGGTATTTGGGGTACTATCTGGCTTCTTGTAAGGCAGATTACATCTCAGTAGCTTTCAGCCTAATTTCATGTGTCATCTGGCACCTTTCTCTAATGCTTTTTTGGAAAGTTGTACCTTGCAGAGGACATTTCTTTAGATCGAGGACCTTTCAGTACTGTCTTCATTCAAGTGAGTTTATAATGATGGGCCTAGCTAATCCTGATTCTGTTCCTGCAGACAGTCTGTTCTCTTGAGGGACCATCTCTTATATCCATAAGTAAGGATTGTCGCCTCATGATATAGGTTATTTTTCCCCTGTGGAACCTCAGTCTGACAGTGTTGGAAACTCAGAATCCGAACTCAAGATTGCTGAATATCGGCATTTGACTAAAATATTTCTGAATTATACCCCTGCTTATTCTTTCCATTTTGTATGGTGTTTCATTCAACAATATTTTACTGAGCCTCTAACGTGCTATGGGAGCACGATTCTAGCTTTTAAAAACTTGCAGTCCAGCTAGGAGACAAGATGTGCATTCTGTCAAAAGCACAACAGAAATAATACGGTGTGTGCCTGTGTATGTGTGTCCATGGCAAGGAAGACAGGAAGGCCATATGCTTTTTGTGGTAATTTTTTTTTTTTTTTTTTTTTTACATACCTGCATCCTAAAATGAGCATGCGTTATTCTGTGACCTGAACACAGCTAAAGCAGATATCACAGGTCGGATCACAGACAACTGTATACTCACTGTTTTTTAGATGATAGAATTTTTGCATTTCATGCAGTTTTCTAATGTAGGATTATAACCAATTTGTGTCTCTCCTGTCTCTAGCAAATGGTCAGCGGAGACATCTGGCCGCAGCAATGCCATGCCGCATATTAAGACATACATGAGACCCTCTCCAGACTTCAGTCAAATCGCATGGTTCCTCGTCACAAGGTAAATAGTCCTTATATTCCTGATGGGAGGAATCTTTTCAATGTGTTTACGAATTGTCATTAGCTTTCCGTGTGTGTCTCTTATGAGCCTTAAAGGAAGACCATGACTAATCCCTCTGTAGAGCACGTAACCGTTGCCCGATTTTGCCCACAGAGCATTCCAGTGTTGTTAAGGAACGCCCAAGAAGTGTAGCTTAAATAACAGTTTAGAAAATACTTGGCACCCACTCTCTCATTCCGTCCACACACAGGAAGGTGTAGATCCCAAATATAAGAGACACGCCCACCAGTAACTCCCTTCATTTTTTTTGTGTTCGTTTGCCACCTTATCTCAAAGTCAGAACATCCCACACCAGGCTCATTTATCTAGAAGGAGAATTCTTTCCCAGCACCCCTCTTTGCCCTCATGGCACCTGCCCACCCTTGTCACCAGGCTTAAGGCCAGCTGTCCTCCTGTCCTGGTCGCTCCTCGGAGCGTTCTGCAGCATTTGCTAAAGTCTTCCTCCCACCCCCACCCGTGGACGCCAGACAAGCAGCATAAAGTAAGATTTACTCAGTGCCTTCGAGACGGTCGCAATTTCAGAGGTGTTGAAGCCGGACAGAAATGATCACAACAGGAAGAGATTTATTCCGTGCTCAAGGTGGGCACATAGATGCTTTGGAAATATCTGTCAAAGCCTGTTCATTCTTGAAATGTCTCAAACTTTGCTTTTCTAAGCCCCAGAATTACCAGGTCAGATACTTATCACCCAGATTGCTGAAGCGGTTACCTGCCTGTGTGCTGTCCCTTCCCAGGCCCGGTTGTCCATGACCATTTCTCTGTCTCAAACACAGATTTTCCGCCTTGCCCCACATTCAGAATCCACTTCCTTTTCCTGTAGACCGAAGCCCAGAGTCCTCAGTTTGGCAGTCAGGCCTTAGCGAGACTATTCTCGCCTTTCCTGTCCTGTATTCCCCAGTGTGTACTTCCAGAAGCAGCCAGGTGGCGCTTCTTTGCCCCGGAAATCATCCTGCAGCAGTCCCTGTGGTCCCCCTTCATGATCCCTCCGTCCTTTCTCTCTGTCTCTCCAGCTGCTGCTCACCTCCTAAGACTTTGTGCTCGGGTCCAGTCTCATCTCTCCCTGGAGGCTTTGCCAGCCTCTGCTGCTCTCTCCCTTCTCCAGACCTTTACAGCACCGCGCCTGTGCCACCAACGCAGCTCGTAGCTCCCACCTCACTGTTTTGTCTCATCTGGTAGAGAAGGATGAGCACGAGCTTTCATACCACCAGATAGTACCGGACGAGACGATCGTGTCTACTGTTGATCAGGTCTTTTGCTTCGAACAACTTTCTTAACCTCCCTGAGCCTCAGACCTTCATCTGTAGAGCAGCTGTGAGAGTATGAGGTGCCAGGCTCGGTGACTTGACCCACAGGCTCAAAAGAGTTAGTCTCTATAATTATAAATTCAATGCGATAAATGTACTGATAAAGTACAATGAAAGAACTAGAAGAGAAAATCTTAATACAAGGGTTACTAGTGATGGTGTGTGACTGCTCCATATTACCTTCACAACCATTAGAATGAGGGGTTTTATCAAACGACTCGTGTGCGCATCTTATTTACATCATCCATTTGCTCCTTGCAGACACCACTCTGCTCCAGGCGGGGCTGTCTCTGCCGCACCCCGGCATCATGCTTGCTCAGTCTACTGCGGTGCTTTTGCTTACGATATCCATCTGGCTACACGCCACCCCTCCTCTCTCCAAGAGTCCTAATTCTGTTTCCTTAAAGGCTCAGTTTAAAACATGGAGCCCTTAAGGAATGTCTGGTCCCCCTTGTAATGGTAGTACCCATGCTCTCGAGTGCTTTCAAAACAACCACCGGTTTAGTTTGTGTGCCGGTGTCACCTGCTAGCCCTTACTCTCTCCCGCTAACCAGTTACAGGCTCATGCAGCTAGGGGAACAAGTCATCATCTTTAGTCCTTCATAATATTCAGTACGCATTTCTTGAATGCCGGTGTCATGCTGGGCAGAAAGGACCCGAGGGCGATATAGCACAGCCTCCATTTCTTCATTCAAGAGATCTAGTGAGCCCTGGGTGCAGCTTCTCTGTGAGATGCTGAGAATTAAGAATTAAATGGGACACAGTCCTTGTTGCACTCAGTCGCTAGGAATGCTTCGTGAAGTGCAAGACACTGGATTTTCACTAAATGCTTGTCGAGAAGATGAACGAAATGCTCGACAAGACTCATTCTGTAATCGGCAGATGTGTCTGCCGTGTCTGTGTCAGGCACTCATAAACCACGGGACACAAGAGAGACAATGAACCTGTTCTAAGAGCTTCCCTTTTAGGTAGAGCGGGATAGGGGAGGCAGACAATATACAAGTAAGTCAGCATGAAACAGCAGACAAGGGCTGTAAACCACAAAATGAGGTGGGGGGTACGTCAGAGCATATCTGGTGGGGCACAGAAGACCTCCTTCAGGAAGTAATGTTTGGGCCGAGTCGATTGATGTGAAGGTGCCAGCCCCATGAAGAACATTCTGGGCAGAGAACAGCTGGGGAAAGGCCCGTGGTCGGAGCGTACGTGGAATGTGGAGTGTTGGTAGTGTGGACATGCAGAGGCCGGCCCAGGTCACAGCGGGCCTTGAAGGCCAGAACAGGAATTTTATTCCTATTCACAGAGTGCTGTGAAAACCATATGAGAGCTTAACAGTGGGGTAACGTCGTCTGATATGTGATAACCCAGATTACCCAGGCTGCTGAACGGAGAGCGGATCGTTGGGAATGGGCAGACGTGTGCAGCCCAGCTGGGAAGGGTGCAGAGGTTATGGTGGCTTAGCTAAGGGAGATGGCACTGCTCATGCGAAGAGCAGGTAGATAACAGGCTCTGTTTTTGTTTGGGCGAGTAGCCGGGGGGAGGACTCTGTATAGAACACGTTCCCCCAAAAGATCCTCTGTCAAGGAAATGCACTTGGGAATGGTGGGAAGAGCATGGGTTTGGAGTCAGGCAGATCCAAGCCCAAATTTTAACTCCCCCACTTCCCATTTGTGAATGAGTACGCCTCGCCAAGCTCCAGTTTCCTTAGGTACGAAAGCAGGGCGTGAAGTTATGCTGTAGGTTTTGTTGAGACTCTTGAGACCAGTAATACAGAGGCCCTGTCTCCAGGGAGTAGTAGATGCTCAACAAATGGCACTAAGCTTCCCTGCTTAGAGAAGCTTAATCCTGAGTATTAAAATTATTAGGTGTAATGGTATTTGTAATAAATTAAAGATTTCCTTATAAGCACATGAAACATCTGTAACTTGCAGGGTAATAGTACTTCCCAGTAGCAGCCCAACCTGCAAACTCACAGCGACCGCAGCACTGCGGAGACCTCAGTGTCTGCCATCGGGCCTTGAACCTCAGACTTTCAGTCACCTGGGGAGTCTGGTAAAATGTCAGGCCTTGGCCAGGACATTAAACAAAGTCACTTCTGCTCTATGGGGGCAAGCAGAAAGGGGTGGGGGAGACTTGATCCTCGTTAAGCAGCTGCTGTGTGGCAGAACGTTCCCGCGTTTTACTGCATTGTCTCAGTCCGCACAAGAGCCTGCGGAGTAAGACTGCAGAGCTGAGGCAGCGCCATCCGTTCCCCAGTGAGTGTTTGCCCCCCGACTCCCAACCCCCGCCCCATGGGCAAAGCTGCTAGCTCCAGGCAGAGGGATAGAGAGAGGTGAGATTCCTGCTCTCGTGGAAGTCACGGTAGAACGACGTGACGATGGTTTTATGAAACAGCTCGTGGTATGCATATTGGTTAATTATGGTCGTAATGCTTTTCTGACTACGCTGCCTAAGTAGATTTCCACCTAACAAGGCTTTAACCATCTTTCGGTTCTCAGCGTAAACATCACTGAGGTTCTCCTTGGGTCCTGAGCCCAGGGCCTTCCGTACCGCCCCGGTCCTTCTGTGTGCTGTGTTCTTCCCCTTTCGGCGTGGTTGCCTGTGTAATCGTCAGCTTCCCTTCCAGACTCTGAGCCAAGTCCGTGTCTGTCTTACACAGCACACCCGGTACCTGGCGTGTAGGGGAACACGGTCCTGCTCCAATAGTGAGGAAGCTAAGGAAGGCCAGGGCGGAGGCTGTAACAGTGAATGCAGGAGATGCTCCCAAGGTGATCCCGAGGTTTGGGGCGTGGCTGGTAGGGAGATGAGGGTGGTCATGGTCATGGTCAAAAGAGAAACCAGGAAATGGATCCAAGCCTAAAGAGCAACTAGTCACCATCTTCCGTGAAATAATTTTTCTTCTACCACAGAGAAGTGTTTCACATTCTATTTTAACCATGCATTTAACATTTATTGAGCACTTACTATATACCAGGCATTCTTCCAGGTGCTGGGAATACAATCATCGAACATAATCATTGACTGCATGTTACCATGTGGGCGTTATGCAAAAAACAAACAAGTTTCTTTATATAGTAGCAAATGGTGATAAGTGCTACAGAGAAAAAATAAATTTGAATATGCCAGTCCTACTCAAAATCTTTGGGACCAGATATAGGTCAATATTTGAAGGTTAGAAAGGTAATATATGGTACATATACAATCTGTTAACATTCTCAATGTTACAAGTAGCCTCATGTCAGCTTAGGTCAACTTTTGCCACCAGCTGAGTCTAGAAGATTAAGCTTTGCCATGCAATGAAATGCATTAGGTAAAAGCTTCATTTCAAAGTTGTTTTAGGTCATATTTAGATTTTCAGAGCTAACATGTGGTGCTTACTCTCAGTTCCAGGCACTGTCCTAGGCATGTGTCACCCCACACACACCCTCAGGTAATCCTTTCAAATCCACAGTGTAGCTGTTAATCATGGGGGAACCGAGGCACAGAGAGGTCAAACGCTCTCAAGCGCTGTGCTGTGCCGTCGGAGTGAGTACCTGGGTCGGGGAGGAAGGCTGCTCATGAACCAGGGTCCAGGGAAGGCCTCACCGACACAGTGACATTTAAGCTGAGACCTGGAAGAAGGGAGGGAGCCACGTGGATGGCCAGCGTGGGGAAAGCATTCTGGGCGGAAGGGCAGAGAGGCAGAGGCAGGAACATGAGGTCCTAGCGTGCTCGCCGCGTTTGAGGGAGGGCAGAGCGGTAGCTGGCGGCCAGATTTTGCCTTTTACTTGCTTTAGAGGCATCTTTACTGTTGCCCTGATGTCTCCTGGTTTTCCTGAAGCTTTTTTCGTCGTAGGTGTACGGATGGCAGCTCTACGTCAATGTATTTGATCATTTGCATTTAAAATAATGACGCACCTTTTAAATGTTCCATGAGGTTTTCTGGAATAAGACACGGTTTTAATGTGGTTGGCTTTAGCTTATACTCAGATAGTGTGTTCCTCAACAGGACACTTGGCATTTTGGTCAAAATAATTTTTTGTAGTGCCGGAGCCCCATGCTTTATAGGAAATGTCATGACCTGTCCCTCGCATATTAAAGGCCCTGTCATGGTGCCAGCCCCCAAGATGCCCCATGCATTTCTAAGTATCCCCTAGATCATCTGTCCTGGTGGAGAATATTGTCACCTTTGAGAATTAATTCTTAACTTTGTGGATGACTGATAGATGAGTGCTACTGTCCTTTCATTTAATACATTTTCCTGCTTTAGAGCGATGAGGCAGGATCGTTGGGAAAAGCAGAGATTCTAGGCAAATGTAACAGTCCATCCACCAAGTGGCAGATATATTGTTTTAAGAACTAGATTTTAGCAAAAGATAAATACATCAAAAGCTACATAAATTTAACTTTTTTTTGACACGTTCCTACTTTGATTTATTATTACCAATCCACGTTAATGTGCGTGTTTGGGAAGAATAACCCCTTCTTATTAAGTGCAACAAAATTAAAATAGATTCTCTAGGAAAAAAATATTACAGTGATAAATAAGATGGATGATAAACAATATGAATTCTGACTCTAAAATGATGAGACTTTTTTAATAATCCAGATCTGCACATCCAAAGAAGTGTTGCCTTTTTTAAACTTAGTACTTTTACCAAAAATAAAATAGACACTCTTCTGTTTGGGGCCTTGTATTAGTTTTCTGTTGCAATGTGATAAGTTAGCACAAACTAAGCGGCTTAAAAGCAGAGAATCAATGTTGCTCAGGGCTAGGGTCTCCTCTGAGGCTCAGGCTCTTCTAAGCTCACTGGTTTGCAGAATTCAATTGCTTGTGGCTGAAGGACCGAGGTTCCTACTTTCTTGGTGGCTATGAGTGGAGGGGCCATTCTGAGCTCTCAGGTGCCACCTCTGTGCCCTGTCACACTGTCCTCTCCATGGACAATTCACAGCATAGCTGTTTACCTCTTTGAAGCCAACAGAGAATTTCTCACCTCAGGAAGAACCAAGTCCCTTTTTTAAGGTCTCGCCTGATAAGGTCAGGCCCACCCATGATTATTTCAAACCTTTTGATCAACTTAGTCATTTGATTGGTGGCCTAACCATGGGAATGAAATCCCATCATGTTGACAATTTTTGCTTACACTCAAAGGGGCAGGGGGTCACATGGGGTGTGTATACCAGGGCAGGGCTGGGAATTCTGCCTTCCACAGGCCTTGCTGGTGTTTACTACCCAGTCTGGTAAACACCCATCTTATTCTCCAACCTTGATTTGAAATAATTTCTTACTGTTTTCAAAATTGAGTTTTAACTTCCATAGTTAGGCAAAATTACCTTTGAGTGTACTCAAAAGACTGAAGCTTAGGCTCCAAAGTCTGTTTGAGAAGTAATGTTCTGTAATTATTTGGAGCCACAGAAGTCAGCTTTATTGGAATAAATTGCAACACGACTGATTGGAGAACACATTCACTTGGGTATGTAGAGTTGTTAAAAATAAGTCGTATAAAAGACAAGTAGACTCCCCAAAGATCTAATGTCCTAATCTAATGTCATTATTCTAAAAAAACAAAACAACCTATCACCTTAGAAGTGTACTTCACGTATTTCCTATATAGTGTGTATATACTGTGTCTTATCACCTGTCACTTCCCGACCTGTCGTGAGCAGAGGGCGTGGCCTTCTTGGTCATGGGGACTTTCTTTTACCCAGTTGACATTTCACAAGTGTGAACACTGGCTACTGAAGATCAGGGATTGGAATCTTATAAAAATGCTTATAAAAAATTAATATCGTTTTCATCTTCCATTTTATTTCTCCTTTTAAATACACATAAATCAGTTTTTCATTTCCTCTCTTTCATTATATTGTGATTGGGAATCTGACTGAAAACATTTTTCAGAGATCCCGGGTCATTTTTTAGTATATAGTGGCCACATCACCAAGCATTGTAAAATCTGCACTAAAACCACTTTTAACAACGTTTCTAGAGTAGAAGTTTTTGTTCTACACTAAGGGAAAATGAGTTTGTAATTCCTATAGTTCTTTTCTTACCAAAATACTCATCCTAGCTATTGGTGATTATTTGTTTAATGTCTGTTTTCTTTCAGACCAACAGATGTAGTGTCTAGTACAGTGCATGGTCTACAATGACTCAGGAAATTTGAATGAATGAATGAATGAATGAATGAATGATGCCCCTCTTAATCTAACTACCATTTCATTTTCTCATCGCTTCTCATGTTTTAAGTTTATATTTTTCTTTTTATGCTGATCCTTCAGATCCCTTTGAAACTTTTTCTGGCTCAGCAGACGTAACTTGTTTTTTCCTTTATGCCTTGCAGCACTTTTTGCTCAGTCCTTTGCTGTCTCCCTTGTCAGTTCTTTATGGGTCCTGTTTCTTCGATATATTATGAGCTGCTTGAGCGCAGGTGCCAGGTCTTACTCACCTTTGTATCTTCAGCATCTAACACTGTGCACAGCTTATGGTTAGTGACCAATACATGTTTGAATCAGAGCCCTTTACAACACTGTTTTTTTCAAATAAGTAATATATGCACATACTAGGAAGAGGGTGGCTTCCCACCCCCGGCCCCCAGCCATGCTGGTCCTCGACCTCAAACTACTACCACCAGTGTCTTAGATTTAACAGCTTTAACCCCCTCAACATTTGCAAACCGAGGTACCTCAGATGGTGATGCTATTCGATCAGCCAACATACTATGGAAGACAGCGCTGCAGTGGAGTCGAAAGGCCCATGTCCCCATTTGGGATTGCCACTGACTAGCCTTGCCACTTACATTTCGGAAAAAGTCATTTTTATAATCTGGGCTTTTATCTTCTTGAATGCTCTGAGGATAATGGTAAAAAAAAAATATATGTGGAGAGTACCTATTAAACTGCATGATGTATATTTTTTTTCTTATATATGATGTATTAAATACTAGTTAACCGCTTGATTTTGGTAGCTGCTAGCAACCTCATGTCATCGAGTTCATATTAGTTAAAGCCTCTTGGGATTGAAAAAAAGCAGCTTATAAAGCTTTTATCTTTTTTGTTTATATGTGACCTAAAGATTTGTCCATAGATATAGCCTTTTCTAAACTTACGTGGTTATTTAAAAATTGGTCAAGATTATTCTGTATAATCAAGATGAGTACATTTGGCCAGAGTGTATGTTCAAAGAAACTAAAAACTTATCTTGAACTTATTAGAATGTTTTGTGGGCTGGCAATTTCCTCTCTTGTCTGGTTGCTTTTATGGAAACCTATTTATAGTTTTTGATTCTGCCATGAAATCCTGTGTTTGATGGACAGCCTGTTGTTATGGAAATTACCGAGACATGATGACAAATACAGTGTTTAAATTTTACCAGAGGACTAACTAAGCAGGCAAGAAGATAAGCTGGAAGAAGCAGCCTTAGCTGAGAGGATAGTACCTAGGAGTAATTGGCAAACCCAGTGAGGACAATTATGAAAGCTGTGCATTGTGGGTGGGCAGAGAGCAATCGCTGTTACAGTTGCCTAGCAACCGACAGGCATTTCGGGATAGTAGGGATGAGCAGAAATGTTGGTGCTGCCACTTTGGGGAAAAATGAGACGAGTGCTTGACTACAAAACCACTGTGCCTTTTTGAGGAAACAAAAAACGTTCTGCCCTCCTCTGCTTTTCAATATAGCCGCGCAGTACTTCTCTAATGTCTGTTACTTTGATTCTGAAACAAATGGTCCCTTTGCCCCCTTTGTCTGAGTTTTTGGTCCAAAATCAAATTGGACCACACACACACACAAAAAATGTTTCTACATGTCATTGGGTAGACTCAGTTGCCTGGCGTTGCAGCTCCAAGATACTGGGGTTAGTGTACTTTGTTACAAATAATGGTTATCGGTACTGCAGTCTGCAGATGACTTCCTTTCTACCTTAGAGATGATTCAAGGTCATATCACCACCCTTGCTTTCTCTCATTCTGGTACAAGTAGACCAAAGACAGAGCATGCTCCTTTTTAGGCTCAAGGGGACAGATCTCATGGAACATTATCCCTGATGGGGAAAGGCTTGAGACCCTTTGATCTCGAGCCTCAAGACTCAAGACCCTTTGTGCACTGGCATCGCTAATCACCAGGTGGCCTAAGATGAGGTGGTGCTATTTGGGAGTCCTTCACCAGGAACTGGCCCCCAAAGAAACCCTCTCACAAGTAATAGCAAATATGTGTACGGTGCCTACTATGTGCTGACTAATTCCTAGTTCGCTTAGAGACACTTGCCTTTTGTCTGCTTTACATATGTTTCCTTTGTGCAAAGGACTATCCCGGTTTAAAAAAAAAAAAATGTTGTAATAGGTAATCTCCCAGGCCCCATTCTAAGAACTTGTCATAGTTTTGTCATTGAAAACTTTTCAAGTTTCTGTATTGCCTTTCCACCATAGAAGACAAACCAAAATAGTGAAACCTATCAGTTGAAATTGAAATAGTGAGCAGTTTTCAGTTATCACATCGGTTACTATTAAATACATACTGAAATTCTCGACAGGGTGTTCTGGGTACCAGTTTTGATGTGAAATTTGCAAAGCAACTTTGATCCTGCTTGCCAGTATTTTTTTGTCATTTTGGATTTGGGATGCTGATGTGATGGCTTCTAAGTCCATGTGATTCCATTTGTGGGATCAAGTGTAGATGGATCCTTTTAAAGATGAGGTTGACAGCGAGGCTGGACTGTGCCCCAGAATAAAAGCTAGACTTCCCAATTCAGTGCGGCTTGGGTAGAGTTTGCTTGGGGGTCATAATGTGCCTGTGACCAGGCAACAAAGTCAGTGTGCAAATTGATTTCTTAAAATGTATTCAGTGATTCATCAGAATTGTTACTTCTAAAAGCCCACAGTCAAGTAAGTACCTGACGACCTATCGTGCTCTGCTCTCTTCCATCTGTGGGAAAATGTGTATCATAATCATTTTCATTTTTCTTTTCCTGCTGGCATTTCTTTGTTGACACACTGTATCTATAAGACTTGATACCAATCCCTAAAACACAGCTGACATGTTGCGTCCCCTTTGGTACTTAATCTCACGTGATTGTTGGACATCTGCAGATTTGGCTTAATTTTAACTCTGCTGTTAAATTCCTGGCACTTTATCACTCATATCTATATTAAAAAGTTAAGAGGACGTATATCTGTATCAAGGGGACCAAAATCCTCTTAACTTCCTTTATAAAATAAAATAGAAGCTCACTGTATTTCTGCTGTGGGGACTTGTACAAGGGTTATGCAACCAGCAAAGCAATCTGATGAATAATATTTAGGCCCATCTACCACCAACACTTTCTAGGATTAGGAGCCTAGGTGGACCTGCCTTCTGGAGAATTCCGTTGCTTGGTGAGTCACATCAGAGAGGACCAGGGTCAACCTCCCATAAATTTAGCGAAGTATTGGCAATGGTAATAGCTAACATCTATTAGGCATCATTTACGTGCCATGGACTTTGCATATCTTATCTTATACTGTCTGCACATCATCTTTGTGAGGCAAGTATGTGACCGTATTGAGAATCTGCGACGTTAGCACCAATTATGATCGAAATGCATGTGAGCTCAGTTTCCACTCTTACCCACCGCCCTACTGTGCCTTTCGTGCTCCATTGTCAACAGTTAGATGTTTTCTCTAGATTTTCCGATTTTAAACTTTTTACTTCCCTAACCATAATGAACCAATAGTTTTGATAAGTCGTATCTTCTAAGCCTTTGCATATTAGTCTCTTTTCTTGGATTAATTAGATGTTTGTGGCCTACATAACATCTGCAGGATTCACTTGGGAGACATCTGTGGGCTGGAATAGCCATAGACAACTTCTTGAAAGAGATACGGGGTTTGTGGAGGAGGAAAGGGCTCAGATATCCACAGGAGTGGGTAGGGTGGAAGGCATTGTGGACGAGGAAATGACGTTTGCAAAAGGCATGGAGGTAGTCAGTAAATGAATTCATTTAACAGTAGAGGAGCTGGGAAAGGCATCATGAGAAATAAGATTACAAAGCATTAATTTGCAATCAGATCGTGGAGGGTCCCGAATGCCAGGCTGTGCATTTATTTTGTGTATGCTTATGGAGGAAGGACGCATTGATACCAAGAGCTGCTGGAGGAAGATGTAGAGAGGGCAGTCCTTTGGATCTAGAGTCTAGGGCGAAAAGGACTGACCTAGGGAGACCTTATTGGAAATAGAAACAATGTTACAAGGGTAAAATAGCTTGGTGTCTAGTTGTACAAAGTTGCCTATGGAGCAGACAAGTCCAAGGTGCCTCAGATTTCTGAGCCCGACTGAATGAGACTGTGGACAGAGGGAATTAAGTGGGGAGCTGGCTTGCAGAGGGGATGTTCACTTCTTGGAGTTTCAAGTTTGAGATGACAGTGTGACATCCCAGTAGAGAAATCCAGCTGGTGGTTGGAGATGCCCATTTGGAAATTTGATGAGAGAAGTCTGGGATCCATCCTCGTCAAAGTGATGGTTATTCTTGGCGCATGGAAAAGGAAGAAGAGACAGTAGAATTGAGCCAAGAGCAGAGCGTAAATTTAGAAGATACGGGGTGGGAAGGGCAGCACGTGAGAGAGAACTGAATAGTCAGGTGGAGAGAAAGCCAGGGAAGATGCAAAGCAGGCACGGCCGGGCCGCGGGAGGCCCGGAGCAGGACTGCGCGGCCTCGGCACTGCTGGCATCCTGGGCCGCATCGTTCTTCCGTACGGGGACTGTCCTGTGCTTCGTGGGATGCTCAGCAGCATCCCGGCCTCCACCCGCTGGATACCAGTAGCATTCCACCCTCCAGCTGTGACAATGAAAAATGTCCCCAGACATTGCGAAATGTCCCCGAGGGGCAAAATCATCCCCAGTCGAGAGCCACTGGTCTAGAAGAATAAGGTGGTAGTCTAAACAGGAAAGATGTTTCAGAGGGAAACTTAGCAGAATCCATCAAAATTAAAGATTCTATTTTTAATGCATACCTGTATACAACTTGAATCTTTCACAGTGAGACTCTCTTTCCAAATTACTTGTGAAATTTTTTTTCCGGTGCATAAAAAGAAACAGAGCCCAAGGGCAGCACAAGAAAACCTACAGCAAATGCAAAATGGAAGGTGACTTAACAGTGTCACTGTGTGTGTGACAGGCACACCGCTGTGGAGTTTTAGGGCAGGGGCGACAGCAGCGTTCGCTAGAGGTCATCACGTTCCTCCTCGTCACCCCAGCTGCCCAGTCTCCATCTTCTGCATCCATTGTCAAAGTGCTGCTTATTGCCTCTGTGAAAGTGTCTTTCCCCAACCCCCACCCCGGTCCTCCGTGGCTAAAAGCTGAGTCTGTTAGTCATCTCTGAACTCTTTGTGCAGCTGCTGCTTAGATTAAGTACCAATGATGAAAAGGCATGTCTTATCACTGACACATGTTCCCATAACAGCTGTCATCCTTGGGGATGCTTACGCCTTCTAACAAAATCTTAAAAGTAAGCTCAACGGCGCAAACAGGTGCTCTGGCCAGCGTGGGAGGTGGCAGACGATGCTCCTGCTGCCACCACAGTTTAGACTCTCAGAGATGCACGTAGCAGGGTTTGGCCCAGAGAGCACCCTCCTCGCTCCCCTCTCCTTTCTTACGTAGCTGTTTCCACCACACGTGATCATGAACTTTCAGACAAACACTCCTAGCGGTGAGTTACAGTAAAAGTTGCGGATTTTACCTTTGTGGTTGGCGTGGGGAGGGTGGGGTCGCGATCTAGTGAGATGTGAGTGCGGACGTCTCTAGCCAGAGACTGGAGTCTGGAAGCCGTGTTTGGCCTCATTGGCTAAAACCCCTCATTCTAGAGACAAGAAACTCGGGCCTGGGGAGAAGAATGCCTTAGGGTGTCGCAGTTGGTGGGGAAGCCGGGACAAAACCTCTCTCCTGATCTGGGGTTCAGGGGTCTTTTCTCAACATTGGCCCACCAACCTTCTCCATGAACCTTAGGTGGCATCATTCCTTCCCTTTAGAAACTTCTCGTTACACAGTATTAGTTTAAATTTACTCCTAAAGGTTTCGACTTTGGAACAAAATTTCCATGTTGCGGACCGAGATCAGGTGTCTAGTTAGCAGCCACACTGCACAAGCTGTGACAGCATCTCCCACCAGTCGAGTTCCTCATTAAGGGGCCTATAAACTGCCCGACTGAATAACTCACCATCAGTCAGCTTAGCCGGGGGCTCAGAACAAAAGCACCCACCCTGTGGTGGCTCTGCAGTGTGTCATTTTGCCTCGGTTGAAGCCCGTTTTCCAGAATCTCCTTTCTTGTACGTTTCAGTGAGGACGGGCCCCAAAGGAGAATCTCGTGGAGATTTGGAGGGCAGATGTGGAGCAGCAGCCATTTCTATAACCCGCACGTTGTCACTTTGTGCTGGCTCATCTTATTGGCGTGAGCCAGCAGCTGGACCTGCAGCTGCCACACCCTCCCCTGGGTCCTGCTTCAGCTTCTCTAACCCCTGTGCCTCGCCAGGGGTCTGTGTTTAGCTCTGTGGCAAAGGGCCCAGCTTCTGCAGGACACCTACACCCCTAATGCCACAGGGAACATGAACTGACATGGTTTTAGTCTGATCTTGTGGCTTCAGCTCATTGCTCGTGGTTCTGGCTTGTTGCTCTCCTCTGTTTTATTTCCATCCTTCCCTGGCTTCTGCCAGCCCTGCAGACTTCAAGCTCCAGCATCAGGGCAAAGACGGCAGCGTTGACCAGCTCCCACAGTACATGAGGTCAAATTCCCATGAATATTTATCTTTGTATACACATACACATGCGTGTGTGCATGCGCACGCAGACATGCATACCCCTCCAGTTGTTCTGTTGCTCTGGTCGAACTATGACTGCCACATACCTCCGTCCCCCAGAAGCCACTGTTTTATTCATCATAACTTTATTAGCGGCCCGAGCAGAGTTTCTGGTGAACAGCACAACTTGGGGCACCCAAGAATCCTCCCCTCTGGAATTCTCGAACTTACAGAATCATCCCATACCCTAAAGAACGCAAAGTAAATTAATAACCCCAACCAAACCCCAGCCTTCTTTGGTGATGAGGTGTCATTCAACACCCAGCAACAGTGACAAAATAAACCGCAGCACAGGGCGTGGGGAGCAGCTCGGTCCCCAGGAGATGGGGAAATGGAGGGGCGTGGGCAGAGGGAGTGGAATGGCGGATCGGGGCTTGAAGACTGGCAGTGGCCATGGCTAGAATCCAGGACAAGTAGTGGGCATAGGTCCTGAATGGAGGAGACAAGATGCTAGAAATCCTTTGGAGTTTAGGGAGCAAAAGAGCTTGTCGTAAGCAGCTCTGTGGTGTCACTTTGCCTCACAAAAGACAAGTGTGCTTCTGCTGGACACTCGTAGATGCCTATTCACACCTATGTACACCACCTGCACAGAGCAGGTGGGGTAAGTTTGGAAATATTTACCCCATGTCCTGGCAACCACTCACTCAACGTGTATTCAGAGCATAAAAAAGGATTAAAGGTGCTCTATCAAGGCGTATTGATTTAGCACCTAGACAGCCTGCAAGTGACTTTTACTCCCCCATTATTCGGGATAAGTTTAAGGTTCTAGATGCTTAGACTTCTGTTAGAAGCTAACTACGAAGGAGGGATCGGAGGAAACTGTCTGAAGAGGTGTCCTCAGGGGCTCCATTGATCTTTATTTTGGAATTAGCCCTCAGGTCTTGGAAATGTGGAGGGAAACGCAACTAGCGAGGAGGGAATGAGAGCCATCCTTCCGGCACATTCCTCTGGCCTGTCGGGGTACGAGGCAGACAAGTCGAGGTGGTTATGAGGAAGGCGATAGTCTAGGATATGGGGGAAATATTTGTAGGAGGACTGCTTCCAAAACCGACGCTCACTGGTCGGTTTTGCAGTTAGACTGCTGTCTGTGCCCAAGAAGTCATCTGACTTTACTAACGAGAGACCTCAAAGCAAGCTATCATCTTCGACTTTAAAGAAAACAGTCCTAGCGTCATGCCACTTGATTGCCAACTTCCACTTCGTCGGCATTTTATGTCTTTGTGACACATCACAGACGGGGGTGTTCACAACTGTGTGGCCTTAGGGCATCAGAGGCTCCATGTCCTCAGTATGGGGGGCTCTGTAAACACAGTTGTCGTTGTTTTAAGTTAGCTTAATTGCTTGAAGAGCTCCCTTAACTCTGATTTGTGTCATCCTTCGTGTCTGTTCCTGTAGAACCCGGAACAGAGATCACTCTTTTCGCCTTCCGTGGTACTGTTTCTCTTTGACTCTCCAATTCCCATGACGACGACAGTTCCTGCGCTTAGTTGAGAAGAAAACAAAACGAATGAATCTTGAAATATTCGGTGGTTCACGAAGTCAGGCTTGCCGGGTCTGAAGAGCTGGGGTTTTCCTCCACATTCTAAAAATGAAATAGAACTTGGGTGAGCCCGACAGGAAGAAATGCTGACAGTCGGTGTATGTTAATTAGTCGGTGCATGAGCATCCTCAGCCAGATTTGCTGCTGGCAAGAAAGTCTCCGAAGGCACTTGCCTCTGAGCTCAGTCGCGGTTAATCCTGATAGCATCTCGGTGCCTCTTATCCGGTCGGTTCTGACTCTCCTTCCTCTCACCGCATTTTGCGACTTTAGCTGTATCTACCACTCTTTTAAAGCATGATTCTGAGAGCACTGTTTCTTTCCAGATACAAATCCCAATCTAGTGCCCTCAGAGCTTTGCTTTATATTGAAAACAGAAATTAGCGCTACCTACCCTAAAACGAAGGGCAAAAAAACGGAATGCGAAGCTTAAGATACTGCAGTATAAGATCATACCGACATAGCTTTTTTCTCAAATGCTGCTTTTATATACAACAAAACCAAACATCGTTAGCTACACCAGGGTCATAAAAAGAGAACAAGAAAAAAAAAATCTTTCTAAGGAAGGATAATTACTTTAATTACGTTTTCAGGCGAAAACGCAGATGAGGGTGAAGCTATCCCAAATTAGCAATTAGTTAAATCTCGAGGAGCACAGCACAGCAGGCTTTAAATTCCATTTCCCAAAATGCACAACTGTGCCAGAAACCGCGGGAACGTGATTGCTGCTGTCTGTGCTTCTGACCGATGCTCTCGCAGCTGTGAACGTCTGACCCACGCTGAACTGCCTCACTGAGCCGGCTCCTCCTGTGTCCTTGTCCCCCGCAGCGCGAATCTGTCCAAGGCCGCCTGGGGAGCACTAGAGAAAAACGGCACCCAGCTGATGATCCGCTCCTACGAGCTCGGCGTCCTTTTCCTCCCTTCGGCGTTTGTAAGTTCACACCAGAAACCGCCCGACCACTGGCACATGAAAGGATTCGGGCTTTTATGTTTCCTTCCTGTCTCGGGCTGACCTACCCGAGGTTCGGAGGTCGCAGAGCCAGCGTTCGACCCCGGGGCCCGGCTCCCAGCCTCTGGCCTGCACCGACAAACCTGTCCAACGCTCACTGTTCTGCGGGCAGGATCGCTGCTCCCCAGGCGTGTACCTGGTTGGAGATCGAAGATATTGCTTTGGGTAAAGTTAATAACAATATGTAAATTAATATTGTGAATCGTGACATGAAAACTTATTACGAGGTGGTTAAGTGACGCGTCACCAAAGGAGTGACTCAGCCGGTGCAGACGTTTTAGGTTGGGGTGATTGACCGGAGAGTGCCTTTGGTACCAGGGCAGCCACTGGCGGTAGGGGTTGAAGGATGCTCAGGATTTAGGGCAAGTGGAGAGGGATGGGCATCCCATCTGGGGGGAATGGCATCAGCACAGGTGGGGAGACAGGGAAGGAAGGTCACGACATCTGCTAGAGATGGACACATGCCATCAGACACACTGGTAGCTCCCTGGAAAGACACCACGTTGGAAGCCGTGTCCCTCAAGCACAGCCAGCTTGTGTCCGGCTTTGGCTTGTTTCCGTGTAGGGACTGGGGTGTACCAGCCGTACGTTTCCGTAAACACTAGCATCACTCTTGGCCTAGAGAGACAGTCCCACTCTAAGAGACACACGGGCCCCGAGATCTCTCTTCTCACCCTTCACACCCATTCCAGGCACAGGTTTATTGGTCAGAATTGTTCCCACGATGACAGGGCTGATGCTTTATATTTCCTTTTTTTTCCTCTCTCTCTTTTGTCACTTTCTATAGTTGAGTTTGTGATAAACACACACATGATGCAGTTCCATTGTAAACCTCTCGGACTGGACCAGAAAATTTAGCTAACAGCACTGCATACTTGTCCATAGGCTTAAATCCTGGGCATAGCTTAAAGCACGAAGAACGTCTCTCCCCCCTCCCACCCCCACCCCTCCAGCCATCCTCACCCGTTGTCGTCTCACGTTTGCTTTGGCGAAGAGCTCTTTTCTCCCTCTCTCTCTCCTCCCTTTGCCAGTCTTTATCCATCCTCTTCCTCATCTCAGAGGGTTTCACTGCAAAACTATCTAACAGTCCCCTCCTGAAAGTGTCATAAGATTACAGTACTTTTGTTTTTTCACCTACAGAGTCAGACAGCAAATCCTAACGCTTACAGCCGAGGCCATGCACTTCCATGGCCCTGTGGGTAGACGGTCACCCTGTGTTTTGTAGACAAGGACATGACTTTCCTAAGGTTCCACCGATGAGTGCGGTTCAGCCCTCCAGCCTCAGTCTCTAGCTGATGCCTCCTGTGCTCTTTCAGCTTTATCTCAGGGAGGTGGTAGATTCACAACACTGGGCAATGACGTTCGGTGATCCGGTGTGATTCTAGTGACTGTAGCTTTGTTTGACTTTTGTCACTGTGTTTGACTTTTGTTGTCAGCATTTGCAAAATTCTCATCATTTCTAACCGTTCTGGCCTAATTCCTCATCATGATAATGATCCTAGGAATCATCATTTCTATGGTAATGAAGGAAAGAAGGGTACTATACTTCCAGCTCCTCCAGACCCTTCTAAGCTGCTAATATTTACCTCTGACACGGTTTCTGACTGTACATTAGAGAAGGCTAATAGAGAAAAAATAGGCATAGTCGTTTAGAATTTGCAGATTCAGTCTCTACTAGACTTGTTGCTATACTTTTGGAATGAGAAAGGGCCACACTGTGGTAATTCTAGATAAATTCTAGGTAAATTAGAGATTCGGGTATTTATAAATTATTTATGAAGACCATCAGGTGAGAATATCCACCCCCCAGCCCCTCCAAATGCTGTGCCAGCAGATTCAAGATCAAGGCCCCAAGCAGGGTGACCATGTAATTAACATACTAAGAAGATGGCGGATTCTCTAACAATCAGTTCTTATGACGTCTCAAGATACAGAGTTTAGAATAGTGCTTTACAGCGGGCTTCCTCCATAACACTAATAAGTACCCACAAACTGCTGCGATGTTGTCAACAGACGTTCTCTCTTCTGTGTAGATTGTCTTTGTCCCATAGTGAATCATAAGTGTCATGGGCAAGGTGCTGAAATTAGGCTTATGGACAATACACAGAGAAGAGCGAGAAGCCAATGGGCAAGCTAATGGTCAAGCTGAGCAAGAAGGCCATCGACGTCAAGTAGGCTCCTGGTGTGGGAAAGGCCTCAGGCGCACGCGAGGTGCCCTGGCCTGGGTGAACGGAACCCAGAGGACTGAAAAGGGGCATCCGTGACCTCGAGCCTGCCCAAAAGCCCACAGGAGGGGGGGATTTTTTCTGAAAAGGTGCTTGGGGAGAATGTCACAGAATCAGAAGGCGCGAGACAGCCAAGGCTTGGGAGGGACGGAGCCGGGCCAGCCCCGGGGCTTGCTGCCACCGGCGTCACTCCCACCTCACGGGCGCCTCAGCTCCGTGGCCGGCCATTCTGCATTTGCAATGACTGTTCAGGCTTAGGTCTGCCTTCCGTGCCTCTGTATTCCCCAGCCCCAGCCCGCATTGCGGGGGTGCTGTTTGCAGAGAAGAAGGACGTCTTGTGAGCTAGGAAGCCGCCCTCAGAGGTAGACGCCACCGGAGGGTTTCACCCGTAAGCAAGCCGACGTGTGTTTTATTTGCATAAATAGATTTCAGGGCCTTTTGCAATATAGGAGACTTGGCCCTGAAGCTGCTGTATCGCATCTAAGTCACTTCCAGCTATGTGAAGCTTCCGGGAAACCAGTAGACCTTTGCGTGGCCTTCACAGGATTAACATTTATGAATTTGGCTTTGAGGGCAATCCAGAGATGTGTGCCATGAGGTAATTTGTCATTTCGCTGAGCTTATGCGAGCACAGAATGAGACACTTAGCTTGCGAAAGGGGATCTCCGGCAGAACACGTCGGTGGATCCCCCCTCGGGGTGTATCTCAGGCCCACACGCGAGCATCGTGTCTGCCGGGGGTGACCTCACCAACACAGCCCCGCTCCACGGCACCCGCGCCTCCTGCTGGGCGGGCCCCAAGAGTGAAGGAAGAATGAGGTGGTGTCCTCATCCCCCTGAAGCTCGTGGTTATGTCAAGGAAAGGGTTACCACAGCACGTGATGAGAACTGTGGTGTGTGGCACTCAAAATACAAGGACTCTGAGCAGAGGGACCATGTAATCCGCCTGGGAGACTTGGGGAAGGCTTCTGAGAGGAGGTGACATTTGACCTAGGTCTTGAAAAACGAGTATGAGCTTAACACACCATCCAGGGGAGGTGAGCCTCCAGCCAGAGAGAATAGCACGTGTTATATTTGAGGAAGAGCTGGGGTGTGGTCCAGGGGCCTTGAAGTTGGAATCCTCTTCCGAACAAGGTTGACAAGCAGGACACACTGAGATTGGACTTTGTCCCACACAGATAGTAGAAAGCCATCAGCTTTTTAAGCAGGGTTATTGGTCTCATTGGGTCAATTTTTAGAGAATTTAACTTACAAAATATGATTATAACTTAATTGATATTATTCTAAGAGTACTTGAAGATAAGGGCATCATCTTAATCATTAAACAGCACTAAAAAAGTTCTGACTATTAGTGAATTACTATCACCATTCACCCCACTGTCCTAGCTCGAAGTGTAGGAAGTTACCTCTAACTCCTTCTCTTTTACCCCATTATCTACTTAATCCCCTAGTTCGGTCATTCCTAACTCTTTAATGATGCTTGATAATCTGTCACTGCTGGCCATCCCTGCTGCCGCTGCGTCCAGGGCATGTCGACTCCGGCCACAATAGCCTCTGACCCCGCTTCCCTAGGCCTCCAAACCGCTCTGCATCCTGCTGCTGGAGATCTTTGTAGACCGCAGATCGGTTACGTTGCCCATCCACGTCAAACCTTGTAGGATGGAAGCCAGGCTCCTTCGCACTACCTGCCTTGCCCTTCGTGTTCACCCATGCAGAATGACTGGCTCTCAGGGTGATCCAGGCCCACCTGTGTTAGAGCTCTCCAGAGAAACAGAACCAATAGGATATATTGATACAGACAGATTTATTGTGAGGAATTGGCTCACACAGTTTTGGAAGCCAGGAAGCTTTCCAGGGTGGGGCTCTGCTGTCTGCAAGCTGGAGACCCAGGAAAGCTGGTGGTGTAGTTTGAGCTGAGTGTGAAGACCCAAGAACCAGGAGAGCCAGTGTTTTCAGTCCTGGTCTGAGCTCAAGAAAAGACCGATGTCCCAGCCAAGTAGTGAGGCAGAGCAAATCCGCCCTTCCTCGGCCTCCTGGGTCTGTTCAGGCCCTCCACTGATTGGACGATGTCCACCCTCTTGGGTCGGGGCAGTCAGTTTGCTCGGTCCACTGATTCAAATGTGCTAGTCTCATCCAGAAACAGCCTCGGAGACACACCCAAATGATGCTGAACCAGACATCATGGTATCCCGTGTCCCGCGCAAGTTTTCCCACAAAATTAATCATCACATTACCTTTGTAGCGAGCCTAACTACATCAGAGCGATAGCCCTAAACCCACCTGCCTTCACTTCACGTGCCCCTCTTTTGCATCCCACAGCCTTCCAGAACCTGGGGCTCATCACATAGCTGCTGATTTGTAATCTTGACTTTGTGGCTCTTCAACTGGACTGTGAACTGCTTTCTCATAGGGCCTGGCGCATGGGAGGCTCTTGGTAAACGTCTGTTAGTCGCTGTTGCTTCCTTTGAGTTCCTAGAGCATGTCCTACCCTTTCTGTGAGAATGAATGTACAAAAACAGTGGCTGGGGAAACTGTGGATTCAGTCCAGTGGGTGTTGCACGTAGTAGATGCTTAAATATGTTCACATATCTCATTGTAAGCAATTTGGAGTATGTAATAGCTCACCTGTAGCCATCTTGTTGAAATTAAAGATGTATCAGGGGAGATGTTGTAGCAGCTGCCGCTACACACACACACACACACACACACACCCCACACTCCCCCCCCCTAAGAGTCTACCTCAGTGCTTACAAATGCAAGCCGTATATATTCATTTAAAGATGTCCTAAAAATTTCTATATCAGTGATAATCTTAAAGTGCTTACTGACAAGAACAGTTTATTGTAAAATGAGGCCAGTGTTACTTCTTTCTTTAGATTTCTCTCTTCAATACTAGCAAGACATGCCTTTTAATGTTTTTAGTACTATGTTTGCCAAATGGACTTACTTAATATCCAGTTTTGTAGTCGTTCTTCCAGAATCTGGTTTCTTATGTTGAACAAACTCAGAGTCTGGAGGCTTTGTTAGAAACAAATGATTAATTTTTATTCAAGGGCCTTCGGGTTTGCAAACTGGAAGCACAACTAGGCAAAAACCCAGAAGTGTTCCGAAGAGAAGGAAAAGTTGATTTCTTATAATGAGTACATTCTTAGCTCTAGGGCTGGTCCAGGCTGGTTATCAGTCAGATGCCAAGTGGGCTGGATAGATGAGTCTTTCAGGGGGTTGTTAGAGAGTTACCTGGAGGTCTGAAGTACACCCAGGCACTGCCACAGGACTGGGAAGTTCAAAAGTTTAAGTTCCCAGGCTAGTTAAAACAAGAATGGAATCATTTCCTCAAGCCTCAGCCTACTTAATTTTAGCAATTTCACAGCTTGACTAGAGTGACTTTTTCATTTTTTCTCTCTCTTCCTCACCCGAGATCAGCCCACCTTTGTGCTTCTTAATGAGGACTCTGTCCAAAACACCCACATTTCTGAGTTATCAGCAGCCGGAGTGCCACTTTCGTCCTTCACCAGAACGCTCACCCGAAGCCGGCATTGCAAACAATCTGGCACAGCCTCAGACACTACGTAGGCTGTCACCTACCAGGAGCCCTGTAGCTCTCTGTTTCCCCACAGCCATGATAAGGACTTGTCACTCAGGAACTGTGTGAAGGGACACTCTATATGGCCTAAAAACTAGTGGGTGGAGAAACAGCATGTCCCATTCATAACAAAGATGCCATTGGAACCTTCCATTGGATCTAAGCTGACGGGTCCCTGGTAACCGAATACTGATTAGTCCCCATTTTTTCTGCTGCTTTTAAATGCATTAATCAGTAAACACATCATTTCAAGATCAGCCTAACTTGCCGTAGAGCATAGAGTCAGTAACTTTTCCTTTGATTAGGAATACTTTCGAGAGCTTTGGGGATTTATGTCAAAGTGCATTTGACTGTACCCAGCACTTAGCTATTGTTGCTACACAGTAGGTGCTTAATAATGTTTGTTAACTTGAAGACTTTGTTCTTTTGAGGACTAATATCAACTTACCTAGTTGTTCATAGGTGCAGACCTGGGGAAAGGCCCTGAAGCTGAAATGCTACCTCTCCATAAGCAGAGGTCAGGGGAAGACTGAAGAAAGAGGCTGGCCACTGCAGTCTGCTAAATAAGAGAGTTTATTAAGGGAAACTTATATACAAGGCATGGCTCAGGTGGCTGCAAGACGAAACGGATCCTCAGGACACTTGACAGGCATCGTATAGGGTAAATGGGGACAGTCATGGGTACTAGTACGTGAACGCAACCAGAGATGGGAAATTACATGCTTGACAAAGTCAGGACAACACCTGTTCAGAAACTACCACATAGCAGGAGGCAAGGGAAGGTGCTGATTTATGTCAGAACGAACATCAGTTACTATCAGACAGTATCTGAGGGGGGTTTGCAGAAAGCAACCTCCGTTCTGGCCCAGGTCCAGCTTGCAGGGCAAATAGCGGTCACATCACAGAGCAGTCTCTCCACATAAGTATATAATGTTTGGGGGGTTGTCCCTTTAATATAGGTATGTTTAACTTTTAGATTAGACTAATTTATTTAGCTTCTGAAAATCTTACCATAGGAAAGAACCAGTGATTTCAAAGATCTGTAGCTATATTCCAGTATATCAGGGAGATAGAAGTATTTCTGTTTCTCTCTTTGAACTTCATGCATTTTGGAGTTTATCGAGCATGTACATTGTCAGGTGCTGGCTAGGCCCTGGACTTGAACCTGCTTCACATTCTGAGGCTAGAATTCCTCCTACTTCGGGGAATAATGTACATAATCATCTGAGAATCGTGGATTTATGTCTAAAACTGTTCCTCCTGATGAAGGCAGCCTGAGCATCTCTGTGCCTGTCTTAGGGCTTCTGAGCCCCGGGTTCTCTGGCCCCTGATATGGCAGATTCTTCTGTGATCAGAACCAAAAATGCTTCAACCAAATCCCCAAGAATTTTCCGTTTTCGAGTCTCTACTTGGTCATTTCTCTGTTCTGGTTAAACTATTTTTTGTCTTTCATTGCCAAAAATGGCAATATTGTTATAACTCTGTCTCAGATGGAAGAACTGATGAAATTTACAAGAGCTGCCCACCTCAACCCTCCCCTCTGGCTCCCAGCACCACCTCTGAGGACCTGCCTTGGACCCGGCAACCAACTGGAGGCTCTCAGGGCTTCCCAGGAGGCCGCATCTGGGTGACACTGTTTCAAATGGTGTTTCTTTGTAACCTCTTCTGTCCTCCTATTCAGCTCATAAAGCCAGGTCCTTGCATTCTACTCTTTCCTCTCATAACTCCTTCCTCTAAGCCATCTAAATCCAGTTGCCACATCCTATGCCATCTGCTCCATCAAGAAATGTTCTTCCTGCTGCTGCCAGTCATTGTCTTCTGCCTCCCCTGGACTAACGGATCCAATCTCTCTCCTCCATCCCCATCTCAGCTGCAACCAACTTCTGAAGCTGTGTCTCTGCTCACCTGTCGGGGTCTATAGTCCCCTACCTTCATACCTTCACTGGTCCCCCTTAGCCCACAAGACAATGTCCCAAGTCCTTTTTGGGACACCCAGGTCCACTGTAAACTGGAACAGCCTCCCACCCTTTCCTGATACACCCTGGGGCTCCATCACCCACAAAGGCTTGTTAGTGTACAGGTGAGGTAGGCTGAGGCAGCAACTGCCACTTCACTAGTTGTGTGATCCCTTCACTACTTGTACTGCTCTGCCTCAGAGACTCTAAAAGAACGTGAAAAGACAGAATACATACGAACACCTTGGAAAGATGCCAAAGGCCAAGAAAAAGCACACAGTGTACGTTTTAGAGACCTCAGATCTAGGGAATCCAAAAAGACAGAGAATGGAGTTGGGACCTCGCTCACAAGCTATTAGACTTTGGACCTGTTACTTTACCTCTGTAGGCCTCCTTTTTCTCAGCTGTGAAATGGGGACAGTATAGGATCATTTGGGAATTAAGAGTTGTGACCTGTAAAGTAGTTAACAGTGGTGCCTGGTTCTTAGCAAGTACTGGGCCCAGGGTGCAGTTAGTATTAGCAGTAGCAGCAACAGAAGGCGGAAGGCAGACTAAATTTCAGGGAACAAAATCTTGACATCAGACCCAAGACGATGTTCCACCACCACTGCTTTTTCTCATTCTGAAGCGCGTTCCACCACCGTCAGCCCTCTGCTCATCAAAAACCCATCCTTCTTGGTCCTGTGAGGTATATTTTCCTTCACGAAGCTTCTCCTAAGCCTATAGCTGGAACCCTTCCAGCTGATGATCGTATACTGCCTTACAGTAAGGATAAGACAGCCACCTTCCTGTAATTCACTTCCCTGTCATTTAGTCCATCTTTGATTAAATGTGCTCCTTCTAGAAGATTCAGCTGCCATTACTGTTGTAACCAGGAAAATGTGATAGCTTGTCCAGGCTTTTACTGCTGGAGAATGCTACTCAGTTAGATGCAACTAAAATTTAAATTACATCTCTAACTGAAACTTAAGCATCTTCCTTGTTCTCTATGATTGAGCTAAGCTGCTAAACCTAATCCATCACAGTGATAACCGGCTCTTTTACTCCCAAAGCTGATGAAGGGAAAAGCCAGTAATTTCTCATGTGTGATATATGTCCACCCTCTCACCTGGTGTTTTATAAATGTATTGTCTTAATTGTCTTTTAAGTATCTGTGCCTGGGAGGGTGTCTTCCTCTGTTTTATAAAATGCCGAGTGACACCGCTGTGATATGTAAATAATGATAATTAGAAGACAACCTCAAATTATTTGACATCCAGATTGAAGGGAAAAGTGGTACTTTTTATATATATATATATAACACCCTAGAATTTGGATCAAAAATGGCATTTAAAAAAAAAAAAAGCGTATTGCATATTGCTTCCTGTCAGACATGGAAGACTCAAACTTTCTTGTATGTGAAGCCAGCCAGATACCACAAAATGGAACCATCAGATCTGGATCTTGGCCATAAAGACCCTTAATCTTTCACTGAGATGCATTTGAAAATTAACAGAAATAAGCCAAGAGCTAAAGAAGGGGGAAATGGTTTTTACCTGAAACTCCATAAAATATTTAATAGTCATTAATCCAATTGACATTTCCCATCCAGCTTCTGGCCTCTTTCTTTTTAAAAACGTCAAGAACCAAGGTTTCCCGAATTTGGCCCGTCCTGACGTGGCCTGCTTTAATATTGCCTCTTAAATTTGTAAGGGATTCTTCCTTTGTTGCGGCTCCCGGTGTGTGAAGGTGAGACCATTTGCTTGTTTAGTGGAAGAAACATAGGACCAAGCATCAGAAAGGCAGAGTTCAATTTCCAGCCTTGCCACCTAGTAGCTGTGTGGCCTCGGGCAACTTTTTAACCTCCAAATTTGTTTCCTCCTTTGTAAGATATGAGTAATTACATCACAGAGAACACCCTGAATATATTTATGTTGTATTAGTTTGCATCCATGTGCCAGTTATCCCTCTAGATAACCATGTTCGCCGTAGCCATGTAATAAGATAAAGAAACTGAGTCCCAGAAAGGTTAAGGAATTTACCTAGAGTCGCCAGCAAGTAAATAACATTCAAAAGGAAGAGTTTGTCAGGATTATCCTTAGATCCAGAATGTGCCAAAGATAAGGTGTAGGGAGGGACACCAGTGCCACCTGCGGAGATGGCCCAGCACCCTCCGCTGAGGGGGAGGAAGTACGGGGGCGAGGACAGGCTGCAGGGTCCTTTCCCAGGTATCCTGTTTCTCTGCTCCCTCCCTCCTTCACCCTCGTCTATCCCTGATTTTTACTAATGTTTCCTTCTGTCTCTTTCAAATCTATTTCTTTCTTTGTGTTTCCATGGACCCCAATGTCATCCAAACTCACCTCCTCGTTTGTGTCTTAGGTTTTGTTATGATGATACTTACACTTGTAGCATCATTACCACTCGCCATTCCATGTCCCATCTTCTGACTCTGGCAATTCCCAGCCCAACGCTTCTCCAGTCTGTGCCAGTCTGCCTTTATAGTGCGACTTCTCTGTCTCATGTCAAAGGCCACACTCTAACTGGGGTCCTGTGATGCTTTCCATTGTAAGTGAGGCATAACCAACCCAAACAGTACGAGAAAAGGGTAACACAGAGGGTGAGTCCCTTGCTTCAGGTCGGGCCAGATCCAGGGGCTTGGGCTATGTTATCAGAGTGTGGTTTGATGGGCATAAGAGCACCCAGCAGCTCAAGGCTCACAGCTTACCAGGTGAGCTTCCCAGCAGAAAGATAGTCTCTTCCCTTGATGACTCTGACTTGGGCCACATGCCCATCCAGAGTCACTGGTCGGGGACGGGCCCGGTTAAACAGGCACAATCACAGGTGTCCGTGCTGCTTCCCATTCAGCACGCTCTCCAGTCTGGCTCTGATTGTCCTCCGCAGTGTCCCCCAGCCCCCCTCCTCCTCTGCATTGGTTCACTCACGGTCTCCTGCGTGCTTTTCCAACTCTGCCTTTGGTGGTGCTGGTCTCCCCCACAATATTCTTCCTGCCTTCCCTCTGTTTACCAAAATTATACCAGTTTTTTAAGGCCCAGCTAAAAATTTTTCTACAAAGCCTTTTTTTTTTATCTCGCAGTGAGTCAAAGGTCATTTCTTCCTTTTTTGTCCAGAGTCTGTGCCTTTCACTGTATTATGAACCACCATCTTTGCTGCTGCTGTGATCTCATACCTTTCTAGAGGTCTTAACATGCAGAAAGCACTTTCACACACGTTCTTTCATCTGCTCTAATGCAAAAGCCTTTAAGCAGAGAAGGTGCTTTGATACCATTTTTAACCGCTCAGCCTTGCATGAACACCAACCACGCACCAAGACTTGTGCTAAGTGCTAAAGTGAGAAACCATATGATATCCAGACACTTTATTATTTCAATTGTACAAATGCGAAAATCAAGACCTAATAAATACATGTCCAAGTGTCCCATTGACCATCTCTTTAAAGTTCTTGGAACACATAAGCTCTTTGCCACCTCTGGGCCTTCACAGATGCTGTTCCCTCTGCCTGGAACTTTTTTTTTTTTTTTTTTTTTTTTGCACCTGACCAAACCCTACTTACTCATCCTTCAGAGTTTAATTAAAATGTCAGTTTTTTAGGAAGGCTTCCACTGACCATCCCCTCCCACCAAATCTAAAACAAGCCTACTATTCTCTCTCTTGGTATTCCTGTTTTTCTTCATAGTGCTTATCACAGATTGTAGTTATTTCACTTTTTAAGATGTGTTTGTTTAATGTCTTCCCACTAGAATGTACACCCCATGAGGACAAGGATAGTGACATTTGCGGTAACTCCTATATACTCAGTACCTGGCATTCATTCCTAATGCAAAGGAAGGACTCAAGAAATTATGTGTTGAATGAATAAATGCTAACATGAAGCCATTCACACAGCTCAGTAACTACCCAAACAAAAGCTAGAACTCAAATGGCCTGTGGTCAGTATGACTTCATCCCCTAGCATGTCCTGTGCTGTGCCCATGACCAGCCTCCCCCACTGTTATGTGATCACCAGAACCAAAGACCATAGTCCTAGGTCTTTGTATGACGTTAGCACAGTTTGATATGTAGGTATTTAGGGTTTGAAGGGTGGATATATATTTAGACGAGTGGACAGAAGGAATGAGAGACAGACACAGACTTGCAAACAGAGTGCCAGGATAATCCTCAGCAGGAGCCAGGAGCTGGTCAATGCCTAAGGCATGGGGAGAACAAAGCTGATGTATCAAGCACCCGCAGCCGTGCACAGGCCCAGCGTTGGAAGAAAAAGGCGGTTACGGTTATATCCATCAGCCTCCATACAGAAACTTAACGTGCACCCTGATTAAGATCCAAGATCAGTACCCTGTTCTGAGGTTCCTGGGACAAACCTTCCTATTTTGGTGCATCTCAAAGTGTTTTCACTTTTATATTCCCTATCACATTATATTGGAATGCTTTCATTGTACATGAAAGCAACTTCTGTTTCTCGTTACACCAGAATGAGCAGCCTGTTACTATAGCAATATTGAAAGTATTTTGAGGTATTTTTATACAGTCTTGTAAACACTTGCTGCAAACTGTATATAGCGGTTAGTAGAAATGGGCTATAATATCCAAAGTTGTTTTTTTCTCTTACATCTTTACCTCTTTTATTAAACTTTTGCAAACTTTGCTATAGTTTGATTTCTGAAATGTGAACCCTTCTTATTTTTAAGAAAGGATAATTAGGGGAGAATGGTGTAAATATATTTGATCTATGAATGGTGTAAATATATTTGACCTATTGAACATTGAAAATAGCTCTGAAATAACTAGTATTTTGTTGTAAATGCCATGAAGATAAAATTGCTTCTTGAGATCTATCTTTTTTCAGAAAATCGGTGCCATCATAGATTCCTTCTGTGTGTCTGCAGGGCCTGGAAAGCTTCAAAGTGAAACAGAAATTCTTCTCAGGCAACCAGGAGCCAGCAGCCTCCTTTCCTGTGCCATATGATCTGCCTCCAGAACTGTATGGAAGTAAAGGTGAGACCCCCAATGAAGGAGAACCATGGGTGTGTGTGCCAGAGCAGAAACAGAGCCCAGGGAAAGCCATCCATCTCTCTGTGGGAGGCTGGCTCACAGACCACTCTGAAAGCATGGGTTTGCGTAGGCCCCTTTGCTGCCCTGGCTGGGGCCCCTGGAACCATAGTTCTCAAACTGGTTGCTCCCCACACCCTTCTGCATTCTTATCATTACTGAGGACCACAAAGAGCTTTTATTTATGTGGAGTTTTATATCTATTGATATTTACAATATCAGAAATTAAAATCAAGAAATTTGAATATATTGATTTGTTTTAAAATTACAGTAATAAACCCATTATTATATATATTTTTTTATGACTCTTCCCTCCCCCCCCAAAAAAAGCGAGCAAGGAAGGCAGTATTGTTTGTATTTTTTACAAACCTCTTTCAGCATGCGATACCACTCAAGTCACGTAGCTTCTGTACACCCCTGAGAAAGTGAAAGTGACAGTTAATGGCTTAATATTAAGATGAAAATAATTTTGACTTCACAGCTCTGCCCCCGAAAGAAAGGTCTCCAGACCACACTTAGAAAACTGCTGCACTAGACTGTGACTTTTTTAAGGGCAGTGACCATGTATTTTTCACAATAAAAAGTCAATGGAACTTTGGTTCAGGTTCAGGGTGTTCCTGGAGAAAGGCTGTCCAGCTGATGAGGGTGGCCCCACCTCTGACCCAGCCCCACAGGCTGCAATTAGGCTTTTCTCACGCCCTGGATGTCCTTCTCTGGGGCAAGTTCACATTTACCAAACTCACAGGTGGAGAGTGTAATCAGGTGTTGGGGAGGAACAAACTTTCTTCTATCCTCCAGGGTTTTTTGGCTATAAATATCATATAGACATGAGACAGATTAGCAAGAGAAAACCAAATTTAATACTTACATGTATATGAGAACCGGGCATGCAGGAGAGAATCAGAGACCCCCACATACAGGAGAGTTTCAGAGACAGGAAGGAACCTGGGAGTTTAAGACATCTTAAGCTAGGGATGAAGTCAGGTGCCCTGGGGGCTTCAAAGGGTCTTTGCAGAATGATAAGAAGAATAGATGCTTAGGAGATAAAAGTTTGCCTTGCACTATAGATAGGTCAAAAGAGGTCATCTCTGATAAGCTCTCATTATGGGCAAGGCCCTAATTCAAGTTCTAGGCAGTGTGGGGAGAAGCAGATGGTTCCTTTAAGCCTAAGGCTAAAGTTCTCAAAACAATCTGCATACCAGAGGCACCTCTTGGGGTGACTCCTTCTGAACCCCCACATGGTCCATGCTTATTAATTTAAAATGGCAAATGCTTAGGCCACCACAACCGGCGTGTTTCCCCTGGAAGGTAGAGACCTACACGTGTAGCCAAATGATAATCTATAGTTTTTGAGTGAATGCTGAATCCGAACCGAGCAAATTTGGTTTTTGATCGAAAAGTTTTGCTGACATCACCCCATTAATATTCCAAAGTCTCCGATTTCCTAACAGTCAGCCTTGCCCACCCTTTTTGGCTTTCGTGGTGAACCAAACCTCCGCCTTCTGATGGGCCCATTTCTTAGATTGTCTTGACACATCTAACATTTAATCCTATTTCATGTCGTCTGGCGCGCTAGCTTCTTGCAGATGACTATATAAATATATATAATCAGTTGTGTTGATACTAAGTTTCAGAAGGCATTCTTGTTCCCCTCCTTTCCATGCTGTGTTCTCTTTTTCAAGTCTCTAAATTTGTAGTATATTCATGCATTTTCATTTTTCACTAGCAAGATTGTATAGGTTTTGTCATCTTGTCTCTGACCAGCCCCCGACACACACGCACACACACACATGGAATACGCTGCTTTAGAACCAGACTGCATTTATATGCCACGTCGTAACTTATTAAGTGACCTTGGGCAGTTATGTGCAATCTCGATCAGGCCTTGGTGTCTCTGACTGCAAAAGAGCAAGAATGCCTACCACATAGGGTTGTCAAAACGAGGAACTGAGACGATGTCTGTAGTGCACTTAACTGTTTTAATGTAGAGTTAGCAGTCAGTAAATGTTAGCTGTCGTTTCTGTTCTCGGTATAAGAAATGTCTTAACCTGTAGAGGATTTTTAGAAGTTTATTTGAGCCAAACTGACTACAATTGCCATGAAATAAATCTCGATGGATTGAGAAAATGCTCTGGCGAGTGGCCATTTTGCAGCTTACTTTATTTATTAGAATCAAAAGAGGAGCCTGGAGGAGGATTACATGAAATCATTGGTGGTACATGAACGGGCGAGAGAAAGCGAAGGGCAGGAGGGAATCTCTGAGGTTGGATGGATAACAGGTAAAATCGAGAGACACATGCTTTTACATGAGTGGGTTCCGGATAGTTAAAAATGAACATTTACAGCACATGGAGATGGTGTGTGGGCAACGAGATAACAGCGAGGGGTTCTGTGGTCTCCTGCTCTGGTGCCACTGTGTCCCGAGGTCTAGAAAAGGAGATTACTCTGACATTTCAAAGGTATGTTATCTTAGATGCAAAAAAGACAATAGACAGGCTCATTTAAGGTAAACTGACCTTTGTCAAGGAAGCTACGGGGAAGGGACGTGACTGCCCGCCATGACCCGCTTTTAGTTAGGAATTTTTGTGTTCAGCCCATCCTCTGTGGTTACTTTGGTCTCTGAGTTTGTAAGGCGCGCCATGCTGGCCTCCCCTGAGCTTGCCAGGTTTATTATGCGGCCCCACGCTGTTACCTAAAATGTCCCATTCGGCTCCCGGTGTATAACAGTGGATTCGTGCTCATTCTCTCCCCTTCTCTGTGGTGAGCTGCTGATGAAAAGGTTTGTGCAACGCCATCTTTAAACCTGCCAGCGTCACGAGGACTGTCACAGAACCGACCTGATGGTCTCCCCTGCGTTCTCTGCACCATTGTCTTGTCTCCTCGTCTTCATATTCCTTTTGTTTTTGTCTCTGTTTATAACCTGACTACACATGGAGCTGGGGACTATGATTGTCTTAGGCTTAGGTCTGACCTTAGACCTCGTACTTCTCACCCCCATCCCTGAACCGTGGCTGGAATTCTGCCCTCTCCCTTCAGTAAATTTCCAAGGGAATTTGAAAGAGTGGAAGAGATAGAAGAGACTTAAAAACATCCCGACGTCCTTCTCAGTTCCAATAGAAAAAAGCATTCCCAAGAATTTAAAAGTTTACAAGTAGGTAGTGTCGTAGACTGTGTAATGATACATCGTTTACTTGGCCAGCAGGCAGGATGCTTTCCATTGCTTAGCTGAGTTTTCTCTTTTTTTATGCACTTCCTTTGAAAGATACAGACAAGAGAGACTGGAGCATTTTAGTTTTTATCACTACTATTTTACTTTCCACAGTGCTTTAATAGCATGCAGAATAATGCAGATGATTCAGATATCACTGCCTCGTATATAGCCAACATTCAAGGGAGTCATGTGGCCTATACAAAGGCATTTTACCGAGATTTAGGAAAGCGAGTGGCTAAGAACATTTCAAAAGCACTTTATCTGGAAAAGTGATTTTCAAGCCATTGTAACACATATCTTTTTAAATCAGAAGACTACAAAAATCTTAGCAAAGAAATAAATTACAGTTTGATATAAGAGGCCACCAGACATCCTGAAACCAAGAAATGGATCATATAAAGTAAAGCAGAAACGGCTGGGCCACGGGGATACCTCGCCCTGTGCAGTGCTTGCTGCTTGCTCGTTCTCTCCACGAGTTCATATCAGCATCTACACCGTAGGGGGCTCAGAATATGTCAGCGAATGAGAGCCTCAAATCCTTGCCCTCACAGAGCTTACAATTACTCCTCTCCTGTAAACTCATACCATACCAAATTCACTTTACTGATAGTTGTCTTTTTAAAAGGAAATTTTTTAAAGCAAAATCACCAACGTTTTTATTAAATCTAACAAATTATTTCAATATGTCCCACTTGCTTTGTGACCCTGAGCCTGAAGAGAAAGTGAAATGGATGACTGTCATCTCTCCTGAGCTCTGTACTAAAGGCATCTATCTGCTTTGCACTCTTTTTTTTTTTACCTTATATTCTTTTATTATCTGATATACCGGTGAGAAAGTAAAACGAGGTAAGGTTAAGTAAAGCCTATCTTATTTGGATTTAAAGAATAAACTGTATGTCAAGTTTAAGAAGTAATTAAACAGGCAGAGCTTCAAAAGTTTTAGTTATAATTTATCAAGTGGTCTGGTTTTCTTTTTTTCAGTATACATGGAATACGTATAGTATTCTTTCAAATTTTCTACATAACTTAAGATTTATAAAAAGTTACAACAAAAGTACCAATTATTTCCATATACCCTTCACCCAGGTTCCCCAAACGTTAATCGCGTTTTATCACGTTTGCATAATCCTTCTCTCTGTCGCTCACATGTTAATTTTTTTCTGATGCATTTGAAAGTTGCATTTGAAAGCATGATGTCCCTTTTTCTCTAAATACTTCAATATATGTCTCCTAAAAATACATTCTCTTACATAACCACAGTACTGTGGGGGACTGGAAATTTTCCCCTTTCCCCTCTTAGTTCTTCTGGCTGGTTGAACAATTAAAATGACATAAAACAGATTAACAAAATAATGAAATTTAATTATGCATGTACATAAGGGTTAGCTCCAGGAGGATGTGAGACCCAAGGACAAATCAGGCAGTTGCTGCCTAGGTGCCATCTGGAGCTCAGGAGAAGTGGAAGGTTGTGGTCTGGGACTTCAGAGGGCAGGAAGTCAGTTCACGGGTAGACGGAAAAGCAAATGTTTGCTAAACAAATGTTTGCTGGGCCATCTATAACAATGAGACACAGAGAGGACTTTATCAAAGAGACCTTGCTAGGTTCCTCCCCGTCTGTCATACCTAGTTCATATTACACTGTAGGTATGTAGGATGATAGCTCCCTTCCTGGAGGAGCAGGTCCTCTGTCTGAATTCTTTTAGGTAGGGGAGGTCAAAGGTTTTTTCCCCCCATCTTCTGTTTCTTAAAAATAACCAGCTTATTAAAATCAGTGCCCGAGAGGCACATTTTAGGGCGGCAAACTCTGCTCCCCTCCAGTTCCCAAATGGTTTAACTATTTGCCCTACTGTTTGATTAATTTAAAATAATTTCTTGCATTTAGATAATATGGGAATAAACTTTAGACCTATCAGAATTATTGCTGAATAGTAGAGTCTAGATTCATAAAGTATTTTTGTAAGGGAAACAAAGTTGATTTAATGTTCTAATCTAAAAAAAATACCAAAAAAAAGTAGATCGCTTAAAAATTATTGGCGATATGTTTCATTTTAGTTTTCAAGGACCTATTTTTGAAAGATCTTAAGAAACAAGGCTTTTTTTTTTTTAATGAAGCAGCCAGAACACTTTTTAGACATGATTTTGATCATCTTTAAGAAGACCTATTTATGCTTATAACACAAACAGAAGACTGAAAATAAGCTTCCAGCTTAGCTTTTAAAATGGCTATAATCAGAAAGTTTAAGGAAATCTAGAATCATCAAAGTAAAGAGTAGTTTATCATATTACTTTGAAATAAGTAAGTACTTGGTTTTTAGCAATTTGAATTATTTTTCTTCCCACTAGGTAGATTGTTCTGTTTTTGTTTTTTTTTTTTAATTTAATCACAAATTAGGGTATTAATGGGTTTCAGATAACACTGATACTGCTGTAAACCCAAAAATAAAAGCCCAAAGCGAGAGGCAACAAGTGTTTATTTGAGATCCAAAAGAATACTATCAGAAGCACTGGTTCAGGCAGAAACCCAAGAATGCCTTTAATTTGTAGTCTTCGAGTCATAACATCTGCCTTCCTGTTATCTTTGCAAAAAGTTGGAGTATGATGCTCCTTTGGGCCTGGTCCAAAGGTTGTCTTACCCAGTTTAAACACTGCAAAGGTTTGAGAAGTAAGATGCGCAAGGCAGTTCTCTGGAATGGCAGCTCCGACTCCATCTTGAAGTGGCTCCCTTTGTGTTATTATTCACCCTGAAATTACCAATGATTTCAATTCTACGAGGTTGGCAGCCCAGCGTAAAATATTTTGGAGCTTTCCTTCCTATTTCATGCTGGCAAGTCTTTTATACATTCTCTAATTTCAGAGTACGCTAAGGTGAAATAACATCAGAAATCTTAGGGTAATCGGTTCATCTCTTTGGAACCACACACCACACAGTCTGCTTGTGCCCAGTGCATGAATGAGACATGATTGCTCGGCTGAGACAGTGGCTTCTGAAGGTAGCATATCAAGTTCCCCTGAAGAGAAGACAGTGGGAAATGTACATATGGGTGCTTGGGCTGGAGGGGTCAAGTCACAAATCCTTCTTCACCCAAGGGCCACTCTCAGAGGACTAAAGGAGAGAGCTGAATGGCTAGCCAAATAGAACAGGATTTTGTACTTGGGTTTGTCTGATTGTTAAAAAAAAAACAAACAACAAAAAAAAACATTAGGACTTACATAGCATATAGGATAATGACAGTCCTCACTATGAGTTAAAGGTGGCAGTAATTATTATAATAATTATAATAGTACTAGCACTCTTTAAGCACGTAGTATGGGCCAGGAACTGCTGTTGAGCACGTGACATGAATTAATTCATTGACTGCTTTCCACCCCATGGTACAGGTAGTAGTATAACAAGTAAGGAACCCTAACCGCTCATGTTAACTCGGTCCAGGCCCCATGGACAACCTCGTTCTGGTCCCGTGCCCCCTTTACCCTCACACTGTAGCACCTTCCCATGGAGGACCAAGTTCGGGAGTTACAAAGAGATGTAAGATGCACGTGTATCCTGGCCACAGGGAAGGATGGGCTAGGGATACGCACAGACTGTGCCCTCATCTCCAGCCTCCCGCCATGCCTTTGCTGTAGACATCCTGTCTCACCTAGACCATGCTGCTTTGATCTGTCTCCCTGGCTCTGGCCTCCTCTCACTGGACACCGTCCTCTGCGCTGCTGCCACGCACATCTGATCATGTCACACTGCTGTTTTAAACCCTCCCATCGTATTCCAGAAGAAGGACAGTTTCCCATCTCCTTTACCCTTGGATACAAAACTCTGATTGTGTCAAGATCACCTCTAGAACTGGATAAAATGCGTATCACCAGGCCCCAGCCCAGACCTACTGAAACAAGCTTTCTGGGGGTGGGGGAAGTAGAGAGCAGTTCGCATGTGAGCCCAGTTAGGGAACCGTGCAGACGTGGTAAAGTCGCGAGTTCCAGCATCCTGTCTTGCCTGCTCTCTGCCTCACTGAACTGTAAACTCTGAGAGGACCTCAGCTCTGTCTGGCAAAGTACCTGGTATCTATCTAATCAGCACTCAACAAACATTGTACATACGTGCTCGACTATATCATGAGGCAGGTCGTTCTCTTAAGGGATAATTTAGGTGGATGGCTTAAAACAGGCCTTAATCTAAGCCACTAAATGTTAATGCTGATTTCTAGTGATGGGTGAAAAGACACCACAGTCATAACCACCCTCTGTTCACCTACCCGTTGGCCTTTTTGCAGCTTTCTCCCAAAGTAATGAAGGGCCTTTCTGCCAGCACAAGAAGTAATTAGCCTGTAGGTACAGACATTTGCTCACCTGTAAAGCAGAGCATCTGGGGATTTACCAACAGCACGGTTACCCTGCTTGGCTGTTGTTGGCCGATTTTGAGGGGGAGGAGTAAATGGGGTGGTGGGCTTGAAGTTACTTGCCTACTGGCAAATGTTTGCATTACAAATCCTGCCTTAGTGAAGAATCTAATAGCTACTCATTGCAAGAATCAGGGTGTCCTCTGCCTTGAGGATGAAGCAGAGCTGATGTTAGCCAACTTTGCAGGAAAGGACAAGTACAGACAGAGACGTCTAGCCACCAAGGTGGTGTCGCCAGCGGAAGAGAATGCCTTTTTAAAGGCCAGCGAGTAGTTGTGTGGAGTCAGGTCTCCAGCCCTGCCAGTCCCTCCCCTTTTATGAAACAAGCATGTGACAGACTCAGGTGTATGGCTCTCTAACAAGCTCTTTAATTCACAAAAAGTGTGTGGTGTCATGCTTTCAAACCATTTCAAGGCCAAAGACAAGAGAACAGGGTTCTGATGACTTTTTGCCATCTTCGGCATTCCTCCCCTGCTGTGTGCACACTCGCCCTGCGATTACTTAACCCGGTGAGGCCGCGAGTGGAGAGCAGATGACACCACTGGGTGCCAGGCGGTCCCCGAGCCAGCTCTCCTTCCGCTCGGGAAGAGAAGGCCTCCCCGCAAGGGCGGTTGGCAGTGCTGAGCGCCGCTTTAGTGGGCTGGTCCATCTCCACGGACCTGCTCCGTGGCCAGTCTGTGCTCAGCACTCCGCCCTCAGAACTGTTTCTCCCATACCCATCAGGACAGTCCTATGGGGACTGTTTTTAGTCCTTACAATGTATTTACTCCCTACCCACATCATTATGGTTCTTTTGAAATGGTTCGACTAGCAGTAGTGTGATACATGCTGGAAGCGATTTGTTTGGATTTTTTTCCAATTTCTGAAACATCAGTCAAAAGGAAGAAAAGTTCCCATTTATTGAGTACATACAACATGCTAGGAGCTTCCACGGGTGTCTTCCCATTTATGCTTCACAGTAGTCTCGGCAGGTTGCTAGTGTAGTCAGCTCCTGTTTCACAGTCAAGGACCCTAAAGCCACCCTGCAGACGTGTCCCCCGGGGTTCAGGGAAGGACGAAGCTGGGTTCGGACGTGCGTCGGCGTCTTTGTGAGGTTCCCCCCGTGCCGCACGCCACGCGGGTGTGTCTCATTTAACCCTCACGACAGCTTCACGACGTAGGTACGGACAAGGACGCTGAGGCTGTGCGAGGTGACGTGCCCAGTCAGGGTGAGTGGACCGTTGTCTGGGGTGTGCAGTTCGTGGCCTCCAGCACGGCTTCACCCTCTACGGGGGGTGAGGTCTTCGTAATCCTGTTCGAATAAGTATTAAGCACACGTAATGTGTTTTCCCCCCAGATCGGCCGTGGATTTGGAACATTCCCTACGTCAAAGCCCCAGATACACACGGGAACATGTGGGTTCCATCGTGAGAGCCCGAAGCCCAGTGAAGCCGCCGTGTTGAGACCGCGAGCCCCAAACGGGGGGCGTTCTTGTCCGAACGGGGTGTTCACGTCCCTGAGTTTCGTCTGCGCCCCTGGGGAGCGCTTCGTCGGGGTCGCTCTTTTGAACATGGATATTGGTTACAGTTGTTACCATTTCTCACCGCCCGCCCCCACCCCAAATTTTTTTTAAGATGTATTTTCTTAATTCCCTTGGCTGCGCTGTGCTTTGGGATGAGGACTATTAAACTTCACGATGTCGAAAGAATGCAGAGCCATGAAACGCTCCTCCAGCGACGCGGAATCTCACGGTGGCGTCGGCCCTTCGGAATTGAAGGCTGACTGTGCGCTGCGCTCCATCGCGACCCGTGCTCTTCGTTCAGCTGACACTTGTCAGAGGAAGAGTGTGACCGTTCGCTTCCTCGCCCAGCCTTCCCTCAGCTTGCCGAGCGTGTCTCGGGGGTCGCCGGACATCAGTCTGCCGATTCCTGGCGCCTGGCGCTGAGGCCGCTGTGGCCGCGGGTCAGAGCGGTGAGTCACGTGGCCCCTCGGCCCCGCAGCTGCACGTGGCTTCCCGTCCGCCCCGCACCCGTGCTGGCCGCCTCACTGCTCGCGCTGGGTCTCACCGGACCGAGCCACCTGCCGCTTCCTTCACCCGTTCCCCAGGCTGCGTGGGCGTCTCTCCCATCCCCACAGATTTCCAGAAAAGACAGCTCAGAGAATCAGACAAAAGCACACAAGTATTACAGTTGGAAGAAATCCCGAAGGGTGACACAGTTTGGCACCTTCAATTCACAAGGGAGGATGAGGCCCAGAAAGGTTCAGGGTGTCGCCCAGGCCACACGGCTGGCTGGGGCCAGAGCTGTGAGTGTCCTTCCACTTTGTGTACCCGTGTCCTTCATTCGGAGGGACCCAGCCCTCCCGAGGCCATTTAGGCCCTCTTTGTTTTCTTTTGCATGGAGTCGATCTCCAGTTTGTCACCAGCCTCTTCATCTTACAGCTTAGAAGAGCCGAACGTTAATTTGGAAAGAGTTTTTTAAAATTGTTTTTCAGACTGTTCCTCGGAGGCCTAGACTTTTCATCTTAAGAACTCAGAGGGGTGGGGATGCTATGACAGGAAGAGGCTGGGAAGACCCAGCGGAGGGCCCCCTCCCTCCCACGCGGAGGCTCTGCTTCTCCTACTGTATGTACATGCTGAGATTCTGTTTGGGATACTAGCTGGGGGGTTTTGGTTTTTATTTTTTGGTTTTTGTTTTTTTAGTGCTCTGCTTTTAAAAAAGTTGAAAAGCCACTGAATTAGTTTAACCAGTTCATTCCACAGTTTACAAAACAGAGGCTTAAGCCTTTTCTGACCCTGCCTTCTACTTCTTAAAACATTCAAACCCTGCATCCGATGAGCCAAGAGACAACGGGCGGGCACCCTGGGCTGGCAAGAGAGACCAGTGTAGCAGTGGGGACAGCCCAGGGCAGTTACAGCCTGAGCTGGGTGTCCAAAGGACTGTGGCAGAGGACCTAAGATTCTCACTAGCACGGTGGTCCCATCCTGGGTAGGGGCAGCAGGGGCAAAGTCACCATGGCTACAAGCAGTCAGCTTGCTCTGGAGCAGGACCCAGAAAACCTGGGCTGCTGAAGGCCCAGCCAGTCAAGGCAGCAATGGCAGACGGACAGCTGGTAGTCATGGCTGACACCATGCGAGGTCTCACAGGTATGTCGTTCATCTGACTCACATGACTGCAAAGGGACTTAGAGCTGAGAGCTGGAGTCAGGATTCCAGCGTTTGAATCCCAGCTCTGCTACTTACTGGCTGTGCAACCTAGACCAGGTTACTTAAATTCTCTGTGCCTTGGTCTCCTCAACTGTAAAATGGCCGGGGAGGGGGACAGGTGTAGTAATACCCACTGCAGAGGGTTATTGAGTGTCCAGTGAGTGACTACATGAAAGTGCTTAGTCGGGCCTGCTCAGAGTGAGAACTGTACAGTGATTGGTACTGTAGCTGTTACAGTTAATTCATTAGGATTATCTTCATTTTCCCGATCAGGAAACCTGGACCCAAACAAGGTGCTTGTCCAAGGTCATACTTCTAGAAAGTGCATCTGCCAGTATTTGAACCCAGGTCTGGCAGCGTCCAGAATCTGTTCTGTACTGCCAGGTGGCCGTAGCTCCCAGGCAGTGTGGTAGACGGGATCTGAGGAGGTGGACCATGTCCCCCAATCTGTTGTAGACAGATGCTTTTATACACTACGTCAGCCTTCTATGAAATAACATTCATAAGGTCCCACCATGAGCGACGGAGCCAAGTCTTGTTTCTCTGGGTTCTTCTGTAGAAGCTGTATAGTTTTCCTTAGTGGAAATTGTTAATACTACATGACTTCAAATGAATATGGTTTGTGCATCAGATTCAGTATGCTTAAAATAAGGATCTTAGGTTTGATTTTGTCACTTTTTTTCCACATGAAATTAAAAATTCACTTTCTAAGGAAATATCTAATATTATTTCATCCATTATGAAACCATTTTGGATGACCTAGGTGTTAATTTGATTCAGATCTTAGGACATTTGAATTTTTCCCTCATTACTAAAGAATTAAGAGCCGTAACCCCTTCCTCGAGAATACTTGCTTTTGACTGCTGAATACCTCAAAGAAAAGGCTAGATATTCTTTATTACATTTATAAAATGTAGCAATTGTATTAATGCAGAAATGATATAATGACAAAGTCTGATGACAAAAGTCCATCAAGAATTCAATGACTAGCAGAAATAAAATAGCTTAGCTATTGTATAGGATTAAATCTCAAAGTCTATTGATCATGTGCCAACTACATATTATACATAGGTAAGATCCCATAATGATAAAATCTTTGACAAGTTTTCCAAGTTTAGTAGCCCACTTACTCCAAGCAATATCAAGGACCAACAAAGGAGTACTACAAATAAAACTACAATTTTTTACTACATTTCTATTAACTAATAAATATGTCTTAAGTAGCCTTGCTTATAATAGTATCGACACACAAAAACAAAAGATGAGGCAGATCAGATAAGGGGTTGTGTGCAGCCCTCTGTTCTTGGGAAACACCAGCAACACATACAGCCAGGACATAACGTGGAATCTGGTGACCACCTCCGAGCACATGCTCTGTTCCAGGTACTGTTCTGTGTATTTTGTGTGTGTTAATTGATTTAATCTTCATACTACTAACCCAAGGAAGGAGGTACTATTATCTCTCTTTTACAGATGGGAAAACTCAGATATTGACCCAATGTCACACAGCTGGCAAGTGGCAGAGCTGGGATTTGAACCCATGCAGCAAGTGTGGCGGATGTTCCCAAGCTCCAGCCAAGGAGGAGGCCTTGTGTATAAAATATGTAACTGTAGCTACAAAACCAGTGCCTTTTAACCACTGTAACAGCAAGTCATGGCGTGACAGACCAACTAGTGGCACACCAAAACCAACCACTCTGCGTGGCATTAGCGTGCGAGACCGAGCCACTGAATTACTAAAGCCAGAACCTGAGAGTGGAGCAGCTTCCTTTCCAGTGAGAACCTTGAGGGCTGAGCACTTTGCCATGTTAAGTATGTTCTAGTAAATTCTCTGAAACCTGGTATTTCCATGGACTCCCTAGATGTAAAGCACAGAGCAGAAGGGATCAGCCCTAGTGTCAGGAGAGAAGGTGACACAGGAGATGCTGGAGAGGGGGAAGGCAAGAGGCTGCCCAGGAAATGGGGTGCTGGGATATGAAATAGGGGGTGAGCAAATATGGGGCCATAGCATCGCAAGTCTGGGTATGATCTGTAGTCCATATTTAGCAAGTCCGTCTCAAAGCAGAATCCAATGGCCGTGTAGAAATGATATTTATTCCCCACCAGCAGCTCCACTGGACCTGCAGTCTGGCCAGTGTTAATCAGTCTGAGGCACTTGGCTCAGTTTTCTGTTACCTCTGCAGGAAGGTTTTCAGAGAGCCCCATTCCACTTTATTAAGAACTGGAAGGCATCTGGACCAGTTATTTTAATGAACGTGAATAAGGGGAAGCTCAAAAGGGAACGGCAAAGGAGAAATTGCATCCATAGGGAATTTATTATGGGTTATGATCGCAGGTAACTATACACATCATTACACCATGGAGCAGGTGATAGTAACCTCATTTTATAGAGGGGAAAAATAAGGTTCAGGGTCACACAACTAATATATATCGCTTTCTGGCCCTGAGGACACAGATGATGCCACTATATGCTCTGGGTGGCTCTTTGCTCATAGGTTCTTTAGAAATTAACATCGTGGTAGCTGAATGCTGATTCTGGGGGTGTGTGTGTGTGTGTGTGTGTATGTGTGTGTTTCAGATAATTGACATTACTAAAATACAAAAGCCTGTAGATATATATTATTCAATCGTATTTTATCAATATTTTTATGGAAGAATATATCCAGATGCTTTTATAGTTACAGAAACCAGATTAATTAGGCTTAAGCAATGAAAGAGACGTTAACGTTAAGTCCAGCAAATACTGGAGCCGGAGGATCGCAATGTACCTGGGCTGATCTCCAAGTCTCAGCTCTGCTTTCTGGAATACAGACGTCATTCCCAAGCAAGCCCTGTCCACCTGGAGGCTGAAATTCCCTGCCACACCAATCCCCGGCATCAGGGTCCCGTATTACTTCCAGCTTGTCATTCCAGAGAAAAAATACTTCTTTCCCAGTAGCTCCGGCAAGTCCCTCGATGCACCTGATTGTCCAGCTTGAGCCACATGTCCACCCCTGATGCAAGCAGTACAGATCACGGGACAGCCCCTCGTCAGGAGGGGCCGGGTGCGGAATCTCCAAAGACAAGCGGGAAAACGCCTGAGGTTCATTCTGCAGCAAGAAGCATCTCTAGGTAAACTCTCAATACTGTGCCACATCCTTCAATAATGTGTACAGGCATGCGGATTTTATTTAAAAGCAAAAGAAAACCAAGAAGGACATTTTAAAATTCAAGTTTCACGAAAAGCTCCATAAATAAGTGAACCCTTGTACTCTGTTCTGGAAAAGAGACTTCAAACTGCAGGTCACAACCCTTCAGTGAATCATGAAATAAATTTAGGGGGTCGTGACCAGCACTTTTAAATGAAATATAGAAAATGTCTGTGTGTAACACAAAGTGAGGTCATTTTTGTTTCAGTTTATATGAGCGTGTTCAGGGTTACAGTATGAAATGTATTCCTTCCCAGGTTTGCTCGTTCAGCTACCCTAAATGAAGACAAGTGGTCACTTGGGTAACCGCTAGAGATTTGACTAAAGCCGGAGAGGTGACTCAGCTCCAAGGGACTCGGGACTCAGAGCTGTCAGGTCCCAGATCTGTGCCCTCCGCACTGAGACCTCAGGCAAGTCGTTTGATGCTTCTGAGTCCTCATTTTCTCCCCTGTTAAGTGAGGCTACTACTTATCCTTCCTGCCTCAATGGCTTGATGTAAGAATCAAACGAAATGGTGCTCATGAGCATTGGGAAGCACTACATAATTGTACATTGCAATGATTCTTATTCTAGGTAAATGAAAGTGCCTGGAGCTGGTGGTCTCTCCGCGGCACTTAGAGAATTCAAGTGTAGAAAATAAAGCCCATGCCTTTGGAAAAGTGAGCGTTTTCTCACAAGTTTGGCTTCCACACTACTAACTGCAGGTTCTTTTCAGAAGACGGTGGTAGATTTACAAGTCCTGGCTGCAGCACAGTGGCCAGTGGCCTCAACTCCACAGGAAGGGGCTGTGTTCACAGGGACGTCTTCAGCTTAGGCCCAGTCTCTGAAACGCCCTGAATGACTGCACAGCTGACCTGCATGCCTCCCACCCCGGAAGTACTGGATCCATGCTGCCTGCTGCTTCCAGGAGAGAGGGGGTCCTCATGGTGGTTGAGTGAGACTGGGGAGTCCGTGTTCATGTGAACCCCAGGGGTGAGTGGACACTTCACCCCTGGAAGGAAGTCCATTTTACAAATGAAGAAACGGGCTCAAAGAGGCATGCGAAACCTACCGCATGTTGCGTTCTTCTTGAAGATCATGAGAGCAAGCACCTGCTCCCAGATACCGTAACAGGCTCAGGAAACGAGCATCTTTATTGCGCTTGGACTAGCAGAATCTGGACCGTGGGGTCTCAATGAGCCACTTAACATCATTCTAGAAACGACTTTAAAACACTTCGGAAGAGCCCAGCCCAAGCTTTGGTCCCACACACTCCACGTGTCCATTCCTTTCTCCTCTGGCACTCGAAGACACACTTGGCAGTGGCTAGTCTCTCCCCCGGTCTCTAATTCCTGTTCTTGGAGCCGTACCCTGGCTCTTGACCAAAGCAGAACTGGGAAGCCTTAAAAATAAGGCACGGGGAGAGGGGATTGGCTGCATGAGGGAACTTTGGGGGTGATGGAAATGTTCCTATCATGATTGTGGCATTGGTTACATTTTATGAAACTCTTTGAATTATAGTCACCAAATTGGTAACTTTTATTATATGTAAATTATATTAAGTCCTCACTTAACGTCATTAATAGGTAATGGGACTTAAAGCAAAACGATGTATAACAAAAGCAATTTTATCATAGGTTAATTGATATAAACAGGAGTAAAGTTCCTGTGGCATCTCATTAACATTCAAACAAAATGGTGTTATTTGAGGATCTGCTGTATATATTGCTCAATAAAGCTGATTTTTTTTTAAATGTATGGTTTGAATATGTACATTCACTGTATGTAAATTCTACATCCAAAGAAAACTAACTTGTTGAACTGTAATGATATACATACTGAAGGATCTCGGGACACGTGTATTGATGTCTGCAGTTTATTTTGAAATGCATTAAAATAAGGTGTATTAATGGGTGGTTAGATACATGATAAAGCAAACAGGAAGATTTAAGTGTACCAACAAGACTGCCACTGTAGAATTCTTTTAACTTTAGCATACGTTTGAAATTTTCATTGTAAAATGCTGTGGGGAAAACCAAGTAACACAGGTTTCTGGCAGTGCCGAATAGTTCCTACTGAACCAGCTCGTTCACAAATCAAACATATAAGCTCTGGGAAACAAAGTCTTTAAGATCCAGCTGCTTAAAGGTACTGAAAGTGACCAAAAGCAAGAAGAAACTGGAAGGGAGTCAGTATATGAAGAAAGGCACCACAGAGGGGCAGTTTCCTATTTACCACTTTAGGCCTGAGGTCACGTCTCAGTCTGCACCAAGCAAAGCAGGTAAACCTCCTGTGGAAAATCTGCAGTCTTACTGGCTTGACCATCCAGAGTACAAGGTTTGAAGCGACCACAGCCTTTGAGAGTGGAGAAGGGAATAACAACAGAGCCAGAGAGTGGATTCTCAAAATTCTGTATGTAAACTCTACTCAAATCTCTGGCTGACCGCTGAATCATGCATGCACAGCCAATGCTAAAAGAACGGAACTAAAATTTGAGCTACTTCCTAGTACAGGGAGACAGTTTTGCCGTTGAGTTCAGTCAAGTGGACTACCCGTTTAAAAATAATTATTTTCATTGGAACATAACAATCCAGAGTTTCTATATTATAAATTATACATCAATTATAATGTCTAGAATGTAACCCAAAATTACTCAATATACAAATAATAAAAACAGCTTATTCTCAAAAGAAAAGCAAAGGAGAGTAATTTTTAAGTCTAGCTCCACAAAAGCCCGTCCACTCAGCAAAATCAGTACCATGGCCATAACTTTTAGTTACTGGGACATCTGTGGGCTGACTCATGCCATCTGCCCGCTTCTGGAGTACACAGACTCACACTATGAGGAGAAATACATGAAGGGGGGATACTCCTGACTATGACAGAAGCCAGTAGCTGAGTGAAAAATTCAAGCTGGTGCTGGACTCTTCCAGTCTGCCCTACTTAATTGTTGGGGCTCACAGGCTCACCCAGGGCAATGCCATCCTTCGCTACATTGCTCATAGGCACAACCTATGTGGGGAGAGGGAAGAGAAGATTCACATGGACATTTTGGAGAACAAGGTTCTGAACATCCAAATGTCCCTGGTCAGGGTCTGCTATAGCCCTGACTGGGAAACCGAAGCCTGAGTCCTTGAAGGCGTGGCCTGAAAAGATGAAGCTGCTTCAGGTTCTGGGGAAGAGGTCTTGGTCTGCAGGGGACACGCTCACTTATGTGGATTTCTTGGCTTATGACATCCTAGACCTACACCATATATTTGAACCCAAGTGCCTGGACACATTCACAGACCTGAAGGACTTTGTGGTCCACTTCGAGGGACCGAAGAAGATCCCTGCCTCCGTGCAGTCCAGCTGCTTCCTCCCGGGTCCTCTGTTTCTAAAGACTGCAGTGTGGGGCAACAACTAGGTCCTTGTACAGCCATGATTTTGGAGCAAGAAGTACTACGAGCCCCGGAGAACACATGGGGCTCCCTGTACCTCTAGAACCTGCTGTCTTTTTTCTTCTTTTCACTCGCTTCTCCCCCAGATGCCTTACTGGCCCCCTTACTGTCCTCCCAACACTTTTCCATCTGGGCCCTGTAAAGCTCAGTTGCCCGCTTTTCTTCAGTAGCGTTCCTACCTCCACCCACATTAACCCTCTTGCAATGAAGCCAACCAGACCAACCTTCCTTTCAGTGGTTGCTCTGCTCTGAGGAATCTGACCGGACCCCTGGCCTGTAGGGCTCAGCCCTAAGCTCCCAGCACTGCCCCGAAGACCAGCATTGGCCTGGCGTGCAGGCCCCACTTCCACATCACAGTCCTTGCCCGGTCCTCCCTGATCCCAGGTAAAGCCGTAATCATGCCTGCTTATTTTTCTTTCCCTCTTGGACAATGGACTCAGGACTGTGTTGGGTGTCGGAGTGTCCATTTTCTCTTGTCTGTAGAGGCTGGGTAATCATAGTGGTGATGGTGGTGCTGGTGTGTGTGTTTGGTGGCAGGGAAGGGGGCAGGTAGGATTATAAAGTTTCTTGTTCATTTCTATCTCTACTTCATGTACCTTGTGCCTCAGCCTGGGGTCTCTAGAGAAGAGGGGGCCTTCTGTGCCTGGGTCCCTCCTTAATTCAGCATTCATGGAATGCCTCCTGTGAGCTTGTAGTACTCTGTCATGGTCCAGGAGGCTCTCAGGTGATAGGGAAGTGGGTAGAGCAGTCCACTGAAAGTGTGGGATCCTGGCAGACTACCTTCTGTCATCTTCTGTTGGAACCATTTTCTGCTATAGATGCCCTTCCTCTGTGCTTCTTACAATATATCTCAATAAACACATCCCACTGTAAGAAAAAAGAAAAAAGAAAAAAAAAAGGGAAAGCAAGGGAAACCACCTCCAGGAATTTCTAGTCAAAGATTTTAAAGCAGTCATTAAAATTACGTTCAGGGGTATAAAAAAGATTTTCATAGTGAATAAAAAGACAGTGAACCTCAGCAGATTAATGGAAATTATTTTTAAAGAACGAAATGGAATTTTTAGAACTGGAAAGTATAATAAGCTCACTAGATGAGCTTAATAGAAGGGAGATTACAGAGGGGTCAGAGAGCTTGTAGACAGGTCAGGAGAAATTATCCAATCTGAAGAACAAAAAGAAAACATTGAAAATAAATTGGGGGGTTGGGGAGCCTAGAGACATGGGATAATATCAAAAAGTTTAACTTACATGTAATTGGAATCCTAGGAGATGAGAACATAAGGTGCAGAGAAAACATTTGAAGAAATAATAGCTAAAAAATTTCCTAAATTTGGTGACAAATTTACAGATTCAAGAAGTTCAGTGAATAAGCGGCAGGATTAATACAAAGAAAATGCCAGAGGTGCATCACAGTCAAACTACTAACGACCGAACTGCAAGAGAAAATCTTAAAAGCAGCTGGAGGAAGCTGGGAGCAGTGATTCCAGTGGCTGCTGACCTCTCCTCAGGAACATGGGACGCCGGAAGGCAGAACAGCAACATCGTCAGTGTGCTGGGAGAAAAAGTCACCTCAGTGAAAATATTCTTCACAAATAAGGATGAAACAACCACATTTTCAGATAAAAGAAAACTGAGAATCTGCAGATCTGCACTACAAGAAATGCCGAAGGAAATTCTTCAAGCTGAAGGGAGTATACCAGAGAAAAACTCGTTATTCAGTAAGGAAGGAAAACCACTGGAAACAGCAGATGTCTGCGTAAACATAAAAGACTACCTTTTTCTTTCTCTTTAAGAATATATATTACTGTTTAAGAAGCAAAAAAAAAAAAAATTGTATTGTGCATTTTAGCATATGTCGATGTGATCTGAATGACAACCATGGCATAATAGATGTAGAGAAACTGGGATATAAACCTGTACAGTCGCAAGCTTTCTCTATTTTACACAAAGTCATACAATATTAACTCTTAGAGCACTATGAAAAGTTAATCCCTAGAGCAGCCACTTAAAAAGTAACGCAAAGAGACAGAGCTAAAAAGTCAAGAAAGTGGAATTCTAAAACTTTTTCAGTTATTCCAGAGGATGGGAAAGGAAGAACAGGAACAAGAAGCAGTGGGGACAAATAAAGCAAATGGTCAAAGGGCAGACCTAAATCCAGTCATATACATCACTACCTGTAAATGGTCTCAACCTATGCTAAGATGGTAGACACATTTCAAGTGCTCAATAGTCACCATATTAGACTACTGTAGTATGAACCACCTTGACCTAATTGACATTTATAAAGCACTACACCCAAGAACTGCAGAAGACGTGTTCAAGTGCATGTGGTACATTCGCTAAGATCAGCCATATGCTGGACCATAAAACAGGTCTCAGTGAGACATTAAATGTGGTTCTCTGGCCACATTGACAATGTTAGAAATAAATAATTTGTCTAAAAAAAAACATTTTTGGAAGTTAAGCAACATACTGCTTAATAATTTATGGGTAAGAAAAGAAAAAGATTTTAAACAAAAATGATAAGAGAACATATCAAATATTTCAGGATACAGTTATCACAGAGATAACAGGGAAACTTATAGCTAACATTAGAAAAGAAGAAAGGTCTAAAATCAGTTATGTAAGTGTCCACTGTAAGAATCTGGAAAAAGAAGCAACCCAAAAGGAAGTAGAAGAACGAAAATAATAGTAGAACTCTCAAGTGGAATCTATCCCCAAACTGCAAAGTTGGCTTAAGGTTAGAAAAGCAATCAATGAAATGCAACATATTAACAAAGGAGAAAACCATATGATCGTTGCACTAGATGCAGAGAAAACATTTGACAATTCAGTACTCGTTCATGTTTTTTTTTTTAACTCAAAACTAGAAACAAAAGGATACTTTCTTAACCAGATAAAGGGTATCTATGAAAATCCCACAGTTAACATCATATTTAATGGTGAAAAACTAAAGACTTTTCCCTAAGATCATGAACAAGACAAGGATATCTGCTTCCACCTACCTATTTTATTCAACATTATACTGAGGTCCTAGCCATTGCAGTAAGATAAGAACAAGAAAAATAAATATCAGAAATAAGCAAAATTTTATTTCAGATGACATGAATATTTTCATAGAAAATCCTAAAAGAATCAACTACAACTAATCAGTGATTTTAGCAAGGTTTTAGGAATCAAGTTAATTTGCAAAAATTATTCATATTTATATATCCTCCAGCAAACACTTGGAAAGGGAAATCTTGATGTTTTACTTACAATAGCATCAAAAAACAAAATACTTTAGGATGAAAGTACAAAAGATGTACAAGACTCTACATGAAAATTTGCTAAGAAGACAAATAAATGGATATGCCTAAATCATGAATTAAGATGTCAGTTCTCTCCAAATAGATCCAACACAATGCTAATCATGACCCAACAAGGCTTTTTCTGATGAAATTAACAAGCTGATTCTACAATTTTTTTTAATGAACATGTAAAGGTCTTGTAATAGCCAAAGAAAATCTTAATAAAGAAGAGCAGAGTTGGAAAACATACACTTCCTGACTTCAAGACTTGCTATAAAGCTACAATCTAAATACTGTGCTGTTAGCATAAGGATGGACATATAATGAGCAATATACAGATATCTAAAATAAGTTCACTCATTTTATCTTTTCAGAAAATGGCACTGGGATAACTGGATATCCACATGGACAAAATGAACCTCGACTCTTACCTATACAGAAACAAACTTAAAATGAATCATAGACCCAAATATAAAGGCTGAAACTAAAATCTCTAGGGAAAAAGAAAAAACATTACTTCCCTTGAGGGAAGTAATGATCTTTTAGGACACAAAGCACAACAAACAAAAGAAATTGGGCTTTACCAAAATCAAAAACATATCCATCAGAAAACATCTTTAAGAAACAGGCAAGCCAGAAACTAGTAGAATATATTTGCAAGATATTTATCCGAGAAAGGAGTAACCTCCTGGATATATAAAGAACCTCCATAACTCAGTAAAAAAAAAAAAAAGCACTTTCCACTCCACATCCACCAGTGTGTTTAAAGTTAAAATGATACTGTCAAATGTTCACAAGGATGTGGAACATCTGGTACTATTGTACATGGTTGATACAGCTACAGAAAAATGTTGAGCAGTTTCTTATAAAATTAAATTCACACCTACCCTATTCCAGCAATTCTACTCCTATTTACCCAATAGATTAAGAAAACATACATCCACAAATACTTGCACAAGAACATTTCTAAGTTACCTAAGACAGCCACAGTTTTCTGACAGCCCTGGTTTCTATCAATAGAATAAATAAAACTTTGATATAGTCAAACAGTAAAAAAAAAAACCAGTAGTCAACAAGGTACAAATTATTCTAAGACATACCATGGATGGATGTCAAAAACAATGCTTTTACACGAAAGTGTACATTTATATGAAGATCTAAAACAGGCAAAAGTAAGTGCTATAAAGGCAAAATGAATCGTTGTTAGAAAAAAAATTAAGAACGGCGACTTTCTCTGTAGGAATGTGAGCGGGGATTTGCTGGGAAGGGACATGGTAACTGACTTATTGGTGATATTTGGTTGATAGGTAGGCCTTTAATTTGCAAAGGTGTATGCATTTGTCAAAACTAATGGTTTGCTTAAGACTTGTGCATTTCATTGTATGTAAATTTTACCCCAAAAGAAAACTACTGAACTCTAGTTAATGATATGCAGGGAGAAGTAATGGTGATCCCTACAGCTTACTTTGAAATGTATTTAAACCAGATAGGTTGATGGATGGAAAGAGGGTTGGATGAATATATAATACACGAGTAAAATGTTCATTTGTAGAATCTGGTATCTGGGTGTTCACTTTTCAATGATTTCAACTTTATGTTTGACATTTTTCATAATAAAATGGTGGGGGTAGTGGGCAGGCCCCACTCAGGGTGTATACAGGTGCCTGCATACGCACTACCCCCTAATGCTCTTGCCCCACCCCCAATAGGCTAGGTAAAAGAGGGGCATTCGGGTCTGCATAATGGAGCTGAGAGGAATGCTAGCAGCATCAGGGCTTCTGATGCCAGGTTATTGGAATCCAGAGCTGTGTGGTTTTTCATTCTGTGCTCCTGGGGAGTGTAGGTGGGTGGGTGGGCTTTAAGCCTGGGACCACTCTCTCGGGGGGCGAGGAAATTCTACCTAGTTCGAAGATGCCCATGCATCCATTCCTTTACGAATCCGTATTCACTCCCACATTCCAGGGGGCTGGTGATTCCGAGGGGCAGTGTGTAGATGGGTGCACAGGTTAGGGGCGAGCTGTGGCTGAAGGGGACAGAGCGCCCTCTTCTGGCCGGAGAAGGGCGCACACAGCCCGCTAAGCACCTGACCCGCCTCTTCAGCACCCACTCCCCGGATCTGCGCGCCCGGGGCGGGAGCACCGCAGCCCCCTGAGAGCCCGCCGAAAGCCTGGCATCTGCGGGCGGAGACTGGCGTTGGGGGCGGCTCCGGGGGCGGGGGACCGAGTGGAGTCGCTTCCTCAGACAGCCGCTGGGCTCCACCTGTTGCAGCGCCGGAACGCGCGGGCCAGGCAAGGCAAAGCCCGGCGTGGACCTCTGCTCCCCGCGTCTCTCTGTAGGGCAGGGCCGCGGCAAGGAGGGGACCTGGGGACAGTCCCAGCGGAGGTGGCGCTCCCGGGGAGGTGAGCTTCGAGTGTGGCCGCGGGTCTCTGAAGGGCGGGGTCTCGGGGAGCGGGCTCGGCGGTTTGTTGGGGAGCCTTGCCGCTGGTCTGTTTCGGGTGGGGGAGAGCACTCCGCGCGGAGCTCTGTCCGCGCACAGTCTCGAGCGCACCGAGGCAGCCAAGCCTCGGCGGAGGGAGTGGCACCCTTGGCTCACCCTCTCCTGGCCGCGGGGCCCCACCAGTCCCCTGTTCTTGGCAGCTTCCAGCTGGGGCTGGCTCGCGGTGCCCAGCGAAGCCGACACGTGGGGGAAGGAGACGCCACGGCGCAGGAACCAGAGGCCAAGGGCGTTCTGGTCCCGGCCAGGCAAAGGAGGCTGCTCGGGGGAGATGCCCCTAACGTCCTTCGCTCCCCCAGTCCAACCTCCCCCTCTGGTCTCCTCCTCTAGCCTCTCCGCCCGCTGGATGCGGCGCAGTGAGGGCGCCCGCAGGGAGGTCGAAACGCGTGAACACCGCTCCGCACCGGCGCTCTGTCGGGGCGCTCGCCTGGGACCTGCGCCAGCCTCTGAGCCCCGGCAGCCCGGCCGGTGACCCGAGGGCTCCGAGGGTCCAAGCGACGCCTCGTGGGGGGACGCAGCACGGCGGGTCCACCTGACGAGGCTCCCCTGCAAAGCCTGTCGACTGAAACCCTGCGTCCTAGACGGAGTCCGCGGGGCTCCGCTTACCCACGCGACCCCAGGCCACAGACCTTCGCTGCGGACACGCCACGCCCCCTCCCGGATCCGAGCGGGCCCGGGCGCCGAAGTCCAAGCGGCGCCCGCATCCCGGCGCCAAGCGGAGGAGGACTGTGCGCCCGAGCACTCGGACCTGCAGCGTTTAGGAGAACTCCAGAGCGGGCGGGGATGGCGACGAAAAGGCGGATTTGAAACCCGGAGTCAAGGCGGACGTGGGGTGTTGGCTCCACAGGAGCGGCCGAGGCCGCGGCCCGGGGAGCAGCGCGGCCGGGGGCAGCGCCCAGCGGCCATGGGCGAGCCGGCCGTCGGTGGTCCCGCGGCGGGCTGAGCGCCCGGCCGGGCCCCGACCTCCCAAGGTGGGGGTAGGTGGGTCCCGGGCGGGGGTCCGCCCCCGGTCACGGCCGTCCGGCGAGTGGCTGCCCCCGGGGGCCTGGCCATGGCTGGCCGGGGTTGCGGCTGCAGCTGCGGCTCGGGCCACCTGAACGAGGACAACGCGCGTTTCCTGCTGCTGGCCGCGCTCATCGTGCTCTACCTGCTGGGCGGCGCCGCCGTCTTCTCCGCGCTGGAGCTGGCGCACGAGCTCCAGGCCAAGCAGCGCTGGGAGGAGCGCCTGGCCACCTTCAGCCGCCGCCACAACCTGAGCCGCGACGAGCTGCGCGACTTTCTCCGCCACTACGAGGAGGCCACCGAGGCCGGCATCCGCGTGGACAACGCTCGCCAGCGGTGGGACTTCACCGGCGCCTTCTACTTCGTGGGAACGGTCGTGTCCACCATAGGTAAGTGAGCCCCACCGGGGCGGAGGGGCTGCAGAACGCGCTGGCATTTCCCTGGCTGGGCGCTCCAAGGCCGATACCGCGCTTCTCCACCTTGGGTTCCTAACCTCCGCGCTCAGCCAGCCGCACAGTTGTGAGCTGTTGCTAACCAACAGGTGATACTGCCTTCCACTTCTCCAAATGTGGTCCGCGGACCAGCTGCATTAGTATCACTTGGGAGCTTTTACAAATGCAAAGTCCAGCACCCCCCGCCCCCACCATCTCCTGAGTCTGAATCTGAAGTTAACAAAGTCCCCCGCGGACTTGAATGATCCTTAAGTAAGAGATGCTCCGTTCAATGTTCAGTCTCGTTAAGGAGACATTGCTTGAGTTCCTGGGACTTTAGGGGAAAAAGCTTACAAAGTTCCTGGGAGAGGAACCTATACACGTTTACTGAGTTAGTAGCGTGCCAGGCACTGGTCAGAGCGGGAAACAGATTTTGAAGGAGCCTTTCCTTGACTTCAAACTTACAGAGAGAGAAGCCGATTGAATACCAGGTTGGACATTAGGAGGCATAAAAGCTAATGAGGATGGAAACTTTCCTACCAGGAAGAATCAGGGGAGAAGTGACCTCGGGGCTAAACCAGTTAGTGTTAGGCATGGTTTGGGTTTGGGGACTGAAAGGGGTTTGCATTCTGGGGGAGGAGAGAATTGCCCCATGGATCTAGAGAGTAGTGGAAGGAAGGCTCAGAAGGTCTCCAAACAAAGGGAATGGAGGGGTCCTTTACGGTCAGACTAAGGAGCTAGAACTTACCTAGAAGCAGTTGGGAGCCACTGAGAGTTTTTGAGCAAGAGCGTGGCATGGCTACAGTCAGTTATTCCCAGTTATGCCTTTATTCCCAGCAGAAGGAAAACGTTCAAAGTCTTTGCACCACACACCCCTGAAGATCGTTCACCCTTGAAACATAATCGAGGGTTGAGGGGGTTGGGGAAGATGTGGAAATGCTGAAGAGGAGGGGGCTTTGAAAGGCTGTGCTGACAGGGTGTGGCTCCTAGCTGCCAGGCTCTGGGCACAGTAACAGGGCACACAACACCAGACGCTCAGAGGGCAAGTTCTCTGCGACTGTGGCTCCTGTGCTTGCAAGAGAGCTTGTCAGCAAGGCTAGGTGACAAGGCGCACTTCCCCGAAGCTCCCACACATGGTTGTCTTGGGTAGACATTCTGCCAAAAGAAAGAGCACGAAGTACAACAGATCAGCCTCAGACCTGATTTGTCAAGAAGGATTTCCCAAGCCCAGGGCTTCAGTTGGTGAGTAGGAGGCAAGGCGGAGAGGACTGGCTTGATTAGGGACACACGGGCTATATCCGAAGTGCTTTGTCCTCAACTGCCCTACTCACAACCTCCACCCCATCCCATCCCAGTGGCCCTGCCCATCAGCAGGCCATTACAACACCACAGTACCTGGGTACCTGGCAGGAAAAGCTGGCATGGCATCCTCCATGATGACCAGAACACGGGGCCCTGAGGCGGACAGAGAAGTGATCCCCTCCACAGTTCTCTTCCCCACCCCCCGTTCCCTGCCTGACTCTCTTAGCAGAATTCCCTAAGTTCTTGATTGTGTCGCCTCAGAAGATAGTTCCGGAATTTCTATGTAAGGAGGACAAGGGATGAACAAACAGGGAACTCACCTGGAATCTACTATGTTTGCATAGCAAATAGAGTTTTGATTTAGGTTCGAAATTTATGTGGGGTGGTTTTGATGGGTGATCAGGGGGTAAATTCTCCCCCATCACCACCACCACGAATACACCCCATGGACACAGGGATAGGAGGGAACAGAGTGTGTTTAGACACTGATGAACATAGATGCTGTAGGAATCAAGAATGTCATGGATGGGTGGGCATGTAAGAGGCACGGATATAATAATCTAATCTGGTGGAATAGAAGGAAACCTGGACCAAGGGTCTGAAGTTAGAGCTGTTGGTCCTGCCTCTGTAACTTGGGCAAGTGTCTTAACTGCTCTCAGCCCCGTCCTTCTCATCTGAGATGTCTACGGCGTTCACCTTGGTATCTGGCATACTGTAGCTGTTCAGTCGAGATTAGTCCTGTCTCCTGCCCATTCCCTCCCCTACAGTACAAAGCACTATATAAGTAGGGGCTCATTTTTACTTTCTCATTTCTAACATTTTAAATTATTTTATTAATTGCTGATGTAATAACAGCACTTGCTACCCTTTATTAGGATACATATTAGGCATATACTGTGATTATTATGTAAATATGTGATGCAGCTTAATACAGTTCACACAGTTTCAAGTGACGCATCTTCATGAGGTCGTGTGATAATTCCCATTTTATAGATGAGGAAACTAAAGCCTCATGTTCTTTGTAAAATAAAGTATAAAGAAAAAAGTTAAACCATCTGTAATGACATCACTCCAAGTTAACCATTGTTAACATTTTGGTGCATTTCTTCCTGTTCTTTTTTTTCCCTATGCAAACCCATACATATGTATGTATTTTTTAAAATTGGAATCATAAAATACAAGAACCATTTATATCTTGTATTTTAATCATAACATTATATGATGGTGTTTTTCTTCTAGAAATTAGTTCCACTGTGCTTTATTCTGCAAAGACTCTGAGATAACAGACAACAAGAAAGCACACAGTAAAATAATCATAAAATATAACTAAAACTGCCAGACCAGGGAAAAGAACAGAAATATGGGAAGCAAAAGAATGTAGGAAGTTGTAAGAGAAGAGCTTCATCTTAGTTTAGGTTTCCTCAGAAGGCGACCTGGGCAAGTACAGGTGAAGGAGGAAGGGAAGTAATTGAACACAGGTGTGGAATTAGGCAGGAACCGTGGTGGGCAGCTGGGGCAGGCAAACCTCAGATATTGCGGGTTTGGTTCCAGGCCACCGTGACATAGCGAATAGTATCGCAATAAAGAGAGTCATAATTGTTTTGCTGATAGAGGGTCTTCCCTTCCATTTGTAAAAAAAACACAACACCTGTAAAACACGATAAAGCAAAGCACAGTAAAATGAGGTACGCTTGTACCTAAATCCCAAGTGGAAACTTGAAAACAACGCAAAGCTCATGACCCAGAATTATTTCAGGCAAGACAGCTAAGGTATTTATACACCCACACCTGTCACTAATTGGTTAAAAGTTGCTTGGTGGGTGGGGGAAGCACAAGGTTATAATTCACAAGTGCTTCTGGCCTGATTTTTCATAGACAGCCCAAGGGTAGCCCACTGACAAAGATATAGGCACTGACCATTTGAAAAGGGGATTCTCAGGGGTGTGCATCAGGCATCGAGGATAACTATTCAAGTTCCAAATTGGGTTGCGAACTCCATAGCAGAGCCATAACCCACCCTGGAATTCTTATTATCAGAGAAAAGGAAACAAACTCCAGTGCCTAATCCTCAGAACTGTTTCTGCCTTGGGATTTTATATGAGAAACATTGCATAGAACAGTGTGAGTTGTTCACAAAGAACATTTTCCTGGAAAATGCAATTGAAGATTTCACGCAACTGTTGCCCAGCCAAGACTTGATTTAAAAGAGCAGAGTGGAAAACAGATTGGCAGTTTCTCAAACAGTTAAACATTAGAATCTGATCCAGCAAGTCCACTCCTAGGGAATAGCTTCAAAGGAATTGAAAGCAGAGACGCAAATGGGTATTTGTACACCCACGTTCACTGCAGCGTTATTCACAGTTCCCAGAAGATGGAATCAAACCAAGTGTCCATCAAATGATGAATGAATAAACAAAATGTGGTACTTACATACAATGGAATACTATTCTGCCATAAAAAGGAATCACTTTTTGATGTATGCTATAAGGTGGATGGACTTTGAAAACTTGACACTTAGTGGAATAAGCCAGACACAGAAGGACAAATATTATATAATTCCACTTATATGAGAAACCTAGAACAGGCAGATTCTGTAAGGATGGAAGTAGAATAGAAATTACCAGGGGCTGGGGGAAGAAGAGATGGATTGTTTAATGGGTATACATTTTTGTTGGGGATGATAAGAAACTGTTGGGTATACATAATGGTGATGATTATATAACAGTGTGAATGCGTTTAATGCCATTTAGTTGTACACGTATGAATGCTCAAAATGATAAATATTATGTATGTTTTACCGCAATTTCAAAAATCAGAGCAGACTATTAAAGCACAGCTCAGGGATGTTGATTCTGAAAGAGGCTGGTGATCAGACTTGAAGCGAGAATAATTTTGAAGTACTCAGACAAGTAGATTGACAGCTTATCCTGTATATGATTTTCTATAAATATCTTTTCTCTCAAATATGCTTTTGTTAGGAGTTTGTTTCTATGTTTGCCTATGTATAACTCAGCTTCTTTCCAAAAAGGATTTGAGGTCATTTGCATCTAATATGGTCAGGCTAGGCTTAGGCTTTGGGTTACCCCCAAATCTCAGTAGCTTAACACGCAAAGCCCACTTGGGCACCGTGACTCCCCAGGGCAGTTGTCTCTTGTGTGAGCCCAGCATTCCAGGCTTCTTTAATTTCATGGCTCCCCTTTGTCAGCTGGTGCTTTCAGGACTGCCCAGGAAGGCAAAGAAGGTGCTGAAGAGTGGAGTACCAGCAATTAAGTGGCCACCAACTGGAAATGATACAAGTCACCTCCACACACATTTCATTGGCCAGATCAAGTCATATGGCCACACCCAACTTCAAGGGCCTAGGGAACTACATCCCTCCCATGTATAACACAAAGGAAAGTCACCTCTCTCCTCCTCTCCTCGTCTCTCTCATCTCAAAGGCGTTCTGGAGACTTTTATTCCTAAACGCTTCTCCAAATCCTCTCAGCCCTCTCTGTCCTCCTGCCTCTCCTCATCCCTCAACCCCCTCTCTCTGTCCTCCGTTATCACGATTGACTTAACCTCTCCACCTTCTTTAAGCTTTCTCTCATGCAGCCTGTGCCTGCTTTGTCCATAGTAAAGGACATAGCTCTGGGAGCTGACCCAGCGAACTGCAGTCTTTTCCCTTAGGAGTGAGGGAGGTTATGATCATCAGTATATGGGTGACTTTATACATGGGGACACTCTCAACCCGTAGAGGGGGATGTCATTGTGTTTGGACCTAGAGGCACATGGTCCTGCTGAGACACACCTACCTGGTCAGGAGGCCTCACCATTGTTACACGGCTCCCCCATCTCCCTCCGGCCTTCTGCCTCCTTCAGTTCAGTCTGTCTGAATTGTCAGGCGTGATTACACTTTTCCGAAATGCCACACCTTCCTTTGGCCGGAGAGCCATCTTTAGAAGCCTCAGTAAGTGTTCAGATGTTATTGTTCCCATTCTCAGATCAACCCCCAACATCGCTTCTACCGTCACCCCTCCTTGGAGAGGAAAACCTATGGCCAGTGAGCCCAGGGGTCAGAGGTCGATGAATAGGAGTGTAACTGGAGGAGTGGGATATCAGGGGACAGTGGGGCCTGTGCCCGGAGAGGGCAGCCCCACCACAGGCATTCCGATTCTAATTGCAAAACAACATTGTCCTGGCCAGACAGGTCTGATGATAGCAGAACTGGAGTTCGAGTCCCCGAGTTAGGGCTTCGATCATCTGTGAGCTCCAGGCTTCTCGCCCTTTGGGAGTGAGAAGGACAAGAAACTTAACTCTTCTCAATCAGTAGCTGCACCTTGATTTTTTTTTCAGTTCACTTAGTACCCATCTGTGCAGGATGCTGGGTCACCACCGAAGGTGAACCAAATGTACGTGCTGTGTCATATTGTACCCACTAATTTCTAAAAGGAGCTAAGGACAGTTACATTCTCTTAACTCTTATCCTCATGTCTTCACATGGGTGTTGTAATTCGTCGTACATACTGTTCTGCTTTTTTCTTTCCTTTTACATTATTTCCTATACACTTTTTCAAGAATTTCATGTGTTCCTATTAATATGGAATAGTTTATTTAAGTAACCTCAAATTTTAGATTTGGGGGTTATATGTGATTTTTTAACTCATATATATACACACAAATTATATATATAATGTATGAAGTTTATTGAGTGCTCCCCATGGGTTAAACCTGGTACACATCTATACATATGTTTAATTCTTATAACAACCCCATGAGGGTAGGGACTATTAATATTCTCATGTTACAGATCCTGAGCCTCAGAGAGCTTGCATGCGATGTCCGGTTACTCCGCTGGCAGTAGTATGGAGCCTCCTTTCAAAGCTCACACTTTGAACCCCCCTCCTTTGCCATTTTTCTTTCTTTGCATCTTTTTTTGTGAGAAGAGTTACCAGCTAAAGGACCATAACCTCATTTTTTCCGTTGTGGTGGTCCTTAGGTGACTTGGGATAATGTAAGAAGACAGAGATGGTCCAGTTAGCAGAATCTCAGGACCTCTTTGATATTGTAACATCTACAATTCCATGGGTGAAAACCTTGGGTGGTGTTCTGCCTGATGACCAGGGGATCATAGAATGATAACTTATACCTCTTGTTACAGTATTTCACAGTCCTCTCAAAGTTGTGACCTTCCTCCCATCACCGTGACAACTAATATGCCCGTCCCCGGGCCCTTCATTTCCAATTCAGATATATTTGATCCCAGAAGTTAATTCCTGATTCTGCCTATGAGCTCTTGTTGGCACCAAAGTTATCTGCATTTTGGGTTTTGCATTGTTTTAAGCATCCGATGGAGACCACAAGGCATTCATCCTACCAATCATCCAGGGCAGTGGTTTTCAAACTGTGCTCCAAAGAGTTCTTGAGTTTCACTGTGGTATCTTAAGGGCTCTCTCAAGGGCCAGCGGGACCCCTCAAGTTCTTATCCCTGTTTAATATATTTATATATATCCAAAATTTTATCTTATTATATCACCTTTTTGTTGACTATTAAATTTTTTGGCATATAGAACAGATTTTTTTTATATAACCAAATACATTCATTTTGCTTGCAATTTTTCTTTCTATGGTTTTTTATGAACTCAGGTATTCTCCACGGTTGAGATAAATATTCTTGCAACTTCTTTGGTTAGCTCTAACTCGTCTCAATTTTTTTTCAAAAAGACTGCTTTTTAAATGGTTTTATGTGATTGGCTATATAATTATGCTTTGATTTATTTCTAAAATTATCACATCATGATTTGAGAATACATTTTCCAGAATTCTCTTTTCTATTTGAATTTCTCTTTGTCTGCTGTTATCTGTATCTATTTCATCTGGGTTTTCTCTTATGTGATAGAGTTTTGAAGCAGGAGGGAACATAATCTCCAAACAAACTCCAAACTGGGTAAACATACCCAAAATAACATTTCAGTTGTGTGTTTCAGGGCATAGAAATTTAGTGTTATTGATTTCATCGCTTGTGTAACTTTTATTATTGTTTTATTAATACCTTTTATTTTTACTTTTTCGTACTTTATATGCTAACATCTTTTTTAAACTTACATATAAATTCCTGCAACACATTGACAGATATTTGCTGACTTTAGATCATCTCTCCAGTTGTAATTTTTAGCAATTTTTTTTAGGTAAACCACTTAAAGCATTTTATATTCTTATTTTTTAAATCAGGTTTAAACTTCTCTCTTTGTAGGAGAATTTCGCACATTTAATATTTGGTTTCCTATATATTATCTTTTTTCGTTCTGTACTCACATTTTTCTATTCTCTTTTCAATTCTGTAACTTCTATTACAGTAGATTGGGTATCTTTTTTGTCATTTTCAGTGTGATCGGAATGAAATTTATCTAAACTTCCTGCAGCTAAAAGACAATTTTTGCCATTATTTTTCATGTTTATAAACAAAATTAAGATCCCTTTCTCTGGATAGTATAGAGTCCTGTGCCTTTGGGTTCAGCCCCACTCCCTCATTCCCTCCAACCCTTCCCCCCGCCCCACCGGCTGCTGGTTGTTGCATCTTGTTCTCTGGAAATGCTTTTCGAGATTACATTTTTTCATCTTAGAACCTGCGTTGTGTCCTCACACCTGATAACCGAGAGCATGTCACCTCCACAACCTTTTTCTCTCTAGTGATCTTAGCATTTCTCTTTTTGGTATCTTCCTCTTCATTTTGGTTCCATTCTTCTTATGCCTCTGGACATTTAGGTTTTGGTTGATAATTTACTTAACATTATTGCATTTTCTCAAGCCTTGCTTCTGCTTTCAAAAGCAAGATAATTAACCTTCAAGAGAATCACTTTCCTATGTGGTCTGAAAATAATGTCCCACTTAACACTGAGTGGAGAGGAAAAAAAGAAAGGAAACAGTAGCGTCTGTCACCAGCTTCCTCTGTGCTTTGTGCTCCTGGCTTCTCTTACTCCTAAGTCTGCACCTCTTTTTATGAGCACTTCAGTCTCGAGGCTATATTATTCCTTCCTGTTGCCGGTACTACTGTTTCTTTGTCTCAGTCTTTAAAAAGGAAAAGAAAGTGACAGATATATCAACAACAGATTGCATTGGGCAGGTGTTGCAGAAAACTGCAGTGGCAATGTCTTCAGCACTAGAAGTTTACTTTTCCCACTTGCTGAAATTGAGAGGTCTGCAGCCCAGGGCCACCAGTGTCCCAGGGCTTTTTGTCTTTCTGCTCCGGCAGGCTTAGATGGTGGCTTTCTCCCTTGTGCTTATAGAACAGCTTCTCCAGTTCCAGACATTGCCACCAGCACCAAGGCAGGAAGAAAGAGAAAAGACAAAGATATATCCCTTGGATGCTGTCCCTCAAAAAGAACTTTCTCAGAGGCCTCCACTTCTGTTTATATCTCATTGGCCACAATATGTCAGAATGTCCTCGCCCCGGTCTGCATGGAAGTGCATCACTACCGAGAACACAATTAAGGTTCTTTTACTGAAGCTGAAGAGAAGGGACAGTGTTGTGTGGCAACAATACTGTATCTTCTGAAAAAATACTGTCTGGGCATCTTTTAGGATTATTTCGAGAGGTAGTTTATGAGTAGTTAATGTCTTAAAGTTTTTTCGATCCTGGCAATTTTTCTTCAAGTGTTCTCTTAATGATCCTTGCTTTTTAGTTTATCTTGGCACCCTTATTAGTCTCAGTTTGGATATTCCTGTTTCTCAAAGTCTATCAGGTACTTTTGCTTTGCTTTCATTTAATGCCATATCTTGGATTTGATTCTCCATTTATCTTTCAGCTCACTAATTCTTTGTTCCATTGTCTGATTACTGTCTGCTGATTTTAACTATATTTCCAGAAGATATTTATTAAGGATCTACTATGTGTCAGGCACTGGTATAAATATAGGAAGTTTCTCTGCCATTTTCCTGTTATCTTTCTTTCTTATCATCTTAATAGTTCTTGATTTATAATTTCCTTTATTTTAAACATCCTCAGGACTTATTTATTTTATAATTGGAAGTTTGTGCCTTTTTACCACCTTCACCCATTTCACTCACCTCCCCGCCTTCCCTTGTTCTGCCAACCACAAATCCTTTCTCTGTATCTATAAGTTCAGTTTTTTTTTAAGATTCCACATATAAGTGAGATTATAGGTATTTGTCTTTGTCTGACTTATTTCACTTAGCATAATGCCCTCAAGATCTAGCCATCTTGTCACAAATGGTAGGGTTCCCTTCTTTTTATGGCTGAATAATATTCTACATTGTATATATGTGTATGTATTTATATGTATGTGTATACGTACACATTTTACATCTGTAGATGAGCACTTAGGTTGTTTCCATGTATTGGCTATTGTAAATAATGCTACAACATACATGGGGGTGTAGATCTCTTTTCAAGCTTAGTGTTTTTGTTTCCTTCAGGTAAATACTCAGAAGTAGAAATGTTGGATCGTATGGTAGTTCTGTTTTCAATTTTGTGGGGAACCTCATACTGTTTGCCATAGTGGCTGCAACCATTTACATTCCCACCAGCAGTGCACAAGGGTTCTCTTTTCTCTACATCTTTACCAATGCTTGTTATCTTGTCTTTCTGATAATAGCCATTGTAACAGGTGTGAGGCAATGTTTCGTTGTGGCTTTGATTTGCATTTCCCTGATTAGTGGTATCGAGCACCTGTTCATGTATTGTCGGCCATCTGTCTTCTTTAGAAAAATGTCTGTTCAGATCCTCTGCCCATTTTGTTATTTATTTATTTGTTTGTTTGTTTATTGATTTTGACTTTATTTATTTTTTAAACATTTTATTTTTTAATTTTCCTTCTCCTCTCTCCCTCCTCCCTTCTGATAACCACTAGTCCATTGTCCATGTTTATGAGTCTCTATTTGTTTGTCCTGATCGTTTGTTACTTTTAGGTTTATATCCCACACATGCGATATCATGTGATTTTCAACCTTTTCTGTCTGGCTTATTTTGCTTAGTATGATTATTTGAAGGTCCATCCATGTTGTTGCAAATGGCAGTATTTCATCTCTTCTTATGGCTGAGTAATATTCCATTGTATATATATACCACAGCTTCTTTAGCCAATCATCTGTCATAGGACACTTCAGTTGCTTCCATGTCCTGGCCACTGTGAATAATGCTGCTATGAACATCGGTGTGCAAATATCTTTTTGAATATGAGTTTTCAAGTCTTTGGGGTAAATACCCAGTAAAAAGATTGCTGGATCATATGGTAGGTCAATTCTTAGTCTTTTGAGGAGCCTCCATATCGCTTTCCATAGTAGTTGTACCAATTTGCAGTCCTACCAGCAGTGTATGAGGGTTCCTTTTTCTCCGCATCCTCTCCAACATTTGTTATTACTTGTCCTGTTGATTATAGCCATTCTAACAGGTGTGAGATGGTATCTCATTGTGGTTTTGATTTGCATTTCCCTAATAGCTGGCGATGTTGAGCATCTTTTCATACATTTGTTGGCCATTTGTATGTCCTCTAGGGAGAAGTGTCTCTTCAGGTCCTCTGCTTATTTTTTGATTGGATTGTTTGTTTGTTTTTGTTGTTATCGAGTCATATGAGTTCTTTGTTCTTTGTATATTTTGAATATTAGGCCCTTATCAGAGGTGTTGCTTGCAAATATATTTTCCCATTTGGATGGTTGTCTCTTTACCTTGTTGATGGTTTTTTTTGCTGAGCAGAAGCTTTTTAGTTTGATGTAGTCCCATTTATTTATTTTTGCTCTTACCTTTGAGGTCAAATTCATAAAATCCTCTTTAAGCCCAAGGTCCTTGAGGTTAGTTCCTATGTTTTCTTCTATACATTTTATTGTTTCAGGTCTTATATGCAGGTCCTTAATCCATTTTGAGTTAATTTTGGTGTGTGGTGATAGGCAACAGTCTAGTTTCATTCTTTTGCCTCTACCCATTCTGTAATCAGATTGTTTGTAGGTTTTTTGGTTTTTTGTTTTGTTTTATTTTGGGTTTTTTTGCTATTGACTTGTGTGAATTCTTTATATATTTTGGATTTTAATGCCTTATCAGGTATGTGATTTACAAATATTTTCTCCCATTTGGTAGGTTGCCTTTTAATTTTGTTGATGGTTTCATTTGTCGTACGGAAGCTTTTTCGTTTGATGTAGTCCCACATGTTTATTTTTGCTTTTGTTGCCTTCGCTTTTGGTGATTTATAATTCTTTTCTCTCTGAAAGTAGATTTTCTTCATTCAATCTTATACATTTGTGAAGTTTTTCTTTTTTTATTTTCCCTGGCTATTTCCCATAAGCCGTTCCCATTTCCAGCAGAATTTTAAGAACTTTCTTTGAGACTAAAAATTTTAAAACTCAGTTTCTGTTACATTTAGCATTTTTCTCACTAAGGCCTATTTTGTTAATTCTGGCTGTTGATCTTTTCTGCTCCAGATGCTATATTTTAGGTATTTGATATGGAGGCATGCTATACTATTTCTGAATCTACCATATTTTTTAGACTTAGTTTTTTTGTTTATTTAACAGCCTGTGACCCAATACCAACACCTATAAAAAGAAATGTGTGTGCGAAAACATGCTTTGACCACATAGGGATAAACTTGTGTTCCATTTAATAGAATGATGTATGAAGACTGAACTCTGAGAGTCGATAATTTAAAGGAAATACCACCACATTTTCAGACAATTTTCCTGGAGGATATGGGACCTGGGGGCTGGTTGGAAAGTGTTGGTGACTTGCTTATTCTCTCAACAGTCCTTTGAGTTAGGGAAATAAGGCTCAGAGAGAGTCAATAACTTTCCCAAGTATACACAGCCGGTGAGTGACTATATCAGTTAGGAATTTTGTTTAGCTTCAAGTTATATGACTGGAAATGGACACAGCCTTTACACTATCCCTGAAAAGAGGTCCGCACTGCATGTAGGCAGCTCAGGGCTAGTGTGGTGACTGGACAGTGTCAACAGGGAGTCAGGTGTTTCCAGCTCTGCTGTCCCTAGGGTGTGGCCCTGTTCCTCAGGACTCAACATGGCTGTTGGTGTGGCCATCACATCCATACCATAGGTACATCCAACGGTACAAGATGGAAGAAAGGGAGACGAAGGGTGTGGCCTTTCCCTTTCAAGGAGATGTCTTAGGTCAGTTTCTCTAAGAAGCAAACCCCAGGCTAAGGATTTGGGTGGAAATGATCAAGGAAGTGCTCCCAGGAGAGACCAGTAGAAGACACCAGTTGGCTGAGGGCAGTGAGGATGAGAAAAGGGAACAAGCCAAGTAGAGGGGTGTTTTACGGAGCTCTGGAACATAAATTACACCTTGGAATTTGTCCCACCTTGAGGCAAAGGAACTGGGCTTTTACAGTCTCACACCAGTCACTCATTGGCTGTGGCTAGGGGTGGGAGGAACCTAAAACCTAAACCCCAGGTATAGGCTATTAGCAGCCAGGCTCACCACAGCTGGGGCATGGACATACAGAGCTGGCCAAGGGGTTTAGGGGGATCTGGGTGGGACACCAACAGTGTTGATTACAGGGGGCCTCCCAGAAATCTCAGATAATATTTCTCTTACATTTCATTGTCCAGAACTTTGTCACATAGTCATACCCAGCTGCAAAAGTGGCTAGGAAATGAAGTCTTTATTCCAGATGGTAATGTGTCAGAAAATAATTACGAAGGAATAACGAATGAAAGAACACCAGAGGCACCTAGCAGTGCTGGCCACAGGAAGATGATCAATGATGAATCACAAAGAGCCTCAACTATCAGGCCACGGCGTGGGGGGACTCTGCACAGTGGGGCTGGCCTGCTGTTAGAGACTGGGGAAGAGTCACATCGTAAAACATGGAGTGTCGGGGAGGTTCATCGGGCAGAAGTGTATCAGATCTCTCAGAAGAAGAGTCTGGACACTTGGAGAGCAGTGAGGAGGCTGTGACCATAGCCCCAAACTGCAAGGAAATAGAGGAGACGGAAGAAGGGCAGGTAGCAGGTCCCTGGGGACAGCCTAGCTGCAGAGCTCAGAACAAATGGCCTCTGCCTTATGCAGAGAATGGGATAGTGTGGTGAGGGCAGGATGTCATGGGAGCTACCCAGGGAGCGTGGGAGCAGGACCCGCTGCAGAATTGGTCGTGGGGGTCTTTAGGGCTGGCAGGTGCCATTGCTGGCTGGCCTTCCCTCCCTCCCTTCCATCCCTCCTTTCTTCTCTTTTTAACTAAGGTTGTTAGTAATGTTAGTCTCCAAAGGAAAAACAATAATGCAAGTGGAAAAGACTATTCTTTATTTCTTGTTAAACTAAGTCATTAATAAAGTTAGCTCTCTGTCAAAAAAAATATTTAATGGAAATAGAACTGAAATTTCCACCTCAGACAGGCTGGATCTATGGGTTGGAACCATGTCATCAGGTCTGTCTCTGTCTGTCTCTGTCTCTGTCTATCTGCCTGTCTGTCTGTCTTAGCTTTGCTTTTTTCTTGCGAGTGCCAGTCTCAGGGCCTGCCCCAGAGCCGTGAAGTCAGCCCCAGCAGCGTCAGACTGACATGACTCTTAGCATCCAAGAACTCGGAAGGAAAAAGAGCCCGTCTTCCCAGAGTTCCTGAACAGAGCTCGACGGGGCCCTGTGTGGTCACGTTTTCATGACAAACTTAATGAGAGTTAAGTCAGGTCATACACCCACCTCTGGCGTGGGTGGCAAGGGACATGTTGGAGTGACATGCAATGGAAAGTCAAGAAGGGAGCAATTCCCAAGATCCTTGGTACACACGGAGGGGAGGAGGGAGGATGGCCCCCAGACACACCAGTGTGGATCACTTGGTATATGATGCTATTGTCGTTAGAAACAGGGATACCAAAGTGGGGTCATTTATGTGGTCATTTATGTGGTCATTTATGTGGTCATATATGTGGTCCATGGTGACCAAAATGTCGTTATGCAGTGCATGACTGTATGCTCAAAAGAGACATTCATCTATTTTTTTTTTCCTTTCCTGTGATACCTTTGTCTTGTTTTGGCATCAGGATAATTCTGGCCCATAGAATGAGTTGGGAAGTGTTCACCTACAGTTCTTCTGTGCCTTTCTGAGGCTGCCCAGAATTAATGTCTGTGGCATGGATGTCCAATAGTTAAAATGTCCCTCCTATTGCAGGACATGTGGGTTGTTTCTAATTATTTGCTGGTATCACAGCTCTATAATGCATATTATCAATTTTAATATTTAAACTCTTAATTTTAAATATGTGCGGGTACTGTCAAATTTTTGAGAATTTAAAATTTTAAACATTCTCTTAACCAATTTGCAAGGATCTTGTTATTCTCACAGCTAATGTGCACTGTGTTCTTCCTCTTCCTTGGTACTATAGTGAACATTCTAGACACCTAATTTTTCATCCTATGGGGTAGTACTGTTATTTTCCTCATTCTGTGGGCAAGAAATCTGGAGCACTGGGGGTTAAATAGCTCGCCCAAAGTCACACAGCTAGGAAGTGGCAGAACTCTGATTCAAATTTTGCTCAGTTGTGATTTAAATTTTAGAGAGGAAGTTAGCCTCTGAGACAGTCAAAAGTCTACTAAAAACTAGAATAAAAACCTATGGCCCCGGTTCTTTGATTATTTTTACCATCTCAGGATTTCTATTTGTTGTTACTGATGAACATTTTTTATAAGCTATTGTTTTGAAGAAATTGGGCTGCCAGGCGGTATAATGAGGAAGACATCTAGATGTCCCACACTGGGTTTGAACACTGTCCTTTCTCCCCTCTTCTGAGGACTACACCCAGCACCCATCTCATGTCAAATATAAAATTCAGTTTGGTTCAGTCAGAATTTATTGAGTTCCTCCTATAGGCCCAACCTCACTGCAGGGATTTCTTAACCCAGGTCCATGGAGAGAATTCAGAGGTCTATAAATTTGGATGAGAAAGGAATTACATCTTTATGTTTACTAACTTCTAACGAAGCAGCTTTTAGCATTTTCTTCAACAATGAACCTAAGCAACGACCCACAGGTAGCATGAGCAGCACCTGTTACTAGTAGAAATCACTGATGTATCCCTCTCACTTGACAGCATGGCAGATGCCACTACGATCATTCCCTTTCAAAATTATGGTAGTTATTAGACCCATTCTTGTTATTTAATGATTTAATAAGGAAGCGTGTGTACTATAGCACACATTTGTTTCATAGTTTAATAACTGTTTTAACTTTGTAATCGTTTGCATGTTATTTCTTTCATTTAAAGAACATTCTGAGAAGGGGCCCACCGGCTTCCCCAGACTGCCCAAGGCTCCTTGTAACTGATACAGGAATTGGGAGCCACAACAAGGTTAGGCTGGTTTTGAATGAAGAGAGAAAGAGGAACAATAATCGCTGCCGTCACTGCCCTTTGTGCGATTAGTGAAAGGCATTAATCCTCTTATAATTTGAAAATCGACTTCAGATACTACTGTTGCTCAATCATTGGGCATAATCTCATCTTTTCCCGATGATTCAGAAGACATTTCAGAATGTTGCAGTGTCTTGAGGGTCATCATTGGGAGCGTTGATGGCCACGCTCCCTCAGAGCAGTGGGAAAAAAGCAAGCGTTTAGAACTGTCCTATTTATAGAGTGCTTTTCAAATAGAGTAGTACACTTGGTTCAGAGTTGCCTCTCTCTTTTTTTTTATCTCTACATTCTCAGCTGGTTATGGTGTCCCTCTGACTCTCAGCCCACCACCTCCCCGATGGCTGCAGTGTCACATGTACTCTTTGTTGTAAATATTGGTTTGGGAATATATAATACTCTTTATAGTTATTTAGCATTACTTCTTGTTTAATATTTAAATTAGATGCTGCACCTTTGGCCAAAGGTGACATGCTTTATTCCACCTGCAGTTGGTGATGTGCTGGTAAATGTTTAACAACCAACTTTAAAAACAAACAAACAACAACAACAACCACCACAAAAAAACTCTTGAGTTATAGCATTTGCCTATTTCCATGGTATAAATATTCCCAACAATGGCTGACTTCAAGCTATGAACGTGAAGTCACTGAAGGCAGGAGGCAGAGCAAGATGTGCATAATTGGCTCCTGTGAGCCTATACCAACCAGTTCCAGGATACTTACCTTGGGCTGCAGAGGGTTTGAGAAAATTCAAATTAAGTCTCAACTTTTAAAAATTACACTTTCCAGTCAAAATCTAGATTTCTGACTTCTCTTGGAAAAATAGAAAATCTTGCTATGCTAGGCGCACATTTCTCCAAGCCAGCCATTCACAGAACAAAAGCTGTGGATCTACACCCTTCAGGGAGCCCATTGGGACCCTGATGCTACCCGGCTGAGTGTCATCTGCCAATCATCACTGTGTTTGACTTCTTTCCTGTCCCCCGGCCTAACTGCTAAGGTTCAGCTTGTCTTTGAGATATAAGAACCAAGTGATGTGTCCCCTGGCTTTTTATCAAAAAAAGTCAAGAAAGAGTTGCAGAGTTGGGTCCCCTATGATTTAATTTTTAAAAAATAGTTTCCAGTTTGATTGTGAGGCAGTCAAGTTTCTCCTTAACGGGGTGCATGAAGAATTTACTCCATTCTTGTTAATTTCCCTCTGGTCATCCCAAATCAGTAGGCAAAGAGATTTGCTCCTTAAGATATTTAATAAGTGAGAATTGAACCAGAAAAGCATGAATTTTGTGACAGACTAAAGGTTCTCCTATGAGAAATAAAGACCCACTAACAGGAAATGGTGAAAAGTGACAAGTTCAGAGGAAACCCGGTGAGTAATTAGAGATGTATCAAGCCCTGTGTATAGGCAGTTGACACAGCATAGTAAGAGAAAAATGGCATCTCTGAGATCTTGCTGGATCCCGTCCATGTTGATTTTGGATGACAACCAAGTGTCTGGGGGAAAGACTGCTCTGAAACTTGGGATGTGGAACAACCCTGCCAAAGTGATTGTACCATAAATACCTCATTATTTATGAGTATTAAAGACCCATAAAGAGTATGAGACAGTTTAATACCCTGTTCTGGGGCGATTTAAGCATGTGAGGTTTGGAAAAGGGGATGAGGGGGAGTCTGGGAGTTTCTAGTGCTGAAGGTTTGGGGAAGTCAGAAAAGCAGTGGGGTAAAGAATTATATTACGTATGTATCCTCTTAAACATCGGCAAGAGTGTTATTTAAAAATGAAATCAATTTCACGTCGGAAAAGGGAGCTCCATTTTTAAAGACACCTTTTGTGAACATTAACCCGGTGAAACGTTTCTAATGACTCCTATAAAAACTCTCCATGTTCTTATCACCTTGTGTTTGTTGCGGGGGAAGAGAGGGTCCCCGTGATAAGCCATGTCCATCCATTCAGGTTCTTCTGTCCGATAATTTACATAAATGAAGAGAGGAGAGGAGTTTTTAAGTGATTAACAGAGTTTATTGGACACAGATTCAGTAAAGCCACAGTGAAAAAGAAAAATACTGCAGTTTGCGGGCAGAAGATAAGGAAGATGGATGTCAGAGGGAGCATTCTAAAGTGGCAGGAAAACCTGCCAATAAGTAAAGGAGATGAGTTGGATTTAAGATAGCAAACACAAGCTTTTCAGACTTGAGCATTGCCATTTCTTTGTTTTTAAAGAAGCATCAGGATGCTCTAAAAGAGGAGAGGCAAAAGAAATAGCCACGATTTTTTAGGGACCTACTTTGTACCAGATGCTGAATCTCCTCTGGGCACTGATTGGGCCGACACTCCAAGCAGATACCCGATTATAATAAATAAATTTGTCGAGCCCTTCAGGGAGCCAAGCACCATACTAAGTGCAGATTTATAATTATCCCTTTTGATCCTCAGAACAACACTACGAAGTAGATGATGAAGTCCCCATTCCACAGATGAGAAAACTGAGACTTAGGAAACCTGCTCCTTGTCCCACAACCGGCAGAAGGTAGAGCAGGTCCATTTGGCTCCAAAGCCCATACTTGTTCTAGACTGCTGCGTCACCTCCACAAGCATCAGATTGTACTGCGAACTAATTAGTTGAGCATAATGCTCCCCAGAAACATGGTGTAGAATTGCTATTGTTCTCCAAGCGCTGATGAAGAAAGTTCATTCAAAATATTATCAGTGAAAATGGAGTCAACTCCATTTCCACTTGACGTTATTTTTCCTTAATAGTTGTGTTTTGTTGTTGTTGTTGTTGTTGTTGTTTAAAAAAAAAAAAAAAGCTGTTACCACTGCCTTGGTTTCCTTTGCCACCTCAGCATTTTAAACAAATCGAGGGTGAGTCGGAGAGAATGGTGGAGGTTTTCGAGGCTCTATTCCAAGGAAGCCCTGATCTGTTGGGTGTGCCCAGCCTACATTACATGTGGATTGAATATTACTAAAGGCTGCAGGGGCACCACGGAGAGTGGACAGTGCTGGATTGTTGGAGGTTTCCTGTGAGGCTCCTTGTCACCCACTCACTTGCAGAGAATACGGTGAGCGGTCTGAGTTCCACAGGGTCGGTTCCTCCCAGGAGCCTCAAACGTCTCCTCGCTCATAGGTGGAGGCTTATGTCAAATCCTCAGTCATGGAACTCAGGAATACAGTTCAGAATCTTTCTCAATATCCTGAATGTGCTTATTCTGTAACCGAATTAGTGCCTGACATTTGGAAATACCAATTTGTTCCCTAACTGGCTGCGCTGTATTGGGATTTGTTGCAATGGGATTTGGTGGGTGCCATGCTGCCCCTCTGGCTTTTTTTCTCTCATTGCATCATATCTCCTACCTTCTGCTTCAGCGTTCACTCCACGGAGAAGAGTGGGAGTGTCCCAGTACCTCCTAGGACTTGCTGTCTACATGGAACCATGAGCTCCATGTCTATCTCATCCACTTGTGTGTATCTACACCTAGCACTGAGCCTGCGCTAGGTATGACCGCCTACCAGCTGCCATCTGTAGATTAAGCAATTAGGTTACACCACCCACAACACACCCAGTGTACAATACTGGAAGGAAAAAAAGACAAAATTGCAATAAAAAAAAATTCCCCTCCAGAAAAAGGAATGCGGGATTGAAGGTCTGTGGCATCATGTCCTACCTACTGGTGCAGAGTGTATACAACACCCTGAGGGCCAAGAGGAGGAAGGTGAAACCAGGCTCTTTAAGACACAGATGTCAAAAGCCATTCAAATTTGAGCAAACACGGAGATTTCTTCATTAGGATCCAACCCCCCTCTCCTTGTCCTAGGGCAGAAACTTCAGGAGATCCTCAGGAGAAGGCGAGTCTCTCGGTCTCTCTCTGGGCCTCCTGCATCTGCTTCACATTTCCCTCTCGACCATCCCATGTGCCAGGCAGGATCCAGCCTCGGGGCTCTGCATGGGGCTTTAAAATACAGATTCAGAGAGCCTGCACATTCCTACTGCACAGTTCCCTAAGTACCGCGGGGTACACATAGTTTTAGGTGATACATGGAAAGCATTGCATTATTTTTTTTGAATTTTTATTTATTTAAATGGCATGTGCACACACAGACACAAAGCCTCTGTGATTTCTTGCTCTCGTTGCTTAGGATGAAGTTCAGAGTTTTAAGGTGATGCAATTCATATAACAATTTTAGGCCCATGACCACCAAGCTAAAGGTCAGTATGGCCACATCATGAAGAAGGCCCTTTTGGAGACTATGAAAGCCTTATCTGATTATTTTGGAAATGGACTTGGTCCTGTTAATAGGCTTCTCTTCATCAAGGAATACCAGAATCCTACTCCAAATCTTTAGAAAATAATTTTGTATTCACCTTTGAAATTAAAGAATAAAAATGATCCATTATCTCACTAACCAGTTACTGCTTCCATTTTTGTGTATTTCTTTTGTATGGATTTTACATAATTGAGACAAAATATTTCTGTCTCAGTAGAGTTTTTGCTTGAGATTCTGCACTGCCTACAACACTGTAGGAGCAACCGTGAGTGTAGAGAGTATCAGAAGTGGAACTCTCTCCACCCTTATCCAAATTAACCTTTTGGTAACTTTGAAATGTCCCAGATAAATCTGAGGCCCTTTATTTCTTGTTAATGGCTTCCTTTTCCTCAAAGTCGAGTATATAAGAAGTTAGAAGAAAACTAGAATGTCCATTGGTTGGGTTCCAGGAAACTGAGGATTGATTTATCCATAGGAGTTATTAGAAAGATTGTTTCTGGCTCGTGGTTGGCTTTGTGTGTATCATCGCGTTTTTTTTGTTTGAGAGACAACTGAGAGAGAAATGCTGACTATCGAGGCAAATTTTGCCATCACAGATCAAGGTCGTCTCTGCATGATTGAAGCAGCCAGTCAATATTTGTGAAACATGACCACAGAACTTTTGGAAAAGTAGAAAACAGGTGGGCGTGATGTTCACAGAGTTATTTAGAAGAGTTTGGAACATCTGCTTAAGGGAGAAAGTTCTAGACCACATACTTTCTATTAAAGAAAAAAAAAATGCTTTTTTCCTTCCAGGATAGACAAGCAGCTCAAGTGGTCCCAAAACTGTATGTATTTGGCTTTGTCATACAGAATAGTTTCTTCCTCCCAGCAAATTTCCTTCCCTAATGTACCTACGCCTGGCAAATCACGCAGCTCAGAAGTTTTCCTGAGTTGCTGTTCTATTAGCACCATTACTTAAGGCTGCCTTTCCCTTCTCAACTCAATATTAAAATTAATATGTGTTTTCTACATTAAGAAGTGCCTAAGAGCTTGGATGGAGTTTCTCTGGAGTTAATCCCACTCTGGCATAAATAGTATAGATAATCTACACCTGGATAATGGGGGTTTGGCCACGGTGAAAAAAGAACTAAGTGAAACTAAAAAGAGCTTCATGTAGAAACCCTGATGCAAAAAAGTGAGTTCGCTTTCCACCCTAAAAGCTCCCTAATAGGTACCATGGCTGCATTTTTGTGATTGAATTTTTTGTCACTGGCCAATTCTCAGACCTCAGTAATATTTGATCCCTGATGAAATCTGAACTGGAAGTAGATTCTGCATAATGAAATTACTTTTAATAAGCCACTTCTAGCTGGAATGGGTGACCTCCAGGACATAAGGCTTTTCTATTTCCTGGAGAGAAAATTACGTACGTCAGAGAAGACAAAAGCCTAATCAGACCAAGGTTATTAGACCTGAAGCGTTGGATTGAACAACAACAACCCAAACCCAGTCATCTCATCAAATTAGTAGTGGTTATTTTTATAGCTTTGATTGGTCCTCATGAAAGAGTGAAATGATTTTGAGAACTACTCTGGAGAACCACCACTTTTTAAATTGTATTGGCATCTCAGGTTAGGTATTTGACTCAAGCAGATGCCTCCACATTCTTTACAAGTAAGTGGGCTGCAGCTTAACGGAGTTGCCCTATAAGGAGCTTCACTCTTCAGTATCTTCATCTGTAACGGGCGGGTGGGGGGCGGGGGGTGACAGTAATAACACCTCACAGAGTTGAGCTGAAGAGTAAAAGAATGGCTTAGGCCAGGTATGCAGAACCATGCCCACAATCCAGTGGGCACTCAATCCCCATTCATTCCGATGGCACTTTTTCATTTGAAATCACTCCCGGTACAGAATGGGCAGGAGACAGTTTTTCTGGAATCATTATCAGCAGTCCTCGCATGTCTCCACTCTGATACCTTGCCCTGGATCAGCCCCCAGTGAGGGCATCTTGTCCTCACATGGCAAAACCCGTACTGAGACAAGGGGTTGGGATCTCATTCAGGAATGACCCATTGAAATGGACTCCTCTGGACATAAGTGGGTGCCCCATTAATTCTGGTTAAAGGTGAGGCTGTCCACCTGTGGCACAGTACTGCCCACAGAGAGAAAGCTCACCAGATGCCAGACTCAGCATACAGCTCTTCGATTTCCTAGAGCATCTTCATTCGTGGATGAGAGGTTAAGGAAAACTCTTGCATGTGCTCAAGCGCCTGGTAGCAAAGGCAGAATTCAGTCCAGGACTCCGGAATCCAGAATCTCAACCCTGGTCCCCCTCTCAGACACATTCAGAACGTGTCTTCTCTCTTGCCTCCTTCCTGGTTTGGGGGAATCAATTACACAGTGTATTCTCTCCTATGCACCCCCCTGTGAATTGCCTCCCCTTATCTACATAGCCCCTGGGAACGGGAGTTTTCCCATGGAGCTTCTAAATCAGTATGGTGAGTTTTCTTAGATGTTCACACTGAGTTTTTGTCTCTCTAGTGGCCGTTTCCCAATCAAATTGGAAAATTTCAGTCTAAGCGTTATACATTAGAGTTTGAGGAATTTTATTTTCATTAACGCTTTGGGAATTTTAACGGCAACGTGGGTTATTTTCCCCAGGACCTTTTCCCATGAAAAATAATACAGGTATTTTTTTGCAATTGAAAATTGCATGGAAACTGGGCCCCCCTCCCCTCTTCACCCCGAGGAGGGAACGGTACCTCTTTTCTTGGGCCAGAGGAATCTGTAAGTACATCTCCCACTGCTGAAGGCTTCTTTTCTTCTTCTCTTCTCCCTGGCTGAGATGAAGCAGGAATCTCACCCAGATGTTGAAGATCAGCTTCTCAGCTTCCTTAACACCTCGTCTTTGTCTGGATGTGGCTGGTGCCAGGTAGGAGTCAGCCGCTCTTGTCTACCTGTCATCCTCCCCTCTCTCTCTCTCCCGATCTTTCGCCATGTTGAAGATGCACCTCACTCCTCCTTTGACATCGATTTTCTTCCTCAAGGACACAATGGAATGAAATCTTCGCTCAACCCCACTGCTTCCTCCTGGTCATGCTGTTTGGCCCCTCCCAGTTCTTCTTGGGTGTCAAGAACTGAGTCATTTCAGGGCTTTGTCTCTGGACCCTTCTCTCCCTTAAAGCTGTAACATCTTTTGTTTATAGAGACTATTTTAAAGCCATTATTTAATAGGTCATTCTTTGATAAGTTTCTGGAAGCCTCACTGAAAACACAAGTTCTCTGAAGGCGTATTTCTCCCTTCCCACAGCAAGCACCCAGATGGCAATGAGACACTTTGCCCTTGTCACAACATGCGTTACCGTGTTTGGGGACTCTTGTGATTTGCTTGATAATTGTATCCTTTTCTAAATTTCTTCAAAAACTTTGATAATCTGAAGAATTCTGCCAGACGTGTCTCACGGGGGTGATATCTTTCTTCTGTTTCTGTCCCGAGCTACATGTCCTCATGGGATGACCAGGTTAAACCCAAGAGAGATCTGCCCTATCCAGGTTTGGCAAGGAAGGTAGGAGGGTCCCAGGTAATCCCTTCCCTTCTTAGGTGGTATCATCTTAAACTTGGGGATTGACTCCAAATTCATTTTGCCATTTACAAGTTGGGGGTTGGGTTTATGTCCATCCACACCTCCACGACAGCCAACAGTGCCATCTTTTCTGTTCTGATCTTCCAAGCTCCTTCCTGCTGCAGGCCCTTTAGACTTACCTTTCTTTCTCTCAGCTCTTCGTGAAGCTGGGTCACCGTCCTTCAGGCTCACCTGAAGACAGAAGAGCTTCTCTTACCACCTCTGGAGAAGTAGCCCTCCCCTCATTTATCTCCTCTGTGCCCTATCCTGAAACGATGGACATTAGAGGCAAAAGCTGTCGCTTCATTTTCATATTCAGAATGAAGCAAGGGGCAGAACAACCAGTGTTTGACAATGGAATTCTTACACATTTTGTGGGGATCCTCTCTGTATGCAGATTAGGTTCCACCCGCCCTGTGGCCCCGGATTGTTGTCATTGAGGATGATAGTGTATTAATAGGCTTAGAATCTCAGGTTTTGGGTCTTTAGCTACAAAATCCATTGCCTTCCAAAATCTGGAATTGTTATTTTTTTTCTTCTTGCCATTTTTTTTTTTTTTTTTTTTTTGAAGGCCAATTCCAAATAGACGAGGCAGCAGTTTGTGTCCGAAAGGAGCCAGGAACATGGGCTCCATTTATTATTTTTTTTAATGTCTTTGTCTCCAAGGAAAAGATCCTGGGGGATAAAATAATAATTGAGCTTCCTCGTGAGGCTACATGACATTACAAATCATTGATCAGGGCCTTGGCAAGAACAGGGACAGAGAAGCTTTTAAATGTATCTGAGAAGCAGTCCAGACAGTGGGCAGGCTGGGTGGGCAGTGCTGGCAGGTGGGAGGCCAGTCCTGGTGGGGTCTGGGCTCTTGGGTGTCTAGGTCTACGGTACAAGTCACCCCTGTGACCTTGGGCACTCTACTTCCTGGGGTTTCAGATCCTTTGTCTAATAAATCAGGCAATTCAGTCAGAACAGTTCTTCTCAGCTCTGTTATACCCAACAACTTCTTTTTTATGTCAAAATTTTTCTTATAATAATGAAATGAAATTTTTAAATAAAATATTCCTTTATTATCCTGAAATAAAATTTTATAAATAAGCTACCTATACACATAACTTCAACGTATACTGACCTAATTATATAAAGAAGAAACAATTATTTCTTAGGAAAATAATGTGTATGTTAATACGTACATGCTAGGGTCTGACGATGATGAGGTAGTCAGGTGTCGTATGTGCAGGCAGACTGACACAGGTATACTGTGCTACGTCCACACTGCTGCCCTGCTGTCTGCGACAGGATTGTCTGAGATAGTATTTTAGGCTTCTCCAGAGAAACAAAACCAGTGGATAGATAGATAAATAAATTGAAGAGGAGATTTATTATAGGAATTGGCTCACATAGTTATAGAGGCCAAGAAGTCCCATAAGCTGCTGTCTGCAAACTGGAGACCCAGGAACGCCTGTGGGGTAATTCAGTTGGAGTCTGAAGGCCTGAAAATTGAGAAGCTGATGGTTTAAGCCCAGATCTGAGTCTAAAACCCTGAGAAATTGGAGCGCTGATGTCCGAGGGCAGGAGAAGATGGATGTCTCAATTCAGGCAGAGGGAACAAATTTGTCCTTCCTCAACCCTCTTGTTCTAGTCCGGCCCTCAACTGATTTGATGATGCCCACCCACTCTGGAGAGGGAGATCTTTCTTGCTGATCCTACTGATTCAAATGCTAACCTCTTCCAAAGACACCATCATAGACACATCCAGAAATGATACTTTACCAGCTATCTGGGCATCCCTTAGACTAGTCAAGTTGCCACATAAAATTAACTATCACAGTTTGTGAACAACTCTTGGTGATATTTAAAATAAATGTTGCATTTCCCTTCCATTTATATGGCAGTTGCATTCCTGGAAATTTCAATGTATATTAAAATTGTGCAAAAAAAAAGTGTATCTATTTGTAAAATAAACAAGAATTAGGTTCTAGGCTCATATTAATAAGGTTTTCTGTGTACATGAATACTCAGTGGGATGTTTGAAAGTCGTTCAGGATGCAGAGCAGTTCTTTAAGGCGCAGATTGTACCAGGCATCACGGGACATCTATCTAGCGTCCCTGGCCCCTGCCCATGAAATGCGGTATCAGATGACAGCCAATCCACTTGCCAAACACCGATTTCCAGAATGCCCTGTAGGGGCAGTGTTGCCCCGGTGGAGAACTCCGTCTTCAATGAGCCCAGAGACGTGCTCTAAAACTTTCAGATTTCCTGCAGGATCTTATTTCGATGCATCTGCTTCAGGAGCCCTGGGATGAGCCCACGGTTCTGCATTCACATCAGGCTTTTCCAGGTGCTACGGCTGCTGCTGCTGGTCCAGGACCACACTTTTGAGTAGCAACTATCTAGGTCAGCAGTCCCCAACATTTTTGGCACCAGGGACTGATGCTCCTACAAGAATCTAATGCATGAGGATCTGAGGTGGAGCTGAGGCGGTGATGCCAGCACTGGGGAGCAGCTGCAAATACAGATGAAAGTTCGCTCACCCGTCCGCTGCTCACCTCATGCTGTGTGGCCCGGTTCCTAACAGGCCATGGACTGGCATGTCTCTCCAGAGTGAGGTGTCTCTGACAACCATCTGCTATCAAATCTCCTGCGGTGCTTGTCAAAATGTATGTGTCTGAGCCTCACCCCAGCTGTGCTCAATCAGGAACTCCCTACATCTGCATCTTAATACTTGATTCCCTAATTATTGCCTTAAAATCACTAATGTTGAGAAACCCCAAGTACCTTCTCTAGAGATCTCTTGATCTTGAGGATCTCGTGGAATGAAGCCCTATTTTTCCATCCAAATCTCAAATGCTGTCAAGTCAAAAATCTTTCCTGGGACATCAGTTAGAGGTTAGAAAGTTGAGCATTTATTCAAGGTTCTGGAAATTTTCAATTTCTTGACTGCATAATAGCTGCATAGATGCTCAAGCCATTTATACATTTATTCACTTTATTCTGAATGTATGTTACATTTCACATACACACAGATAAGACCTTCCCTCAGTAGCTTTAGTACATGACGTCAGTTAGCCCAGGGAAAGCATGAGGGGAATTATTATTTACCACTCAAGCCTGATTACCCTTCATTTTCTAGCTGTGCCCTTTTTCTATTGGTTTTATTTGTTCTAATCTGCCAGTGGGAGAGGGGACTGTGGAAGACACAATAAAATGTTTACTTTTATTGTCCTGAGACCAAGCAGAGAGATGCACTGCTTTGGAAAAGACCACCTGGGGGTGTTTGCAGAAGAAACTGAGTCTTGCTCTCTCTGGATGCAGGATGCTCCCCGTCTCCCTCACCACAGCAGTAGAGCCCCAGCTAGCTCGGCCACAGCAATAAAGCTACCTTCCCTCGGTACAGGTGGTTGGCTATCACAAGAGTATGACAGTTAAACCTTCTGATAACATTTTTACACAAAAAAGGCTCCTGATTTCCTCAGATGAATCATCTTCTCTTGAAACTTCCTGGCTCTATCCCATCCATGCAGCCCTCGCCAGTGGGTCATGGGGCCGTGCTCCAGACTCTTAAATAGACTCCACTTCTCCAAGGAGTATGGGGTCTGAAGAGTCTCGGCCAGTGGTTCAGCAGCGTTATCACCTTGGGGCTGGCCCCATCCTGACCTTGTGCCCTGATTCCAAGAACTAGGACTTCTTCCTTCTGGCCAAGCCCCTGCCTCCACCCCATTTCTGGTGCCCGTGTCTCTGCCTGGGATTCCGTCTGCCATCCTATTCTGCTTATTTTGCTTTGCTCTTCTGTCTTGTCTCCTGCTGATCCTACACAGCAGGCTCCAGGGGTGCCATTTACACTGTGTTCTACGGTCAGGACAGAGCTACTGATGGACAGGAATTTAAAAAAAAAAAAAATGACCTATCATTTGTTATTGCTTTCCCAGTTCATGGCATGGGAAGTGAGCTCAAGCATTCCGAAGAACTAGATAAGCAATACAGTAGATTAATTCTGGACAGTAAAACATTCCTGGAATAGCTGAGAAGAACCGCTCAATTCTTCCATGGCTTACCTAAGAAAATACAAATTATCTGTCTTTTTATTGAAGTTATCAGTAAATATTTTCAGTACAAATAACCGTGCGAAATGAAACTGGCAACAGTTAACACTATGCATAATAAAACTTGTCACAAATGAGAAACTAAAGAATCTAAACTTGGAAAGGTTGAAAAGTGCAACAATTGAAATGAGAAAAATAAGATGTAATAGAGAAAAAAAACCCACACAGAATAAAACCAACAGAAGGAAATTACCATATGATAAAATTGATTTTTAAAAAATCAGTAGAAGAATCAAATAATCCTGGCAAAATCTGGATATGCGAGATCCAGGAAAATGGATCTTGGTAGAAATGTGGTCATCGAGGAAACTCGGATTATCAGAAGCCATGATGGACAGATGAAAAATAACTGATGAATCATATTTTTGGTAATTTTTAGTAGAAAAAAATTCTTTTGAAAAATGTTTAAAATGGGAATAACCTGGTAATATTTTAACTGTATAGAATGGAAAAATCGTTGAGGATTAAAATGATTTATAATGGAAACCACTGAGGAAAATACTTTCTCAATGAAATTTCTTCAGTGATGGTAAAAATTCAAATTAAACTCTCTATATATTTGTGAAGATAGAACAAAAAATGTGTTTAAGGGCAAAGCACCAAATGGGTCAAATAGAGTCTCCCCAAAATGGAAGGGTCCAAATGAGACACGATGGCTGGATGACTAAGCACCATGTCGGATTGGCTCCTGAAACAGGAAAAGCACATTGGTGGAAAAATTGGTGAAAGCCAAATGAAGTTTAGAGCTCAATGAATAGTAATGCACCGATGCTGGTTTTTTAGTTTTTACGAATGTACCATGGTGTTGGTTCACAACCTTCTCTGGAGCTTCCCAGGTATCTTCTGAAACTGGTCCCCATACTCCAAGAGCAGGGAGAGACTGAAGAGAGAGGCAGACCACTTCCACTTGGCAGGTGGCAGGCCAATAAACAAGGGAGCCCATTTGCGAAGCTTGTCTTGACCAAGTACAGTCAGACAGTACATAACGACGTTTCAGTGATGACAGACTGTGTATGTAACTCTGGTCCCATAAGATCATAATTAGAATTTCCTGCAAGAAAGGGGAAGCCATGTGCTTCAGGAAGTACATTTGTTTTTTTCCTCTGACGGGAGGAGTATCTATGGGGCTTGGAGATTTCCCTCACTCCCAGCACCTCAATTTCAAGTACACAGGTCACATCCCAGCCAGTCAGCCACTGACCTGTTCCTGCACAGAGGAGCCTGTCCCTCTGCGCTACGTACTCAGAGGGCACTGCAGCCCGCCCAGGTCTCGCTTGATGGTGTCCAGGGCACATTGCTGTGAGTTCTTTGTTGAGGACCTAAGACCCTGGGCAAGGACACAGGTCCACAGGAGCTACCTGAACAAGTATCGAGTGCCACTGCCACTTTAGTAAAAGCTTTCTGTGTTAGTGTGGAGCCAGCCTGTCTCTATACTTTGGAAATACCAGGTTTTAATGAAGTAAAGCATAGATAAGTTTTATTTCTTCTTTTGATTTAATGCCAGAGAGAGTTATGCCAGATAGGGTCCGTAGAGCCAAAAACAAATTTCCAAAGTCAGAATGTTCAGTCCTCAGTTCTACACCCTGTCTGTGTTAACAGCCCCCCACACACTTTTTTTTTATGAAGTTCCACAAAGTTCCATAATCCAACATGCAATAGCCAAAACCACACGGCCGTGACAGTGCCCTGTGTTCCTTTATCTCTCTATCTTGATTTCTCATTCCTGCTGGTCCTCAGGCCACCTCTCACTCCCTCCCACACTCACTGTGATGGCGATCCACACCTCACCCAGCCATTTCTCCTCCATGTTTCCAGTCAGTCGAGCCCACGTCCCCTGTCTTGAAGCAACGTCGACAGCTTCCATGTTCTCAAAAGGAAGCAAGGGGAAGGCTTATAGGACAGTGTGAGGGAATATCCTAGACCTTCACATACACTCACCACTCACTCACTGACTCACCCAGAGCCACTTCCAGCCCTGCAGGCTCCACTCGTGGTAAGTGCCCTATACAGGTGTACCATCTTTTATTTCTTACATGATATTTTTACTGTACCTTTTCTGTTTAGATATGTTTAGATATACAAATAGTTACTGTGTCACAGTTGCTACAGTATTCAGTACAGTAACATGCTGTGCGGGTGTGTGTAGAGCCTACGGGTGTGTGTAGGCTGCACTGTAGAGCCAAGGTGTATAGTGGGTTATGCCGTCTTGGTCTGTGTAAGTGCGCTCTTTGATACTCACACAACAGCAAAATCATACGACGATGCATTTCTCAGAACGTATCTCCGTCACTAAGCGACACACAACTATAGTTTTCCTCACCTGCCTGCCAAATCTTAAAGGTTTATATGGAGCCCCTAACTGGAATTTAGTCACGTCCCCAAGGGGCCTTAACTGGAGTCAATCCAGACAGTCTCAAGGCCACATTACTCTCTCAAGGCTGTGTCCACAGGGCAGCTCCTGCGAGCTGGAAAGGCAAGGGGAAAGCACGGTCCCCAGCACAGGGGAGGGAGCAGGGAGCCTCCAGTTGCCTGGGTCCAGCTTGCGGGTCAAACCAGCGGTCCCATCTTCTTGACCTTCTTGATACATGGTGATGTAAGATGTTCCCATCAGGGGAAACTGGGCAAAGGGTATACAGGAGCTTTCTGTATTATCTTTGCAACTTTTCTGTAAGTCTAAAATTATTGGTGGGGTCAAAATGCCCTGGACAAGGGAAAAAACAACCCAAAATTCCCACCACACTCTCCCATGATCCCGGCAGCTCACCTCCCAATGGAGCCCCTTGATTATGCCCCATCGGTTTTATTCCAGGGGACTATACCCGTTGCCATGCCTACCCCTCAGGACCCCTTTGTAGACTTCTGTTCACTGCCAGCCACGGGTGTCTCTCATGTCTCTCTCCCCAGGTTCCTGACAGCTTTCTTTCGCTCCCTAGGCCCCCTTCCCCCACCCAGCGTATGGATCAGGGAGCTCAAGCTCGGCTGCATACATATCGGAATCCCCTGAGGAGCTTTACCAACTCCTGGTGCCTGGCTGCCATCCCCAGAGATTCTGATTTAAGGGGTCTGGGACGTGGCCTGGGCTTCTGGATTTTAAAAAGCTCCCCCAGGGGGTTCAAATGTGCAGCCAAGTTTGAGAACCGAACCACTAAATCCTGTTGGTCCTTGAACAGCCTAGTTAAGCCCTGCAGTGATTACAGCAGCCATTCCCTGCCCCCGTCCTCAAGACCATGGCGGTCACACATGTTCCAAGGCAGAGGCTCGCGTATGTGTATTGCGTCCACTCTCCACCACCAGCAGGTACGCATTCCTGATTCTCGGGGTATCCGTGGGAGTCATCCTCCAGAGATCGCTGGTTTCTCTTCTGGAATCAGCTGGCCATGGCCTTCCAGGGAGTTCATCACTAGGTGAGCGTGACCCCACTGTGTAGCAGCCCCTTAGGGTCAGTGTCTTCTTCTGCGAGGTGGCCTTAGGTCTGCATACAGTCGATCCCTTTCAGGTGCCCTCCCAAAGTGGCCTGGGCGGAGCCTACTTCTCTGCACTTAAAGCCAAAGTCAGAATCAAAATCACTTGACTCTACCAACGTACCGCTCAGTCTGGTGTCCAGGTGGGATTGTGCCTTTGAAATATTGGGGCTGGGACCTGGTCTCATTCAACCCCTGGATGTTAATGATCTCAAACTCAAGGAGGAGTCAGGGGGTTGTTTGTTTTGTCTGTCTGTCTGTCTCTCTCTCTCTCATAATATCAGTTGATGGACCCTCCCCCAGACTTACCGACTCAGAATCTCTGAAGCCTGACAGCTAGGAACCAGTTTTACTAAGTTCCTCAGATGTGCTGGAGGAGCCAACCCACTGCTGCTGGTTCTTCGGCTCCACTGAGCCCACATCACTCCAGAGCATCAGGGGCAATGGTCTAGAATCAGGGTTCCTCATGAAAATCGGGAATTTACTAAAAAGTCGTGCCAGAGCCCCATTCCTGGAGAGGTGGCATCAGAAGGTTCCAGGTGGTGCTAGACATTTATTTGAGTGGTTTATAAACTCCCCAATGGTTCAAATGTGTAGTGCAGGAAACAGCAGACTTTTTCTCTAAAGTGCCAGCTAGTAAAATATTTTAGGCTTGCAGGCCTTATGGTCTCTGGCACACCTGCTCAACTCGCCATCAGAGTGTAAGAGCAGCCAGGGACGTTACATAAATGAGCATGTGTGGCTGGGTTCTAGTAACCCAGGTGTGCCTAGTTTGTCTACACCTGATAAGATGCCTAGGGAGCTATGAAATAGTCTTTTCTCCCCAGGCCAGTTAAATTAGATTTTCTGTGGGTGGTGCCCAGGCCATCGGTGTTTTCTAAAAGTTCTTCAGGTGAGTTTTCAGTCAGCCGGGGTTAAGAACCACAGCTGTGACACACTATCATTGCGTAGCTCATTCTAAAGAGCAGTGTCTTGCTCTGATAAAATGTTTATTCTGATCCTTGCTTTAAAAAAAGAAATTATTTCAATGGAAAGATTCCGAAAATATTATTCTATGCCTGCCTTGCAAAAAAAATTGTTTTTTAATTACAATATGACATATTCAGTCACGTGTATAAACCTTTAGTGTACGGCTTGATGAATTCTTACATTTACTGTTTACAGACTTCTCCACGTGTATTGTGTCCATGGAACCATGGCTCAGATCAAAATATAAGACTCAGAAGGCCCTTGTTCCCCTTCCCAGTCAATACCCTTGTGAAGTTTTTCTGAAGCCTGACTTTAAGTCTATATTCTCTTGGAATAGGAGTCACTAAGTCACCAAGTATTTGACACTGGCTTTGCCCGTAAGTACTCGGCATTACGAGGTGAAAGCAATCATAGGGTGTGACTAGAATTTTCTATTGCACATTTCGTTGCCATGGCACACTGCACCCTTGGAAAGGAAGCTCAACTTGCCCTATTGGCTCATGTCCTTCTGAGGACAGTGAGGCCTTTCGAGCAGCAAGCAGGCCGTAAGCAGCTGGCCCCTTCTAGGTCAGCTCACCACACTTCTGTAGATTCTACCAGAAAAGAAACGCAAGCCCAGGTGGATTCGGACAGCTCATTTCAGCACAGTGGGCAGCATGAGCTTCATGTTTCCATAGGGTTCTCCATGGCCCCAAGTCCCATGGATGCAGTGCAGCGTGTGATCACAGGGATGCAGCCCACCCCACGGGTCTATGTCACAACTGAGGAACCCTGAGTGCAGGAAACCCTCAGTCTTAGAAGGAGCTGCAAGCAAACACGCTTTTTTTTTTTTGTATTGTGATGAAATTTATATAGCGTAAAATTAGGCATCTTCAAATTTACAATTCCATGGCATTTAGAACCTTCGCAGTATTGTGCCACCATCATCCTCTTTCTAGTTATGAAACATCATTATCACCCTTAAAGAAACTCCATGCCCACTTAGAGTCACCCCAGTCTGCCTCTCCCTTTAGTCCCTGGCAGCCACCAATCTGCTTTCTGTCTCTCTGGATTTATCTATCCAAGATATTTCATAAAAATGGAGGAGTAGAATTTGTGACTTTTGGAGTCTGGCTTCTTTTACTTAACGTATGTTTTCGAGGTTCATCCACATCAAAGCAGGTATCAGTGTTTCATAGTTGATGGACATTTGGGTTGTTTCCACTTTGGGGCTGTTATAGATAGTGCTGCTGTGAATATCCATATACAAGTATTTGAGTCCTTGTTTGCAGTTCTGGGGGTGTATATCTAGGAGTAAAATTACTGGATCATACGGTAATTTTATGTTTAACTTTTTGAGGAATAACCACACTTTTCCACTGCAGCTGTAACATTTTTCATTCTACCAGACATGTAGAGCGGTTCCAGTTTCTCCCCATCCTCACATGCACTTGTTATTCCTTTTTTATTATTATTATTACTATAACCATCCTAGTTGGTGTGAACTGATATCTCATCGTGGTTTTAATCTGCGTTTCCCTAATAACTAATGATGTTGAGCATCGTTTCAAGTGCTTATTGGCCACTTGTATATCTTCTTTGTAGAAATGCCTATTCGAGTCCTTTGCCCATTTCTTAATTGAGTTATTAGTCTTTTTGTTGTTGAGTTATAAGAGTTCTTTATATGTTCTGGATACAAAACCCTAATTACTAAATCATTACGAGATATATAGTTTACAAATATTTTCTCCCACTTTGCAGGCTGTCCTTTCTCTTTCTTGATAATGTCTTTTAATGCGACCAAGTTTTAAATGCTAATGGAGTTCAATGTGTCTGGTTTTTGTTTCTTTTTACTTTTTGCTTATGATTTTGGTGTCGTATCTAACATACTACTGCTAAATCCTAGAATGTAAGCAATTCTGCTCCCTGACCCAGAGCAGCTTTGAAAACATGCTAGACACAGCTGTTAATGCCCTTCGCTCACGAGTTAGGCAGAAATACTAGAATCATCTCCCAACAAGCCAACAATGAGAAGAAAGTGGAGGAACAGAGATGAAAACCGTCTACATACCATTTCAGGGGCTGGACCCAGCTATCCCAGAGAAGGACTGCTTCCCTTTGGTCTGGTCATAGGAGCTGGTCTCCCTTTTCAGCTTAAATTGCCTTGAATTGGGAGTCCATTTCTTCCTTTCTTTTTTTTTCTCTCTCCTTTTCTTAAATACTTTCAGGTAAATTATAGCCCTCGTGATATTTTACCCTTAAATATTTCATTGTGAGTTTTTTAAAAAGAACCTTTTCTTATATAACTATCATGTCATTATCACACTTAACAAAATTAATGGCAATTCTTTAATATCATATAATACAGTCTATATCAGATTTTCTTTGCCCCCAAAATGTCTTCTTACAGTTGGTTTGTAAGATCTTCCTTTAAATTAGTTTTTCTTTCCAATTAGAAAAGTTAATATAGCTGTAAATTTCAGAAAGGTAGAGAAAAAAGTAAAACTAAATGTACCACAAATTGCTTTTATCATTCAACATGTAGCTTCTTAAAACAGAATGTGAAAATGTTTAAAGAAAGGTATTTGAGTGATTGAGTCTTGACCAATGCGGTGATGGATGACTGTGGTCTTCTGCTCACCTGTTTTCATTAAACCAGTAACAGCAACTGGTCTGTAACTGGTGTCAGAAAGGCAACAAGAATACCTGCCAACAAACTCACTTTGCCAGCTCAGTGCCAGACTCGAATGTCCCTCTTTGCAGGGCCTCTGAATGGCCTGGTCCAGATGTACTTCTTCCTGGCCAGGTAGGTTTTGTCACCTCAACACATCCCTAAATACAGCCCCTTGATGAGTGTCTTCTGTGTCCCTCTACAGTGGGGTCCTACCTCTGTCTGTGCTTCCGTGCCGAGGCATCTGAGGAGCAGGAAAGCCCTTTGGCACATGGGCATCTGGGCTCGGGGCCAACCCTGATGTGAGAAGCATCAGCAACACTCCTTTGTTTCTCTAGCCCAAGGCCTAGACTCCGATGAGAATTATGTTTAAGAAATGTTTGTTTTTAAGAATACTAGCTAATAATAATCATCAGGATTGCCCTAAGTGCTATTTCATTCATTTCTCACAACAACCTTATGAGCTAGCGTTCCTATGTTACATGAAGAAACAGAGGCATAAGGAAATTAGGCATCTTGTCCAAGGTCACAGAGGTTGTAAATGATAGAGCTGGGGTGGGGCCTAAACAGATGGCTTAGAGTGCCCCCAGCCCTTTCTGCTCCTGACCAAATGGGCGATGGAGTCTGCTTTGCTTGGGAATTTTGCCCCTTCTTTATTCCTCTTTATTCCTACTGAGAAAACTGGCTATCTGTGTTTCTTTTGTTAACTATTTGTTGTATATGTTTTTCAAATCCCCGAGATATGCATTGTGTTTCCACTGTGTGCCCCAAGCTAGGTGCACTTTGATTCTTGGTTTCAATTCTGCTCATTCTTCACATGTATACACTTGTGTTGTGTTGTGCTGTGCTGTGCTCTGTGTGTGTGTGTGTGTGTGTGTGTACACATGTGCATGCTTGCACCCTCCCAGTGAAGATAACCAAGTAATCTGCTCTAAGAGTTTACTTCAAATTATACTTACTCTGTATAATACCGAAAATAATCGCCTTATATATATTACACTCATAAAAGTAGTCCCATAGCAAACTGTGACTGTGGGTCACTGGAGTCTTGCTTTCTTTTTCTGATGGTAGAATGGGCAATAACTGTATTTAGTCCTCTGGCAATATCTGGTCTTACAGTTGGAACCTTGGGAGTTACTGCGAGGTCTCTTCTAACCACCAAGCACTTCGTGTTGGCAGCCAGAGTGTGAGGTTCTTGGGCCTGATTAACTGCAAACAAATCTCTCCGACTGGGCAGTCCAGAGAAGAGAATGAGTGAGCTGGTGAATAGAGGATTCTGGGTACTTGTATCTGTAGTTATTTCAATGGAGCTGGCAGAGACCCTGAGATACTCTCTTGGGCTGAGGGCCCAAGGAGACTTCTCAGCATTATGGTTCAAGCAAAAATATCCTTAGCAGGAGCCAGAGGAATGGTGCTTTCCTGATGAGCAGGCCCCATAAGCAAACTTTTTGTTCATATACCTCCTAAAAGAATTTTTGGAAAACTCACACATTTTTAAGCCGACATCTAGAATTTCTTCATAAATGTAAATAGTAAAGATAGATTTTTAGATACATTATTTAAAACATTAGATACATTATCTAAACATTGCTTAGACATGTAAAAGAAAACTACTATATCTTCTAAGTGGAATCTAAATCTTCCAGTGGAATCTAAATCCCACAGCAATTTGACACCCACCAACTACCACCCATTTAAATGTATATATAAACAAGATTTTCTTTAACTGACAGAAATTTTATATTGTTCTATTTTCTTTTGGAACCTGTGCATCCATTCTATATCACCCTAATAAATTTATACTAATACAACAATTTGTTATGTAAGTCTTTCCTTGATCACATTTCTCTTACAACAAAAATATATACATAAATTGAAATTTAATTTTTAAATTTCCTATCATCATAAGATTTAAATTTTTTTTTAATTTTTTTCTAATTGAGTTATTCTTTAATTATTAGTAGTACACAATTTATCAAAACCACATAAATAGATAACAAATTTGGGTAAAAAACAATGATATTTTATTGAAAATATATTTCTAAATGAGATGAATGGAGCTGTATAATATTTTTCTAATATCAGTGAATGAGTGTTACCTGTTGCCAGAAAGGATCAGATTTATAATAAATTCTATTGTTATTGTTCATTTGAGTCTAAGCATCCAAGAAGCCTTGCTTATATACACAGGCAAATGAGAACGGAAGGAAGTTTTGTTTAGCAATGCCGCTCAATGCTTTGAATGCCTTCTGAGTTATATGCCAAGTAGTACAAGTGCATCGTCATCAAAAATAATATTTAATGACTATGGAAGGCTGAATAACGCCCCTGCTCCCAAATATCTCCACATCCTCATGCCTGAGACCTGTGACTGTGACCTTGTATGGCAGAAGGAACTGTGCAGATGTGGTCAAGTTAAGAATCTTGAAATTGGGAGATAATCCTGGGTTATCCAAGTGGGCCTGATGTAATCACAAGGGTTTGTAAAAGAGGGACACTGGAGGAGTCCCTCGAGGAGAAGAAGGTGATGTGAGGTTGGCAGCAGAAAGAGTTTTGAAAATGTGCACTGCAGGCTCTGAAGATGGGGGTAAGGGTCATGAACCAAGGAATATAGGAATGCAGCTCTCAATGCTAAAAAGACACAGGAAGTTTCTACTCTCAGATCCTCCAGAAGAAATCAGCCTGCCCATACCTTGACTTGAGCTCAGTGAAACCGTTTTCAGACTTCTGACCTCCAGAGCCAGAAGAGAATAAACTTTTGTTCTTTTAAGCCACTCAATCTGGGGTGATTTGTCACAGCAGCAGGAAGAATCTAATACACTGGAGGCTGACAGCTCAGTTACATCCTCTTAGTAATTAAAGAATCGGAAACCATGACTACTGTGTCCTCATTCCAGCCCATGTTCCCAGAAAGGGACAGGGGGACACATAATTCCGCAGTTGCCACATCGCTTCTTTTAGTCACATGGCCTCACCTAATTGCGAGGAAACAGGGAAAGGTGGGATTTTTTCTAAGTGGCTGTGAGTTCAGTTCCTTTAGGAGATCCTATTACTGTAGAAGGACTGGATGAAATTAGAAGGAGAGCAGTCTCCAGCTCAGGAGGTTATTGCTTTTCGTCAAGGAGAGATGGTGGTGACATTAGCCACAGGGAGAAGTGGGCCGATGCAGAGAGATTGGGAGTCCTTCATCAATAGCACTTGAAGGATTAGTGTGGCAAAGAGGACGAGGAAGGCAATGAGTCAGCGCCTAGATTTCTGGCTCTTGGAACTGAGTAGGTGGCTGTGTCGTTCACTGCAGAGGTAGAGACCGCCATGTAGAGCATGCTGCAAAGTCTAAGACTAATATACGTGCCTTATCAGAATTGCAGGTTTGTGTAAATATTGACTTTCATCGACAGGTTTCTGTTAAATTAATTAAGGAGAATGTTTTGTTAAAGGGATAGAAAAGAAGTTGCTGAAGCAGCACTTGGCAGCTCCTGGTCTTGGCCTCCCTTTAAGTATTGTGACTTCCTAAGGATGTGCTTTACACCCACACCAGGAAAACGTTATGGGATGAACATCATCATGCATGCCAGAACCATGTCATTAGCTAAATAACACTTGATTCTTCGCATGCATTATAATAGGATAACTGAATCCCCAAACAACATGGCTCTCCCAGGTCTTCTGTTTGTTGTTGGTTGTTTTAGATTAACTCTGTTTTCTCCTATGATAGACGTAGTGTAGAAAAAAGTCAGGCTCTGCAGAGAAGTAGAAGGAAGAAGAGACATCGCACAATTCCATCAGCTAAGGCACCCACTTTATTAGCATTTTGCTGGATTTCCTTTCAGTCTTCTCTCTATACAGTTTTCGTATATGGAATCTGTATCTTTTCGTTAAGTACGCACCATAATATAAACATTTTTCATAATTTTGATGGCTTCATGATAGTCTATGTTGGGTATGTATTGTATTTTGTATTTTATTATCTATATTTTACTTATCCCCCCTTACTGAACATTTAGATTATTGCTGATTTTTCACTGTTATATGGAATGCCGTGAGTGATATACTTACAAATAAAGTTATTTCTGTATTTAGCATCTTCCTCTAATGAGTAACAGAATGAAATTTCTGGATAATCGAGTATGAATATTTTAACAGCTTTTCACCCGTAATTTGACATCGCTTTCCTAAAGGGCTACATCCATTTATATTTTAAAGATCATGTGTGAAATCGTTGGTTTTTATTTGGAATGCGATATTCACAAATTAGCCCAAGGCATTCAAAAAGTGTGGCGGGGGAGCAGGGAGAAGCTGTAACTTGGAGACCAATGTTAGAGCTCATTTATAAAATTGCAGCTGAGCCGAAAGAAGAAAAGGTTGTCGTGGACTTGCTCCGTGACACTCTGTCTGTCCATTCATTCGGCCTGCGCCCCTTTGCAGGATGTGGGAAGGTCTTAGTAGATTTCTCCTCACAGTGGTCGCCTGAGGCTGTGAAGATGAAGACTGCGAAGCTGAGTTGTTTATAACCCAGGATTATCTCCCCGTTTCCAGATCCTTAACTTGATCACATCTGCGCGGTCCCTGAGTGAGTTGGGACTGCTTTGATCGGATTCATTGAACTACTGCTCTATTCGAAACAGCATGATACGCATCAGGAGACAGGAAGGTGAAAGGCAAAGCCCAGGAGTTTGCACTTAATAAAGAAGACAGAGGCATCAGATGCTCAAGAAAGTATATTAGTTTGCTCAGGCTACCGTAACAAAGCACTGTCGACTAGGGGCCTTAACAGGATAGAAATTAATTTTCTTACAGATCTGGAGGCTCAAAGTCCAAGAGCAAAGTGTCGGCACAGTTGGTTTCCTCTGAAGCCTCTCTTCCTGGCTTGTGGGTGGCGGTCTGCTCCCTGTTCTCTCATGGGGTCTGCCCGCTGTGCGTGTCTGCGTCCTAATCTCTCCTTCTTATAAGGACACTGGTCATGTTGGATAAAGGCCCATCCTAATGACCTCATTTTAACTTAATTATCTTATTAAAGACCCTATCTCCAAATATAGTCACAGTCTGAGGTGCTGGGGGTTAGGACTTCAACATAACAAAAGGTAATAGAATTTGAAAGATCGTAAATCCTCAGTTATGAAATATGGCTAATTCTAAACCAGTAGCTCTCAACCAGCTGCATTTTAGAATCACCTGGAAAGTTTCATAACTAGCAATGCCCCCAGAGAATCTCAATCTCAATTGATTGGTCTGTGGAGGTGTTTGTATTTTTTTAAAGCTCCTTGGCGATTTGAATGTGCACCAGAATTGACAACTTTGTACAACTGAAATATAAAGAAAGACCTGAGTTGCTTTCATTATCCTAAACTGTCATGCATTCTGCTGAACAAACATTGACCTTTATATGCAGAACACATTCTAATCAGCAAAATATCACAGTGGCAACTCAATTTTGAGTCTCTAGTTCATGCACACTTGGCATGTAGCATTCCTTTGCTCTTTCATTCATTCATTAAGATATTCATTACTTGAAGGTTTATGATAGACTAGGCACCATTCTGATTTGATAAGCTGAATAATGCCACCCCCCCCAAAAAAAATGTCCATACCTTAATCCCTGGAACTTTGAATAGGGAGATTAGTCTGGATTATCTGTGTGGGCTCAATTTAATCATATGAGCTCTTAAAAGCAGAGAACCGTTCCTAGCAGAAGTCAAACATAAGAAAAGCAGGAGAGATTCAAAGTATGAGAAGGACTCCACCCTTCATTGCTGTCTTCGAAGAGGGAGCAAGGGAGCCTCCATCCAGGGAATGTAGGCAGCCTCAGCAAACTGGGAAACGGCGCCCCTGGGAATAGTCCTTCAGCTCTCAACCAGCAAGGAAACGGATGGAGCCCTCAGTGCTATAACCATAAGGAATTGAATTCCATCAACAACTTGAATGAGTAAGGAAGGGTTCTCCCCTAGCAGCTCCAGGGATGCAGCCTGCGGGCACCGTGAGTTTAGCTTGATGAGACCCAAATTGGACTTCTGACCTACAGAAGAGTGAGATAATAAATTTGTGTCATTTTAAGCATTTTAATTTGTGGTAATTTATTTCAGCAGCAATAGGAAACTAATACAGCTGATCTCTGAAAAACAACACATTCTTCCTGTTGTCATGGAGCTCAAATTTGCAAAATTTGTAAAAGGAGAAACAAGTGTTTGGTAACTCAAGTCTTAGGCTCAAGAAGATTTTGAATTTGAGGGTCCTGGGCATTAGGTGATACGGGAGGTCCAAATTCTGCACTTTTTGATGGAAGTTCCAGCAAAAAGGAGACTGACAAACCTGTTACTGTAGATTGAAGGAAAGGGGAAATTTTTGTGGCGAAGGACTAATCACTTAGAAAGATTAGGCTTTTCATGAAGAAAATAATAGTTATAATAGGCCCTCAGACTTCAAAGGAATTCCCACTATCTCCCACTCTCAACCCCCAAATTTGCTTAATTTTAGGATGAAGGCTTATGGTAAAATTGTATGCACCAAGTAAGGAAATGCTCATGAAGAAAAACTCTGCAATGACGGGAGTATGTCCAAGGGACACAAGAGCCCACTGAAAGAGGCCAAAGCTGGACCAGGTTTTGAGCAATCAATAAAGTAGCGTTGGATAATAACCCAAATATAAAGCGAATATCCACAAATCCATACTAATGTAAGTGAATGATTCAAAAAAATAAATAAGGGCGAGAGACTCGTCTCCCCTGAAGAATCTCAGATAAGATGTGCAGCTGTTCCACCCTTAAGGTGTGGGTGGGGCACAACTCCCCACTCCTTCCGTGGCGGGCGGGGTGGGTGCCAGGAGCACAGGACGGAAAAGTCTGGGCCAGGGGTGGTGGTATCTTTGCAGTGGTGAAATCTGGCAGACTCTCAGCCAGGTGATCAAGATTTTAGCATCATCCAGGATAAGTCATGTCGGTAGCAAGTTTCCTTGACAAGATGCCATGAGAATAGCACTTTCTCTCTGTGGTTTTCCTCCCAAAAACAAATTACCCCAGTCTGATCATGAGAAAACATCACACAAATCCCAGTGGCGGGGGGGCATTCTACAAAATATCTAACCAGTATTCAAAACTCTCAAGGTCACCAAAAACAAGGAATGTCTGAGAAAGTGTCAGACAAGTGGTACCTACGGGGGACTAATTGTAGTGAGTCCTGGATGGGGTCCTGCAACGGTAAAAGTAAAAGGATGTTAAGTAAAAGCAAAGGAAATCTGAATAAACTATAGACTTTAATTAATAATACACCAGTATTGGTTCATTAACTGTAATAAAGGCACCATACTCATAGAAGCAATTAACAACAGGGGAAGCTAGGTACAAGGTGTATGAGAATTCTCTGTACCATACTCACAATTTTTCTGTGACTCTAAAACTATTCCAAAAATCAAAGCTTGCTTTTTTAAATGAAAAAAAAAATTATATGCCTACAAGTGTTTTCTTCCACAGCACATTTATGTTCTATAGAGTAAAAAGAACCTTTCTGCATTTTCTGGGCAGAAAAAGAAGCCCTGTGTGTGTGTGTGCGGATCTGGGCATGGCCCCCAGAATAGTCCTTTTGCGGGAACGGAGCATGTGTTCTTCAGTTTAAAGCAAAAGCACTCAGCATACTGTGTCATTTTTGTACACTGCTTTCTGTTTCACATAAACTCACTCATCAGAGTATATTGAAGCTATTCGATGTTCTAAGAATATGTTTCATTTAGCAAGGTACATCCTGTGACCATTTCGAGTATACTTTTGGAAAATGAGGTAGAAAACAGATGAACTTCGGTAATCGCCCTAGTCGAAGGCGAACCCTACATGACCCTGGGCCCATGGGAACTCAACTCTAGCCCATGTCATGTGGAATAGCTTCCCGCATTAGGGTAGGGAGGCGATTTTAAATCAGTCTGCACATGGAAATAGAATACAGGTTCTTTACCCTCTAGTCCATCAGAGGAAGGACAGGAATTGTGTATCTCATCCTTCTGAACTCGATGGCACCAATATTCAAGTACTTTATGAGGTGGTTAAGTTCTCAATCTTCAAATGAAACTTATTCTCTCATTCAGGGGATGATTGCCAGTTTTCCATGCAGCCATTTATTTTCAGTTCCAGGAATGATTAAGGGACGATAAAAAAAAAATAAAAAATAATTAAAAAGTTTTAAAGAATTGAGCAATAAAAGCACGTTTATGTATTTACTTCCTGATGTTTCCAGGGCCTTATCATCCAGGCCTGGGCCTCCTAGGCCACTGCCCCTTTGATTCCTGTCCTCACTGCCTTTCAGCTCACCCCCATTCCTTGACTTCTCACTGCCTGGCACATCATGGGCTCTCAAGTGTTCGATGAATGAATAACCCAGACAAGGCATGGTGGCAGAAAAAGCGCGAACGCTTGGAGACATTGTGGAGACAGAGATTGAGGAGGAGGAAAGAGGAGGGAGCTCTCTGTGTCTTCTGGCCTCCTGCCTCCCTCCACGGGTTCCCCTGAGGGCAGCAGTCCTTCCAAGCTGGTTGCCCCCTGGAGAATGTTCTCATTCCTTCGCTAACAGGACACTTTTCTTGAGCATCATTCTCCTAGTCAGGCAGGAGATAGTATGCTACTTGGCAGAATTCATCTCCTCCCCCCCTTTTTTTACTTAATATTCACTACATCCAGAAGAATACATGTAGCCTAAACTTAACTTACAAATCTTCCTCTTAAGGTAGACACCCACGAACCTGCCACCTGCACTCACAACGGGAGACAACACTTACATGCACCCACCTCCCCTTCCCAGAGGTGACCACAGCCCAGAACTGTGTGCTTTCATTCCCCTGGTTTTTCAAAATTTATACTTTAACCCCTTAAGCATGTAACCTGAAGCAATAGGTTGAGAGTTACAAAGGAAGCATCAGACTGAACGTAGTCAATTGCAGCTTTCTCCTTAGCTCCAATATTATGTTTCTAAGTCGCCTCTGATGTGTGGAGCCTGTAACCGCAGTTCATTTATTTTTGGTTCTGTATAGTATGCTATCGTATGAATGTTCCACAGTTTGCAGAGTTATATTCTCCTGATGTGGGGCATTCGAGGTTTTTCCAGGCTTTTGTCATGACCATCAGCGGCACAGTGGACACTTGGCAGATGTCTCCTGCTGCATCCACAGCGGTGTTCGCCAGTGCAGCGGTTCTCAAACGTGGGCGTGCGTCAGAATTCCCTGTGGGGCTTTGTTAAAACGTTATTGCCAACCCCATCCCCATCCGGTTCGGTAGTCTGGGGCAGGGCCAGAGACTTTGCATTTCTAATAAGTTTCCAGGTGATGCTGCTGGCCTGGGACCACACTTTGGGAACCATTGTCCTAGGGTAAATACCCAGGAGTGGGATGGCCGGGCTGCAGGGCGTACACCTGTCCCGCATTATAAGAAAATGCCCAGGTGTTTTCCTATGGCGTTGTGACATGTTATTTTCTCATGAGCATGCGGGAAACTCCCGATGAGCCGCATTTTCACCAGTCCTTGATATTCATTTCCTTTCTCTACATTCAACGTGACTGAAACCGTGGGAAGGGAAAGAATTTATACACTGAGAAAAGCATGTTTTACACTTTTTAAAAAGAAGGTAGAGATCTTTACATTGTTTGGGTGTGTTTTGCTGGGTGTAACAATCAAAAGAATGAACTCTAACAGGTTTGACAAGGAAGGTAAACAGTGACCAATTCTTATAACTTTAACAGAATGTCTTTTACCAGAATCAGGAGAGCTGATGGTTTAGTCGTTTAAGTTAATTTCAAGTAGCCAAAACAAAACTGGAGAAGGTCCTCCTACGATAGCTGAAACCATTTTGGCCTGTTCTCCCAGTAGAGTATCACGTCATTGGTGAATCAAAAGGCGCTTCATTTTGAGACGAAGACCCGGGAGAGATGTGGTTGGGATTTTATGATATTGTGACAGGTAAGAGGATCAAGGACTGATGTATCACATGCCAGAACTGGAATAAGGTGGAGAAGGATGTTTAGAATAAATACGAGAAGACAGGGGACAGCTTTGTGCAAGACACTGTACAGTTACTTCACTCACATGGCGGCAAAGCAGCGCCCGATGGAAAGAGAATCAGCCTTCGTCAGCTGGACCTGAGTGTGAATTCCAGCTCCTATAGTGACTTGGTGTGAGAACTGGACCAAAAGTCTCGGTCTCCCCTGAGTCTGTTTCTTCCTCTCTGAGTTGGAATCACTCCCGTCTCCCTCACAGGGCGATGGAGGTTGATGTGAGATAACACATGCAGAGCACCTGGCACACAGTAGGGCATTTAATAAGCGTTCCATCTCCTCTGTTCCTATCAAATAAGCTTGATACGAATAGTGACTATTGCCATTTTTTACTTTGGTTCACTGTTTTCAAGGCCCTTTTTCATGTCTAATTCTCAGGGTGCCTGAGAGGATGCTATTGTCATAACCTTCATTTTTATGCTTGTCCTCCTGACCTGCCTTGTCTCTGATGCGTTCACCTCTGTGGTTAGGTCCCATCTTCCTCACCATGCACCATTTTAGACTTTGAACAGCTGTGGGCAGGAGCCATGCTTTGTCCCTCTGGCATCTGAATGTATGGACAATGGAATCGTTACAGACAGGACAGAGGTTTCACCTGCTCCCTTCCTTGGTGCTGCACAGAAACATCAGCATGAGGAGAACGAGCATAATTGGGTACTTATTCTGTGCCAGACACCTGGCAGACTCGATCTCATCTCAACCTCACCAGAAAACTCTACATCTGAGATATAGATTATTACTGTCCTTTATATCTGAAAAAATAGCCTCAGACCTCAAAAGCAATATACTGTGTGAAAGGAGCCAGTCACAAAAGACCACATGGTGTATGATTTCACTGATATGAAATGTTCAGGATAGACAGATCTAGAGAGGTAGAAAGTAGGTTAGTGGTTGCCAGGAGCTGGGGGCTTGCAGGGACATGGGAAGTGACTGCTGAGGAGTATGAGGTTTCTTTGTAGGATGATGAAGAGCTTCTAAAATTAACATGGAGATGGTTGCACAGTTCTGTGACTATTACACTTTAAATGAATTGTACGTTTTCAATGGGTAAGTCGTATGGTATCTGAATTATATCTCGATAAAACTGATTTTTTTTTTAAAATCTTATTTAAAACAAACACAAAATAGGCACAGAGCAGTGAGCGGAATTGCCCAAGGTTACAGAGCACGCAAGTAACAGAGCTGGGGTTTGAACTGGGTGGGTTGAGTGCAGAGTCAATACTTCATGCTTCTGGACTTTTCTCTCCCCCTTTGTCTGCCTGATAAACTGCCCCTTTGAGACTCAGCTCAACTCTACCTCTTCAGCAAGGCTTCCTGCATTTCCAGGCCACCTTTGTGCTCCCTCTCCTGGGCCTTTGCTGTCCTAAACACACCTTCTGTAACATGCTTTTCACAATGTCCTATAAGGCGGGCTACCTGTTTGCCTCCTCAGTATACAGGGTATGTTTCTAGAAAAGAGAGATCGGGTTCTTTCTACCATATAATGCTAGGACCTAGCTCATGTCTGGCACCAATGACATGTGTCAAGTCCTGATGCTGTGGCTGAGATCATGGGGCATAGGCCTGTCCCTTCCACAAAGGGTCTTCTTTTCCACAAAATGAAGTGGCCCCATGTGGGGCCCTTTTATGGACACAGTTGAAGTGGCCCCATGTGGGGCCCTGTGTGAAATGGCCCCATGTGGGGCCCTTTTATGGACACAGTTGGGTTTGGTGAACTTGACTGATGAGTCCTTCACACTAATGAGGCCAAGGTTGCCAGTCTAATCTCCACGCAGGTCACAGAGTGTTGCTTTCTTTTCTGTGATTGCAAATTGAATCTCATCCCAGACAGACTTTTTCTAAAGCCTGTGCCGTTGATAAGATAGGAGACTAGATAAGAACATGTGTGAGTTGAGAAAACCCATTATTGCCTCTGGAAAAAAATATCTGCAAGTTCATGTTCAAGGGCTAGGCATACGCATTATTCCCTTGTGCACAGATGTGACACTTCTTAATTTTTGACTCGCTATCTTTTTTCCCATTAGAATCTATGGCCCGTGGCCTTAGAAGCATTAGTCAGAATCCAAGTGAAATTGGACATAGGCAGCAATTTTAAGAAAAATTAAATTTCTCCATAAGAGAGATCCAAAGTTTGTGAAACACACATACAAAGGCTGAATGTATTAAGAAGTTATTGGTAATAGCAGCTCACATTAACTAGCTCTTAAGCCGTGCTCGATTCTTTACATGATCAACTCATTTAATCCTCATGTTCTCATCCTATTGTTTGTCTCCTGTTTTACCGATGGTGGATCTGAATCTGCATTAACTACCTTTTCTGAGTGGCAGGATTATGAATGGTTTTTCATTTCTCGGCTTTTCTACATGTTCCAAATTTTCTACAATGTTATTATAAACAAAATGTCATTCAGAACAAACCAAGAAAGACAGCAGCTGCCAAGGAGAAACACCTCCAGGGGACAGGCTGCCCTGCGTTGAGAGTGGCGGGGCTCAAGATCAGCAATTGATCAGGTTCAGGACAGGCGTGAGAGGTGTCCCCACCCCCGGCTGCAAGGCTTATTACTGAAGCATGCAGCTCACCTTCACAGTCACCTGTGAGCTCATTACTTTACGCATCATTAAGTTACAGAGGAATGGGCCCTAGAGGCTCCTTTGGGGAGACTCTCACCTCCCTGCCACTGACCCAGGTCTTCCAATAAAAACACGCAAATCTGTGCTTAATCCCACAACTGGAAACTCATTCAAAAAGAAAACAAAGATAAGGAAAAAGCGAGTTTCATGAGAGAAAACCCTCCGTGTGCTTGATGACTTCTTGGCAAAGGAAAGACGGGAAGTGTGCTGCTGGCCAGCGTCTCCGCGGGCCTCCTCGGCCCGCCTCCGCCGGCCATGGCATGCGGTCAACACTTCTCACCAAGAACTAAGGGAAGGGAGGTGCTGAGGTTCACTGACACCTCAAACTGGTTCGAAGCTGATAAAGGGTGCGACGCAAGCGATTTCTCAGATTTTCAAAACACAAAGCTGTTGAGGTCTCATTATTTTCCGTTTGATGACCACTGACTGCCCAGCGTCAGGTCTGAGGAGACCTTTCCTGCCTTCACAGGATGACTATGGCAGATGACTTTCACTGACTCACAGATGGGTATCAGAGAGATGATGGCCTGTAATGTCATCGGTAGGGTGTGGCTCCTGCATCACAGGTGGGTGTGAGAAATGTCTGGCCTTGTGGGGAAGGTTAAAGGGCACTTGGTTTGTACTTTGGCTCCAGATTGTGCTAATGGCCTCTTGACAGAAAGGAAGCTTTTTCATTCCATGTTTGAGTTTTTCGTTCAAACTGATTTTAAGGGCATGGCATTGTTCATGGACTATTAAAGTTCCCCAGAGTCCCTGAAGTGACTTATGAGAAAGGTCCACAGTCGCCATGATGGTGGAGGATTCGGATAAGTCCCTTTTTTCCCCCGGGAGAGATAGGAACATGCATCCAGTTGTAGTAACTCACCTGGCGTGAATGGAACCACTGCACAGGTGCTAAAAGCTCGGGGGCCTCAGGACACAAGCCACCTGCAGGACATGCACATCTAGCTGAGCAAGCCAAGGCCAAGGGCAGCAGTGGGGTAGACAGACAAGCCAAGTGGTGTCTGGAAATGGAAACATGTTACTCAACAGTCAGGTTGGTCTGAGAGTCAGAGGAAGTGACCAGAAGGTGGATGAGAGTGGGTGGGATGAGGAGGAGCAGAAGCCTGAGCATCACGGAAGTCTGTGCACATTGGGTGCATACACTCCATACCTCTGGCCTGCCAATTCCTCATTTCCTGCAACACGGAGCGCATGGAGTAAATGGTCCCTGGCCTACTCTTCATGTCTCTCATGTGCCCATCACAGAGCTTGGCTTCCGCTCTTATGGTTCCCACACAGGTCACTTCTAAGTGGGAACAGGCGGCTGGGAGCAGGTGGTGCTGCCTGAGGTGGGGGTCTGGGGACAGAGAATCTGGAAACTCTCTTACCAAGTAAATCCTGAACCCAGAAGGGAGCATCCTTTAACGAGGACCCCGTAGAAAGTATTGCAGAGACACAAACTTGCTCACTGATTATACGGTGTTTTTTTTTTCATTTTGCTAAAACCTGAACTGTCTAAGGTTTTAGTGAAAATATAATCATCGACGCCAATAATAAACACGGCATATAGCATCATGTGATAAAATGGCTCCTCGCCTGGCTGCATGTCCAACTATGTTCCGAACTATTTGAGGTCAGGAGTCTTTCGTCTCCTTCCTCAGTGTCCAGCTGGGAATGGATGTCGAATGGAGATTCCAGGATAAACCAGGGGGAGAGACAGGAGAGAGAGGGAGGGCACCCCGTCTCTGATCCCCTCATTCTAGGCTGAACTGAGGGTGACCACAGGCCCAGTCAGCTCTAAAATACCCCTTGGGATGGTGAAGGGCCATCACCCATTAGGTTGTTAAAGTCACAGCGCCACTTCCGTCAGTACCTCCACGTGCAATTCTCTGGCTGAGATGGACAATGAAAGAGAAATGAACAGGAGCAAAGCACAAGTCACAAAATAGTGAATCAGGCAGGGAAGGTGCAGTTGACAGGACGAAATGCCCTCAGGGAGCAAGCAGTTCAGTGAGTTTTTCTGATTCTTATTCCTTCTTCTTATGTGTGTGCTCATTTCGAAAGAGCCGAAATAAACACATGAAAACGTGGCAAACCTTCGTCTGTCTTTCTGGCCTTTGGCTTCCTTTCTCCTTGCTGCGGTGAGTGTCACTGGCTATTTAATTCTTTTGGATTTTCCTGACAGTAGCAAGGTACACACTTCCCTTAGTTTAGTCATGGGACCTCTTCCCCCACTTTTCTCCATCGTGGCCAATGCTCCTCTTCTTGTTTAAAAATGACACATTGGGAACAAATGAAAGGAAACTATTAATTGTGAAGTTATGCCTAACAATGGAGGAAATAAATGAGCTGTAAAAACACGAACAGTATAATTGACTCTCAGCTGCGCGTTTACCACATTAGAACTGCAAATGTCAGAATTTATTTTCTCGCTCAGTGACTTGACACAATGAGCTGCTTGCACACACAGTTGTGCATTTAAAAAGCCTGTAACTTCTTATCATTAGAGACTGATTTCACCGTTCGCCTGGTGAGGGGTTTAACTGTGAGTGTGAAGACTGGATTGGTTCTGCCCCTGGGTAATTGCTGTCACCCGTGGTGGCCTGGGGAGACATTCCAGGCCTGATGATTCAGCCCTCGGCAGTATCTCCTCTTCTGACCTTATTTTGGGTCATTTTGGGTCATTTCCCTGCTCACCAGCACCCATGACAGGAAGTAAAAAGATATTACTTATATTAACTTTTATCTTGTTTATAAAAGAACTTGAAATTTAAAGCGATTTATTTGACTTTATGTTTTTAGTTTTTTAGTCCATGCTATTTTTTTCCAAAATAGAAATATCTTTATTATGATTTTGTTTATAAAAGTAATTATATTCTCATTGTAAAAAAAAATTAACAATTCAGAATATATCAAGTGTAAAGTTCCATTATAAATCCTAGTTCCCCAAAATAACTACTATAAAGTGTTCTGTCTATTCATACATACATAATTGATTTTGATTTTCTAAAGAGATCATATAGCAATTGAATTTTGTAACTTATTTTTTTCTTTTCACAAAGTGCTGACATATGGTTGATAAAATGTGATAATGTGCTGAACTGTCTAGCTCAGCATCTGGCACACAGGTAAGGCCTGGTAAGTAGTGAGATTTATTAAAGTAAGATTTAGAGGTTGTCTTTGGCGTTCGTATTTCCATTCCCTATTTACCGTGGATAATTGGGGGTTTATATAAAGTGTGAGAGAACAGAGGTTTACCAAAAAGAGGCTAAAAATCCATGCTATGGGGCTTGATACAGGATCTCTGAGATGACCGCTCAAAGATGCTACGTATAGCTGCGTGACACGGGCACTGCACTAAGACCCTTAGCCAAGGAGTTGAGTGGAAAGCTAAAACCTAGCCTGTTGTGCATTCCACACCTTTCACCCAGGGGTCTATATCTGCCCAGCAGGGAACCTCCTTCTGATTTGCACACGAATTTTTCTACCAGCTAGTAGCATCCCTTTGACTACTAGTAAGAGGTTGCTTCTTACAGTGTAATTTGCTATTATATCCTAGGACACAGCAAGTATCACCCTGAAGAAGTTGGTTTGGAGCTTGGCACTTCCCTAAACGGGATCCTGCTAACTCCTGCAGGCCCCCCAGAGCACAGCAGGGCAACATCTGCAAGATAGAAGTTGCACAGGCAGCCAGACATTAAACATTTGGAGGACCTGGGGGTCCTGGATTCTAGACATGCCCCAGAAGAAGGGGGAGGGGGAGGATGCGCCAGAAAGAAGTGCATCCAGGCAGGCAGGCAGTGTTTGGAAGGGGAGTTGGCAAGGTCCAACCAGGCATAAGGGTTGGTTCCATTCATCACACAGAGTGGCTCAGACCACTCTGGAAAGATAAGACCACATGGGAGACAGGATGATCCAAGCACCTGCTGGGCCCTGGAGAAATGGCAGAGTAAGGTGATGAGATTCATCGTATCATCTTGAGCTATGTAAACCAAGGGCTGAGGAAGAGCATTCGTGGGAGAGAATAACAGATATGGTAGTTCCCCTGCGTCCACCAGGATTCATTCCAAGACCCACAGTGGATGTCTGAAACCACAGGTAGTACCAAACACTACATATACTCTGTTTTTTTCTGTATACACATACTTATGATAGAGTTTAACTTATAAATTAGGCACAGCAAGAGATTAACACTAACTAATAATAAAATAGAACAATTATACTATATTGTAAGAAAAGTTGTGTGAATGTGCTTTCCTTCCTCGTTCGCTCGCTCGCTCGCTCTCTCTCTCTCTCTCAGCCAACCTAATAACCCAGACAGCTAACTGACCAGCGTGCAGGTAGCATGGACAGCGTGGATATGCTGGACGAAGGGATGATTCATGTCTTCAGTGGGATGGCGTGAAATTCCATCACGCTACTCAGAATGGTGCACGATTTAAAACTTATGATTTATTTCTGAGATTTTCCATTGAATGTTTACAGACCACAGTCGACCCCAGGGTAACTGAAACTGCAGAAAATGAAACCACAGATAAGGGGTCGGACTGCCGTAGGAAGGCCCTGCGGCAGCCAGAGTAGCCAAAGCACAGAGAGCCAGGGGACAGTGTCACAGGTGGACTTAAGAGATGAGGAGAGCTTTGGAGCATGTAGGGCCCCAGAAGCCAAGATGTGGGGCTGGAGCCATTTCCTTTTGTGCAACGGTTGAAGGATTCTCAGCAAGAGAGAGACAACATCCAATTGATATGTTTAAACAATCACCCTCATAAAGAAAAATTAACATAACAATTAACTCCGGATACTGGGAGAAAATGGCGCTGTAGGTGGGTGTCCATCTGCATGGCCACCCCACAGTTGGAGATCTCACTGCACGACTGTGGGGTGACTGTGCAGATGGGGGGTGGTTAGATTTGACCTGTCAGGGACACAGGACTGTTTTGTGCCAGTCTCAGCCTGATAATAACCAATGTTGTGGTTGAAACAGCCCTTGTGGTCCTTGTGATTGCAAGATGCCCTTAGCAGTAACCATCAGGACACTCAGGAAAAAAACAAAGGTTCATTACTTACAGGACCTGGAAATTACACAGCACACGTGGGGCCACACAGCAAGGTTGTGGGAGGGGAGAGAGACACACAGAGACTGTGAGCACAGGCCTGGGGTTCTCTTGTTATTGGGGTCGAGGGTTAGGGCCTAGGCTTTCATGGGCTCACTCTTTGTAGGTGAATTTAAAACAAGAGTGTGAATTTAATGCACAGAGAGAAAAAATAATGGCCTAAATGGTTAGTTATTGAAAGCAACCAAGATATAGATAGAGAGGGGCACCAGCTTGGTCTTTATCTAATCATGCGGCTGGCAACAGACTTATTCGACGGTGCCATCTCTGAAGGGGATGCCTGGGCCATCGAAGCTTAAGCTGGGCACCTGCAGTACAAAAACGAGAAAGAAATCCAGCTGTCAGCGTTGACACTACAAGGACCCACAGTGTCTACGCGGAACCCACCCGGGAGACTAGGGCAGTAAAGATCAAGACAGGCCCCTTGACTTTGGGGTTCAAGCTGAGAGAGAACTAAGAATAAACAGGACACCACACCCCAGGGCCTCTGAGCCATCAAGTAGGGCTTTTTAAATAAGAATTAATTCTCCCAGTGCCTGGTCTCACCTCCTGAGTAAAAGGCAAGAGAAACGTATGCATTTCTTCTGGTTCTTGAAGACTTATGCCCCATTAAGGGTATTCTGTATCTCGAAGTCTCTTTAAAAAGAAATAAACTTAAACATTTTAACATACCATACTGACAAAGCAGTAATTTAGGTCTTGAGAAGATGGAGCCAAGGAATTGTGCTAGCAATTCTTAAACCTTGGTGGAGGGCTGGGATTGTGGGTCATCATCCCTTCCATGCCAAACCCCTCTCTCCAAAGAGAGAAATCTAGTCCTCTAACTGGACGAGCACAGAAATAAGTTGAAACGCATTTCGTTTTAACGTTGCTCCTTTGACAATCCCACAGGATTCCCTGTAAGATCTCTCTGAATTATCTGAGGAAGATTAATTACATCCAGTAGAGTTAGAGGGTTAAGGATATTGGTTGGGAATTGAAGATAAATTTTCCAGTGTCTTCTGTAGGAACCTTCTGTAGGTTCCATGATGAGAAATAAATCAGCGAAGGTTTATTCTCTCCCCGGGGCAGTGCATTTTTTATGATCATTGCTCTGGCCACTTTTGGCAGAGCCCTGCCATTTCCTGGGGAATAAGTAATTAATGGAAACTTAAAATCAGTAGGGATGGGGCATCTGAGCCTCTCACAGCTCTTAGCCACCCACCTCTCACATTAGGGGAAGGCGTGTTGTTTCTCAGTGGACCAATTTAAGCTCCTACCGAGTGAATGAGAGGGAGGACATTACTCTACCACACGTCACCCGTTCCCCAGAGATGGGGTTTTCCTAAACATCTTAGCCCCTCCAGGTTGAAACCAAGAGAGCTGGCTCCTACTAGCAGCCCCCCACTCCCACTCCAGAGCCCTCCCTCTCAGTCCTTTCTTCTTCCCGGGGAAATGACTAGAATATTGACCACATTCCTAGGAGTGTTTTCCCCAGTGCAATCACACACAAAAATGTGGCATTGCACTCGAAAGCTGAATAGCATAACTAGAGAGCTGTTTGCTTTAAACCATAGATTTTGTCTTTTAAAGCCTTATTGAAATAGAATTGATATACAGTAATCTCCACATATTTAAGGTGTACAATTTGATGGGATCGGACATATATATGCATCCTTGAAACTATCTAAACAAGATAATGAAAACACCCATCATTCCCAAAAGTTTCCTTATGCCTTTTGTAATTCATCCCTCCCTGTGGGATGTCTACTGTGTGGGAGGGAAAATAATCTTATGCCTGCCCTTCTAAATTCTTCTGGCTGGTATAATAATCAAAGTGACATGAGACAGATTAACAGGAGAAAATAACCAAATTATTACATATGTGCATACAGGGATGTCATAAGACTATGGAGCCTGAGGACATATCAGGTGGTTGAAGCTCGTATGCTATTCTGAACTAAAGGAAATGGAAGAGCAAATGTTTTGTAAATAGATGTTCGTTGGGCCTTTTTAAACAATGGGACACAGAGAGGACTTTGATCAAAGGGGCTTTGCTAGGTTCCTCCCCATCTATCATACCTAGTTCATATTACACTATAGTTATCTATGATGATAACTCCCTTCCTGGAGCAGGTCCTCTATCTGAATTCTTTTAGGCAGTTATGGATGAGGTCAAAGGTTTTTTTCTGAGCCTTTGTTTCTTAAGAATAACCTGCTAAAAATAATCAATATCCAAAAAGGCATATTTTGGGGTGACAAATCCCACTTTCCCTCACAATACATGCTCTTTTTTGACTGGCTGCTTTCACTCAACATAATCATTTTGAGATTTACCTATATTGTTGCATGTGTCAATACTTTGTTCCTTTTTATCGGCTGTCCAATTTTTCTAGCATCATTAGTTTTGATTCTCAGTGGCATGGCCCAGGCACCTTTGTAAAAATCAGTTGCCCATGTGTGCATGGGTCTGTTTTAGACCCTTTATTGAGTTTCACTTATCTGTATATCTATGTTCACACTAATGCCACATAGGCTAGGTTATTGTAACTATAATCAAGTAGTACACGTCTCTAACATTGCTCTTTGTCAAAGCTACTTTGGCTATTTCAGGTCCTTTGCATTTCTATATAAATTTTAAAATTAACTTAGACAAGTTGCTACAAGAAATGCTGCTGGGGTTTTGATTAGGATTGCCTTGAACCTATAGATCTTCAGGGGGAGAACTGACATCTTGGCAATAGCAAGTCTTTTAATCCATAAACGTGGCATCTCTCTCCATTTATTTAGGTCTTCTTTAAGGTCTCAATAAAACTTTGTAGTTTTCAATATATAGTTCTTGCATCTCTTTTGTCAGATTTTCCCTAAGTATTGTATACTACTGACATTAGTGTAAATGGTATTTTAGTTCAGGTTTTGATTGTTCTTAGCCAGTATACAGAAATACAATTGTCGTATTTGTAACCTGCAACTTTGTTAAATTCATATGTTAGTTCTGGATTTTTTTTTTTAGATTCTGATGGCTTTTTTACATAGACAATTATGTCTTCTGTGAATAAGAACACTTTTGCTTCTTTCTTTACAATATGCCCTTTATCTCTTTTTCATGCGCTAAAACCTCCAGTATGATGTGGAATAGTAAAGGTGAGAGTGGTCATCCCAGCCTTATTCGTGCTCGTACGGGGAAAACACATCTTTCACTATTAACTACAGTAGTAGCCGTAGGGTTTGTGTATTGACCCTTCATCACATTAGGGAAGTTCCCATCTATTCCTAGTTTGCTGAGAGTTGTTCTCATGATTGGGTGTTGGATTTTGTCAAATGATTTTTCTGCATTTGCAGAGCGATCATGTGGTTTTGATTCTTTAGTCTATCGATATGGTTAACTACATTGATATTAAAATGTCGAATCACTTGAGCATTCCTGAAATCAATCCCCACTGATCATGACACGTTATCCTCTTTATATGTTATTGGGTTTCATTCGCTAAAATGACGTTAAGAATTACCGAGTCTGTGTTCTTGGGAGAGGTGAGTGCAATTTTCCTGTTATGTCTTTCCCCATAACCTTTGGTGTTAGAGTGATGCTGAACTCATAGAAGGAGTTGGAAAGTATTTCTTCCTTTGCTGTTTTCTATAAGTTTTATGGGATCGCTATTCTCGATCCCTTAAATGTTTAATAGTATTCACCAGTGAGGCCACTTGGGCCCAAGGCTTCTTTATGAGAAAATTTTTAGCCACAAATTCTTATTTTCTATTTCTTCTTGAGCGAGATTTGATAGTTTGTGTCTTTCAAGAAATTCGAACATTTTATCTAATGTATTGAATTTATTGTCCATAAGCATTTCACAACATTCCTTTACTATTTATTTTTTTTAATGTCCTTGGCTCGGTAAAGATGTCCCCTCTCCTATTCCTAATACTGGTGATTTGTGTCTCTTTTTTTTCCTGTCAGTCTGTCTAGAAGCTTATCAACTTCGATGATCCGCTCAACTTGTAAGATTCTGGAAACACACAGATGAATAAATAACCACACACAGTCCTGCTTTCCAGGAGTTTCCAGTCAAATACAGAAGACCAATATTTTGCATTTAATTACAAACACGCTGTAAAAGCACTATCATAGTGATGTGTTACAGCCGTGTGCAGCTGCAAGCTGAGGTCAAAAAGGCTTAGCAGGGTTTATCTATTGCTCGGTGGGAGGAAACACAATGGTGAGACCCGAAGAAGGCTTGAACAAAGGCCATTAGGGCTACGGTGATGGAAAGAATTCAAGAAATGATTTTGAGAAAGAATTTAGGTCCACTTTGGCATCAGGGAAATGGGAGAGGAAAAAGGATGACCGAGGTTTCTAACTTTATTCCACAAATGCACGCAGAGCACCTCCTGCGTGCCAGGCTTTGTGCTAGGCACTGGTGACATAACAGTGATCCAGTAAGTCCCAGCCCTCCAATTGTTTAGAATCTAGTAAGTGAGACAGACAAGTAAACTGGCAATTACAATACAGAGAGTTAGGGCTACCGGACAGATGTGTGCACGTTGGTCACAGAAGGGACGCCTAACCCAGTCATCAGAGATTTCGTAGAATCATGATGTCTAAACTGAGACTTGAAATGCACTGTAGAAATCATCCATGTGAGTAGATCATAGCTTGTTTGGGGGTCACAGGTAATTCAGTGTGGCTGAGGTGCAGAGGATGAGAGGGGCACAGGAAGAGATGAGATTGGAGAGGCAGAGAGGGGCCAGATCATGTGAAAAATTTAGACTTTATCCTGAGGGCCCTGGGAAACTACTGCAGGGTTTGGAGCAGGAATAGGAGATGGTCGATTTTGCATTTTTGAAATCTCACTGAGGTTCCGGTTGCAGCACAGAGAATGGGTAGGACTCAGGCAACAAGACTGGCGGTGCCCGGGCAAGGGAGATGGCCTGGACCAGGGACGTGGCTGTAATGGAGTGGAGAAATCGGGCAGTGCAGAAATAGACAGGACGCGAAGTCTGACCAGATGTGGGACGTGAGGGAGGAGGGGCAAACTAACCCCACCAGTTCCATCTTGGGTTAATGGTGACATTCTTCACCTGAGTGTGAGGGACATATTTGTGGGTTAAAGACGATGACTTCAGTTTGGAGTATGTTGAGTTTGAGATGTCTGTGGGACGTCTAAAGGGAGACGTGTGGCAGGTTTGGAGCTACCCAGGGAAATCTGGGTTGAGATATACTATGGTGGCATGAGGATACGGATAGTAATGAAAACTTAGAGAATATGTCAGTGTGTTTAAAAATGAGAAAAGGACAGAACACAGAGAGCCTTGAGGAAATGACATTGAAGTGAGTACAAGAAGAGGAGAACATTGAAGAGAACAGGACCTACCAGAGGAGCATGGTGTCTTGGAAACTAAGGCAAAGAGGGTTTCGGTAAGGGAGGGGTCACTTGTGTCAAATGCTGCAGAGAGACCAGTGAAGATGAGGGCTGAAACGTATCCTTGGCTCTCCTGACAAGAAGTTTTGGCGACCCATATGAGAACCGTATTCCGGAGGTAGGAAACTGAGGCCATATTCCAGAGGCTCCAGAGGAGTGAACTGGAGATAGAGCGTTGAAATCAGCTGGTTTGCTCAGCTCTTTGAAGACATTTGACAGGGAAGTAGACGAGAAGAGAGGTAGTGATCACGGGAGAGAAGGCGAGAGACTCAAAAAGTTTAAATGCTGGTAAAAGGGGTCTAGAGAAGGAGAACTGGAGATTTAGGAGCGGAGGGAGATGATTAATGGAGCAGGGCCCGTTAGGAGCCAGGAGGAGAAAGTCACAGGTGGCAAGATTAACCTTAGATAGGGGGAGGGACACCTCATCCACGGTACAGAATTGGATAGAAGGGTGTGGAAGCAGGGAATGGGTAGGATTCGTGAGAAGTTCTGGGATGATCGTTCTGTTTTCTCAGGGAGGTGACAAGGCAGTTGAAAGCATGCAAAGAGGAGGAATAATCCAGGAAGCACAAAAGACAAAGAAGAAAGCAAAGTGCTGGCATTCCTCGGGGAGCACCAATTCTGTGGGGCAGACGGAGAAGGAGGCACCAATGAAGGGATGACCAGGGAAGCGGGAAGAGCCAAGTGGTTCCCTGAAAGCCAGGGACAGAGTTTCAATAAGGAAGAAGTTGGCCATCCTAGCAGTCACTGGAGATCAGGAAGGAAGGGCGAGGACTGAACATGGGCCGCTGGATTCGGCTGTCCCAAGAGCGATGGGAACAGAAGCCACCCCGAGTGAACCGAGGTACGATTAGGAAAGCCACCCAGAAACAGCAGGAGTAGACTACCAAACTTTTGAAAGGTGGGGTGGTGAGACAAAGGAGGGAAAAATTCACTCGAGGGCCATTCACAGTAAGTTTTGTTTCCCCTACAGCCCGTCCTCTCCCTGAGGACGGTGTGGCCCCTGGCGCCGTGTTCATCTAGCGTGACTTGGAGAATGCTCAGGTGTAAGTCAGGTCTGCGAGGCTGGGAGCTGGGCTCGTCTGGGCCAGCTCCTCTCCCTTCACCCGGTCCTTCTGGGTTCAGAAGGCAGGTGGATGAAGGGAGCTTTCGCGACTTTTCCATGGGGACAATAAGGAACAAAGAGGTTGAGTAGCTTGCCCAAGTTTCCACAACGAACGAGTAGCAGAACCAGGTTTTAAACTCAGGGAGTCCAGCTGTAGAGCCCATGTGCTTAACTCTTATGCTCTCCTGTTAAAGGTGAGATCCCCACCCCAGCCCTCAAAGGCCTTCATGAACAAGACGCTCCAACCGCAGGGTCCAGAAAAATCTTTGGAGCTAGCCACGTCAGAGAAGATCTGTCTAATGTATAGAGAGGCAGGTTTCCACTTGCAAGTGTACATGCTAATGGGAACTTCTTTATGGGAGCTTATGGCTAGCAGAGCTTCATCAGTAACCTAATTTGTTTGACATAGGGACTCCATGTTCAAGACGGTTTCATTCTGGAGGTTTCTGCAGCCTGAGAGATATGCAGCACAGGTTCATGCTGGACGACATTATAGTAAGGGCCTGATTCGGACCCAGGCCTTCTGTCCCCAGCTCCCCTCTCCAATCCCACCCTGGTGGCACTTTCCCGGGCACGCCATGCTCTTTTTGAGCCCCCTCCTTTGCCCTGAAACTCCTTGGCCTGAAACACTGCCCCTGATGATTTACCTAGACAGGTCAGCTTAGACATCCTCCACCTCCCAGGGAGAGCCTTCTCTGGTGTCCCGGCCTCCCACCCCCTGGCCTTCCCTCGGGACTAGTCAGAGTTAGGTGTCTCCCAGCATATCCTCCAGCGTCCCAAGAGTCAGCAGGGTTTAATGATTACTGGCTTTGGAGTCGGAAAGACTGTATTTCTCATACTGACTTCCCCTCTTCTCAGCTGCATGACTCTGGGCAATTTATTTTACCTCAGTAAGTGTCATGTGTCAAATGAGAATAAGGATTCTCGTGGAGCCTACCTCATGGGCTCCTAAAGATTAGGTGAAATAATCCATGTACAGCTCAGAGCGCAGAGCCTGGTGCCTAGTAAGTGCTTGGTAAGTGCTAACTGTTGCTCTCATCGTCATCATCGTTCACTTACAGTTGATAGGTCTGTCTTTGCCGCTGCACTTGCAGGCAGGGACTGTGTTTACTTCTTCTTTGTGATCTCAGTGTGTAGCACACAGCCTGGCGTGCAGTGGGCGTTCAGCGCCCATTGATATGGATAAAGTTCCTGTCTACTTAAGATCCTCCATCTAATGTCATCAAACTGAAAAAGGAATTGTGGGAGGAAACAGAGGCTACAGCCTGCAGGCCTCTGGGTTGTAAAGACTCAGAAGGAGGGAGCTCTCTTCGGGCATGGCAGCTCCAGCCACACGCTCTGTGCGCCCAGCCTTTCTCCCAAGAGCAGTGACACCTGGCAGCCCTTAGCTGCCCATCAAGAAGATGCTTAGAGCAGGGCAAACAGCCTCTGTTCTGGGATCACCAGATAATAGTGGGTGGGTCCTGGCGGGAACCACGCACCTGATATGGTTAGTTCCATTTGGATTCTGGCCTCTACCTGGTCCCTCATCTCTAATTTGACCCCGTGCCATGACTTCTGTCAGGATTCTTGTGCTTTGCTTCTACCTGACTCTAAATAGCACTTCTCTTGGGTTTGGCCTAAAACCATTGGAATTTTCTGCCCATGTGAATGGTCCTGAGTGATCTCTACCCTACTGACACTGCGAATGGGCTTTCCAACAGCACCTTGTTCTCCTACCAACAATGCCATGCTCTCTTACCCACAATGCCCACTTTACTACCCAGAATATCTGTTCTTCTACCCACAATACCACACTCTCCTACCCACATGCTGCTCTTTGCTCACAGGGCTCCACTAGCCTAGCCCAGCCTGTTGTTTGGTTCCTGGTCGGCCCTGTTGAGCTGCCATTGTGTGGGTGGCCAAACAAGAGGTTAAGCAGGACCATTTAAATACTTAGAACTGCCAGAGTCACCAGTAAGTATGGTTTATTTAAAAGTTATAAATTGTTTACCTAAATGGTCATTTCTAGCTCAAGAACATTTGAAAACCACTTATTTTCCCTTGAACACTTGCTTACTCGATTAATTTACTTAGCAAATTTTCCCTGTGGGGTGTTACACTGGAAAACATCCTGTGGGAATGATTGCAGAAGCTGCACTGGAGGAGTTGAAATTAATCAGGCTTATACAGAGTTTACATATAAAGTGATAGCATTTATTGAGCACCTCCTATGTTTCAGGCACTGTCCTGGGCCCTGGGAATACAGCAATGAATAAGACAAAAATCTCTGTCCTCCTAAAGTACCACGTGATCCAGTAATCCCACTTCTCGGTGTTTACGCAAAAGAATTGAAAGCAGGATCTCAGATATTTGCACTGCCGTGTTCAAAGAAGCATTATTTACAAAAGCAGCATTATGCACAATAGAAGCCTAAATGTCCATTGGTGAATAAATGGGTAAAGAAAATGTGGTATATCCATATAATGGAATATTCTTCAGCCTCGAAAAAGAAGGAAATCTTGTCGTATGCTACATGGATGAACCTTGAGGACTTTATGCGAAGTGTGATTAAACCAAATACTGTATGACTACACTTATTTGAAGTGTCTAAACTAGTCAAGCTCATAGAAGCAACAAGTAAGATGGTGGCTGGCAAGGACAGGTAGGAGAAGAGAGGAAATGGGGAGTTGTTTAATGGTACAGAGTTTCAGTCCTGCAAGCCAAAAAATTTAGAGGTCCACGGTTCAACGATTTGCACATAGGTAACAATACTGTACTGTACACTTGAAATCTGTTAACAGGGTCGATTTCATGCTATGTGTTTTTTTTTTTTACCACAATGATGTTTTTAAAAGCCTGTCTTCACAGAACTAACATTCTAAGGGGAAGGGATGGACAATAAACAAGTAAATATGTAAAACACAGAGTCTGTTACATAGTGATAATTGCAGTGGAAGAAGATTAAGCAGGAAAGAGGGATGGGAGCTCTCGGGAGGCGGTTGCCATTGTAGAGAGAGCGGTTGGCATTTGATCAAAGACCTGAAAGAGGTGGAGAGGTGAGCCCTTCAGTTATGTAAAGAAAAAGCAGAGGAAGCAAGAGGTAGAGTAGCAGGCCCGGGATACACAAGGAGCAGCAAGGAGGCCATTGGCTGGAGCAGTGGGAGTGAACAGTAGAAGGGTTAGAGAAGTCGCAGGTGAAATTGGGGAGGGGCAGATTGGGTACACTTTGGTTTTTATGGCAGGTGAATGGGGGCCACTGCGGGTTTGGGAACCACTGAGTACGTGATCTGACGCATTGAAGAAGGACAGCTCTGGCTGCTGTAGGATGTGCAAAGCTTGCAGCATGGAGACCAGGGAGGAGGCTACTCTAAGAACCCAGGGAAGACATAAGAATATCTCAGGCCAAGGTCGTGGCAGGCAAGGTAATGAGAAATGGTTGGGAGGCAAAGTCAACAGGATTTCCTGACAGACTGGGTGGGAGGTGTCGGAGAGAGAGAAGTCTGGGATGACTGTTTGAGGCCTGAGCAACTGGAAGGATAGTTACTATTTATTGAAATAGGAAAGACTGTGGGTAGATCAATTTGGAAGTAAAAGAGTCAGGAATTCCTCTAGAGCTGTTAATTTTAGGGATCACTATTACATACCCAAGTGGAAAGGTAAAATAAGCAGCTGGATCCATGAGTCTAGAGTTCAAGAGAAAGGTTCAAACTAGAGACAAAATCTAGAAGACATCAGCATTTCAATGGTACTTAAAATCCTGACACCAGATGAAATCATCAAGAGGATGAGGGTAGAGTGGAGAAGAGGCCCTGGGACTGAGGGCTGGGGTGCTCTGACACTTCAAAGACAAAGAGATAAAGGAGAGCTAGCAAAGGAGACTAAGGAGAAGCCAACGAGTTAGAAAGAAAACCGGAAGAGACTGTCTTGGAAACCAAAGGAAGAAAGTGATTCAGTACGTGAAGGGAAGACGTCCTGGAATTGGGAGCCATGCCAGGATGTGGCAAAGAGCATCTATTCTCTATGGATACTGAAATCACCTAGAATTATGACAGGAGTATCATTGAAGAGATTGCTGACTGTGAGCCAGGGACTGAAATGCTCAAGGAATATGGGCGAGGCACCTAAGGGTCTACAACAAGGAGGGGTGGTAAGCGCAATATATGCTGCGTCTCACTTAATCTGATCAACAGTCCTGTGGAGTAGGTATTATGTTATCGTCCCATTTTATAGGTGAAGAGACTGAGACACTGGGAGGTTAAATATTGCGTCCAAAGTCACCTCGCTCATGAGTGGCAGAGATAGATGTGAGTCCACACTCTTCACCAGGTGGTGGGGTGGGGGGTGTGAAGTCGCTTCACTGCCTCTCAGTGCAGGACGTTTCCCCCTCCCCCCTGTCCCCAGGCGGGATCCCTTCAGCCCTGACCACAATAGGGCATCTTTCCAGTTGGCTGTATTCGGCTCCAGTCCAGTGGTTGTGACTTTTTATGTTACATAAATAGGTGTGTTCATATTTGGGACAAACTAGTGTTTATTCTATGTACAAATAAATGTAGAGAATGCATTTACTCGAAAAGATACCTGTACGCCAGTGCTCATAGCAGCATTATCCACTACAGCCAAAAGACAGAAACAACCAAAATGTCCATTGACGATGAATGAATAAACAAAATGTGGTATTGTATACACACAATGGAATATTATTTGGTCGTAAAAAAATGAATATGATATATACTGCAACATGGATGAACCTTTAAATTTATACTAAGTGAAAGAAGCCAGACGTAAAAGTACAAATTTGTCTGATTCCACTAATATGAGGTACTTATACGAGGTACCACTTAAATGATAGGCAAATTCATAGTGACAGAAAGTAGGATATAGGTTACCAGGGGCTGGAAGGAAAATGAGGAGTTATTGTTTAATGGATACAGAGTTTCTCTTTGGGATAATGAAAAGTTTCAGGAATGGATAGTGATGATAGTTAAACAACATGTGAATATATTTAATACCAATGGATTACACACTTGAAAATGGTTAAAAGGGTAAGTTTCACATTATATTATTTTATCACAATTGAAAAATTAACTAAAAAACAAACAAACAAAAATATATATGGTAGAGGAAAAGACTCCATTTTCATCAGCTTTTGCAAAAGCCATGAAACAGAATCTATTGGTGTGACAAAATTTGTGCAGGATTCATATGAAGAAATTACAAAATTCTACTACGGCTCATTTTTGGAAGAGTTCCGTAAGTGGAGAGAGAGACGGTGTTTCTGGGGGAAAAACTCAATTAAGTAAGAATGTCATTTCTCCACAAATGAATCTAAATATAAGGCAACACCAATCAAATTCCAAATATCTTTTCTAGAACTTAACCAAATGATTCTAAAGCTCATAGGAAAACTGAACATGAAATAAGTGAGGGAAGTTTGGAAAAGACAGGAAAAAGCAGGAGGAAGAGAAGAGGGAGAAAGAAGAGGAAAAAGTCTTCGTGGATATTGAAAAGAACCATTTCTGTTTTTGGTACCTGTCCCAGCATAGACAGATCAATGAAACAAAATCCAGAATCCAGAACAAATGTAAGAATTTCGCCTCTGATAAAAGTGACATTTCAAGAGAGCAGGGAATGAACAGACTATATAAAAATGATGCCGATGGGCCTACACATGTGACAAAACTGTATAGAATTAAATACACACATACACACATGAGTACAAATATCAGGAAATATACACCGATGGAGTGTATTGGTGTCAGTATCCTGGTTGTGATATTACACTATAGTTTTGCAAAATACTAGCATTAAGGAAAACTGGGTAAAGTAGAAACTGACTCTCTCTGTAATCCGCAATAATCTCAATAAAAATTTCAATCGAAAGTTGTGCTGAGAAAAATGATTTTTAAGATGGTAGGTCCCTATTGTTTAAGAGGAATTAAATATTGTTTTAAAAGCTTAGAACCATAAGTGAATACTAGTATATTCCCGAGGTGAGGAAGAACTATTCTTCCAATGACTCCCAAAGCCAAAGGCCACAAAAGGAGAAATAAATGGATTTGCCTACATAAAAATTAAAGTTCAGCATAGCAACAATACATTTATAAAAAAATAAAAGACAAACATAAATTTGGAAAAACATTTCAACATACATAAAAAAACATGCTGATTTCCTTGAAAATATATGAAGAGCTCTCACAAAGCAATAAGAAAAACAAACACCCTAATAGGAAAATAGACTGGACATGAATAGGGATTCACAAAAGAAGAAATATAATGTGAAAAATGTAGGCAATGAAGCAGAAACTGGTAGAGAAAGAAAATATAAATTCTGGAAGAAATGTAGTTGAAGGAAGCTGAGAGGTGATATCTTATTTACCGGTAACAATTCACTCAGTCTCTGGCACATAGTACATGCTCAATAAATGTTTGTTGAATGAATGAGCAAGCGGAGATGAAGAACAAGGTGGCCTGTCAATGAGAAGGAACCCTCGGATGCATGTTAGAGAGAACAGAAAGGCAGAGGTCCAGAACATTTTTCATGGGGAAAAGGGCAAACTAGGTCAACTTCTATTGGAGAACCTATATTTTGCCAGTAAAACTAGAAACAATGTCTTTTGAAGATAATCTCTTTCTGTGAACTCCCAAAAACCTCCAGTGGGAATGTATTGAGATAGGAGAGTCTCTGAGTTAAAGTTTAGAGTTTAGACGAGTCTCTCCAAGGCCTTTTGTCTGAATGTGCCTTTTTCCAGCCATGTGTTTTTGCCACCAAATCTGACCGCACTCAGCATAAACACTGATTGACAAGTGTATCAGATTCAGGACGAACCTGCATCCTGTTTGCACTGGGCACCTCAAACTTGTTCTCTGACTCTAATTTCATATTTCCATTTTTAAACATGATTTAGTCTACAGCCATGCCACCCTGCACGTGCCTGATCTCGTCTGATCTCGGAAGCTAAGCAGGGTCGGCCCTGGTTAGTAATTGGATGGGAGACCATCTAGGAAGACCAGGTGCTGTAGGCATTAAAAAAAAAAAAGAAAGAAAGAAAGATAAAAGTAATTTACTCAAGACTCTCATATTTGGGTTAACAGGAGAGGTAATTGTCTTCAGTGTTTGTTCCCTCGGTGAAAAAATAAATCCTAATGAATCAGCCCTTTCTTTTCCCAAGACTAGGTAAAATACCATTGTGTTATAATATTTTCGAACATTTCCTCTGGCAGTTAAATTATTATACCAATTCCATTTGTGCCACAAGTGTCACAATGCTTTCCGAAATGGATTCTCTACTGGCTTTGGGCAAAAGAAAGTTATAACTGCTTTCTGGAACTAATAATACCAAAATTAAATGTTTTTAAGAAGGCCCCAATAGGGCCCCCTAAAAGAATAGTTTATTGCAGAGCAGTGATGCATTTAGATACAGCTCAGAAGATGCCTTTAAAAAGAGCAAGGTTTGAGCGGTGGGTCTCTAAAGACTCTTAAAGAAATGGAAGGAAGGAAGGAGGGGAGGGAGGGAGGGGACTAGAAGAGAAGGGAAGGGGAAAAGGGAAAGGAAAACTTGATTTTCTATAGGGAGCTTTGGTTCTCTAGAGCTAATTCTCATAGTACATGAAGATGTTTGCCAAATATTTCTAGGAAATTAGGTAATGCAGGGTACATAATGGTACGATAGGGCTGCAATAACGAATACCATAGACTGGGTGACTAATAACAGGAATTTATTTCTCGCAATTCCGGAAGCTGAAAGTCCAAGATCAGAGGCCAGCACAGTTGGGTTCTGGGTGAGAGCTCTCTCCCCGCTTGCAGACATGACTTCTTGTTTTGTCCTCACGTGGCTGAGAGAAGAAGAAAGCCCTCTGTGGTGACTCTAAGGGCACTAACCCCATCATGAGGGCTCTACCATCAGGACTTCATCTAATTCAATTGACTCTCGAAGGCCCCACCTCCTAATAGATTGAAGGGTAGGGTTTCAATATATGAATTTGAGTGGGGAGGGACATGAAGATTCAGTCAATAATACATAGGAAATTTCATGAGTTTGTAGAGAAGAAATACAAAGTGGAGAAGAACATAGACTATGATATTGTATATAACACATTTCTTAACTCTTATACAATTCTGTCATAATTCTGTCATTTGCCTTCCCAAATCATGCTTTGTTCTTGTTATAACATCTAAGAAAAACCATAAAAGACAAAAGAGCCACCAATATACTCCTGGTCTTTGGCTTTCAAACTGGATTTCTGTAAGTACCGGGATCCCACAGAGAATCAAGAGGAAGGGGAGAGTGTTGAGCAGGTGAGCTGGGAGCATCAAAACAAAGATGTCATTTTCGTAATTCCTCAAAATGCCTTCCAGCCAGGTCTTCTCACTCATGTTGAAGAAAAGGCACCTTTCATCACTTATGTGCCCTGTGTTATGGTAACATTCTCCTTAAGAGAACTGTTTCTGCAGAATCTGGGGGAGGGCAATTTAGCTCAAGACAGAACATAATTATAGGTGCTTGCTTTTAAGGAGTAGTTTCACGATTTAAAAGTTGAGTAGCACTGGAATTAGAACACCTACTTGAGATAAGTAAATCAAATGATTTTCCCCCTTTAAATGAAGGCGAAGTCAGAAATAATGACAGCATTTATTTCAACCGTCATCCTAGCTAGATATTTGTGAGGAGTGAAAGGGCTTGAGAAAGCATGAAATACAGAGCTAAATGCCATGACTAAGTGTATTTCTCAGGGAAACGAAATGTGTAAAATTCCTCTTCGGGAGCTGACATATTCCGATTCCTAGGCTAATTTTTGTTGCCTTCCAGCTATAAAAATTACTGACTTGTAGTAATGTACACAACTTAAAGAATTCTTATTTGTCATACCCAAGTTTTCAACTTTTATAGTTAGGATAGCAGTAATTTATTTTCGACTTGTAAACTACTGTTGCTAAGGAGTCTAGAAATGTCGCCTAGTTCAGAAGTTACCAGGAAAATAGTTAAATCTTTTTACTACATATGATTTCATAAATTTTTTGTCACAGATGCTTTAGTGTTAACAAAATAAGAGAGGAGTTATAACCCTTATAACAGCAAATTCTAAAAATATTAACTTTGGAAGGGACTCATGACTTCTCTATCTACAACAGTAACTGATGCAGGACAATAGCTCGGGTATATATTATATATTACTTATTATATATAATATATAATAATATATTATTTCTCCTCAGCCTCCTTAGTGTCTTAAATGCTTTATATCAGCCTGCGACATCTTTGTGGTTAAGAAATGTTACAGGTAGACTGTTTCTTTGGGTAGACTATAGATTTACCTGCCAGACCTGTAGAAGGCAAGCCATGGATACCTAAGGTGAGCTTTTCCCAGAATTCTGGGGTGATTGGATATATAGAATGAGCTCAGATTCACACCCTGCATGCGTGAATCACAGATTATTGGAATTTAAAGGTCCTTAGAGTTCATCTGGGCCACCCTACCCTCATTTCACCAAAGGGACAACAGAATAAATTGTGACCATCTCACGCCTAGGTCATTAATAGTCTGAATTAGAACCTAGGTCTCTAACTAGCTAGCTACGTGACTTTGAGCAAGTTCTTAACCTTTATGTACTTCAGATTTCTCATGAGTAAGCGTGAAGAAATAAGATTCCTATCTCACAAGGTTGGCATGAGGACCGAAGAAGTGATTTCGTGTAAACCATGAAGCACAGTGCTTGGCTCAGAGCAAGTGCTCTGTCCACACAAACTGCCATCACCATTATCATCCTCATTATGAAGTTATTCTGACTGCTTCGAGGAGCTGGAGTAAACGGCCAAAAGGTCTTGTGCGTAAGGACCCAGAGAGGTTTAACACTTACCCAGGACTTCCGAGCCACAGGGACTATTGCTGGACGGTGAAGGCAAACCCACAGCAGCCAAAGAAGGCTGGTCTGGTTTCCATCCCACTGGTCCTTCTTGGTAACTTCCCAGTGGTTGGTGGTGAAGAAAGAACCAGGCCAAAGGAGAGACGTTCTTGCTGGATATTAATAATTAATAGAGATTGCTTTTTTTAGTTCGTATAAGGAAAATTGCAGTGAACACAAACATAGCGCAGAGTGAAATTCCCTTGAGCCAAAAGGAAGTTCTGTTTATTGGCAGAATTCTATCTTGAAGAATCCGACCAACAGTGCTTGGGATGGGGTGAGTTTTAGAGTTTTAGAAGGTCTTGAAAAAGGATTTTGAGTCATCAGCCTGTACCTTTGCCTTAGATTTACTGGTACACCAAGGCCACTCAAGTGCGAAGTGAACAGAAATTATTTCCCACCGAGCATGTCAGCGTTTGGTGCACAACTCCAGCTTCCAATTATAGGGTTCGAACCCTGTTTGTCAAGTGAAAATCCTGACAGGGTGTTAACATGAGTGTTTTCTGGTGTCGTTATATGGTCTGAGTGCTCATTTACCATAAAACACTTCATTATAAACAGGTAAGTATGTGTTTGTGTAAGTTAACCTCAGTTTATGCCTAGAGGCAGTTAGCCATCAAGGGAAGAGCCTATTTTGGAATCCATTCTCAAGAGGTGGCTATTAAGCACTGTGAGTATTGTGATCAAATCTACACCATGGGGTGTACTGGCTAGCATAAGAAATGTTAGAGATAATGCTCATCTGGGAAATGAGTGCTGTTAAGATACAAGGTTGGCGGGACAGATCGCATGGAACCCAACACCCTTGCGTGAAAGAGGCAGCGAATTCACCAGGAAAACCTGGAACCCTTCAAGGCAGCACTCAAGGCCTGGGGCTTTATTGTTTCTATGTCACCTAGAAATCAACAGAAAAAAAAAAAATGGGCAAGATAATCGAACAGGTGCTAAAGAGGATGCCCAAATGACCACGAAACGTGAAAAGATGCTAAATTTGATATACTACGAGGACATGCTAATTAAAACCAGCGTACCCACCGGAATGGTTAAAATGAATATTGGCAAGAATATGAAGGAACTGGAACTCTCAAACATTGATGAGGGTAGGGTAAATCAGTACATCCACTTTGCTGAACATATACTTACCCTGTGAGTCATCAATCCCACTCCTAAGTGTATGTATCCAAGAGAAACGTCTACATATATTCACCAAATGACATGTACCAGAATGTTTGTAGAAATGCTATTCATAATAGCTCCAAATTAGAAATGACCCAAATCTGTACCAATAGTAGAATGCCCTCCTCACCCCACCCCTCCGATGCCGCAGCTGGTGTCTGTTCCTTAATCTGGAACAGGCCAACAACTTGCTTGACTTACAAATGGAATTTCCATTAAGTTCCAAATCCCTTTCAGGCCTCCTCTTGAAGCTCCTTTATGTCCCTTACACCAATGATCAGTGAAGAATGGAAGGAGGAGCTGGAGGGGTGGTTAAATAGAGGGGAGAAAAGATGCCTGGTGGAAAAATTGCAAGTCCCAGCGAGAAGACATTTCATTTTCCATTGCTTTGTAGCAAACCTCCCCAAATTAGTGGCTTAAACAACAACCAAGGACATTTTTCATAATTCTTCAGATCTGCTGGAAACGACTGGTGGTTCATTGGCTCTACACGGTACCAACTGGTATATCTAACTCATGGGACTGCATTCAGCTGGGAGCTTGAATGGGCCTGAAACATCCACCAAGATGGCGTCACACAATATCTGGGAAGGCTGGAATAGCTGGAGAGGGCTGGGCCTCCCTGTCCAGCTGAGTGGTCGTGCTTCTTACGCGGTAGTTCAGGGGTCCAGAGAGAGAAAGATGAAACTGCTAGGTTTCTTAACTGTTGATGTTTAGAATTGGTGCAGCATCACTTTCACTACATTCTGTTGGTCAGAGCAAGTCTCAAGGTCATCCAAGATTCAAGGCAAAGGAAATAGGCTTCGCCTCTTAATGTAGCGGTCCCCAACCTCTGAGCTACAGACCAGTAATGCCGGGTACATAATAGTACGATAGGGCTGCAATAACAAATACCATAGACTTGGTGACTAATAACAGGAATTTACCAGTCTGTGGCCTTTTAGGAACCGGGCCACAGGAAGTGAGCAGCGGGCAAGCGGGTGAAGCTTCATCTGTATGCGCAGCCGCTCCCCAGCGCTAGCATCACCGCCTCAGCTCCACCTCAGACCATCAGGCATTAGATTCTCAAACAAGCACTGGTCCCTGGTGCCAAAAAGGTTGGGGACTGCTGTCTTTTTTTTTAATTTGCTTATTTTGAGGTAACATTTGCTAATACAATTATATAATTTCTTTGTGGTACATTATCATTTGGATCTGTATATTCTATTGTGTGCTTACCACCTAAAGTCCAGTTTCCTTTCAGCTACCTATATATTTTATCCCTTTTCCCAATTTCCATCCTCCCCTGACCCTCTTTATTTGGACCTCTTTATCCTCAAGGCCTTCACTTCCCCGCTCCTCTCCTACCCGCTACCTCTGGTAACCACTAGTCTATAGTCCATGTCCATGAGTCTCTCTTTGTTTGTCCTGCTCACTTGTTGCTTTTAGGTTTATATCCCACATATAAGTGATATCATGTGATTTTCAACTTTTTCTGTCTGGCTTATTTCTCTTAGCATGATTACCTCGAGGTCCATCCATGTTGTTGCAAATGGCAGTGTTCCATCTCTTCTTATGGCTGAGTGATATTCCATTGTGTATATGTACCACAGCTTCTTTAGCCAATCATCTATCATAGGACTTCAGCTACTTCCATGTTCTGGCCACTGTGAATAATGC